>NC_080190.1:152032599-152335629 GCF_030028045.1 Hippopotamus amphibius kiboko | reverse complement strand
GAAGATAATTAGGGAGAGAGGAGACAGGAAAGGACTGAGAGAGGCATGCTAGTTCTCATCCCAGAGCTACTAATTACCATCAGTTACTTAACCTCCTTACCCTGTTTCCTTATCTGTGAAACAGGATAATACTACCTGCTCATCTTACCTGACTGATAAAAAAACGCAGTAAGATAACACGTATGAATGTGCTTTTTAAAAAGGCGAGTTATTCCTAAATATGTTTCTGGTGGCTAGTTTTTGATAAATGACAAAAATCTGCTTGAAGAATCTAATAACAAGGTAAATAAGATCAGCTGCCCTTTATGTATGTCTTTTCTCATCAAGCCACTGTGCTAGGGGCTTGACGTGCATCCTCTCCACATTCTCTTAACAGCCATTCTCTTTAAATGCTTTTTCTATTTTCTGTATCAATTCACCTTAAAAAATTTGAACTGCTAGTTATTCTTATCCTCAGTTTACAACTTGAGAGAACTGCTTCTTTTCTTCTCAAGTAAACATTAAGCTTTTGCTTTAACTCCTTGCAAAATTTTGCAAGAGTTTGTTGCTTTTGTTTCTTGGAAAAGGAAATCTTAACAACCCTAGACTTTCTCCACAAGAGAAAAGGGGGGCAGAATCTCACTTTAAGTCTTCTCATTACTAAGGCTTCCACTGAAGACAAAAGTGCCTGGAAGGGGTATAAAAAGTGGGCTTTGGGAGTGAGATGACTGGAGGGGAGAAGTCATATCCAGTGTGAGAACATATGCTCAGTGAAAGCAAAGAAATCTCTCCCCTCCCGTATAGCTCCTTTGCTGTTTCTTTTACCCTCTCTCCCTCTCCACCTGGTTTGCATGGGCACTGGGCCTGACTTTAGCCCACTGAAGGCGGAAGGAGGCACTGAGCCTTGGCCATGCCCAGCTTCTGGCTCCTCTCACTGTGCCTCTTCTCTGTTCCCCTCCTTGCTCTCTCCCCAAACTTGGCCCCCAAGTTACACTGCCCAGAAGGGCAGGACGACCTCTTCCTTCTTCTCCATTGTGCTTGGGGGAATTAAATACAGTAGATACTCTCCATTCTGGCTTTGCCTCATTAAGAGGTCTCTGTGGATTAATTCCCGAGAGATCGAATCTCGTTATTTTACTGTGGCAAAGTAAAATTAGTGCAAAGTAACAAGGAGCCAGATTAATGTGACCCCAGGAAACAATCCATAAAAAACTTATGAGGCCTTTAGCAGGCTGTAAATTGGATTTCAGACAGGGTCAGGGGAGGGGGAAGAATCATGTTAAAAACAATCAGTTTGTAATGAATAGAGCTAATATTTTAGCACTTCCAAATAGAAGAAAACACCAGAGTAAATAACTCTGAGAACCCAATGGCAATATTTTCTAACATGTGTAAATAATTGAAATTGTGATTATAATCCTAACTGAATGTTTCTTGCTTTATGGCTGCTGGGAAGTGTATTGTTCATTAAACATCACAGAACTCTAAATCAAAAGAACAAAGGAGAATGGGAAGGCAAAAGAAAGAAATGAAAGAGAAAAATATCTTGTCTGGGTGATCAGTTGTCTGGCTTAGTCTAAAGGCAGGAGAATATGCAGTCTTCAGCCTTTTGCAGCAAAGCAGTAAGGCTGTTGCAAAGTTATATCCCTTCACAGGTCATACAGTTACAGCAGAGCCTGATAAGCAAATATTACAACTGATTAGTTGCCCATATAGTTTTTTCTGGGATAAAGAGACTGACTTTGAAAGAGGGAGGAAAATTGTTTGGAGACTGATAGGATACCAAGTTCTTTTCTTTAGTTTTCTTTTTAGCAGTAACAGCAATGGAGAAGTGACAGGCACTCGGTAGTTGTACCCAGAAATCCTGTGTCATCAAGTGGTTAAGAAAGGATGCCATGAATACTTTATAGAAATAGTAAACATAATTCTAAAAAATTCACTTGGAACTACAAAAGACCCCAGTCTCCTAAAGTAATCTTTAGCAAGAAGAACAAAGATGGAGGCACCATACTTCTGGATTTCAAACTATATTGCAAAGCTATAGTAATCAAAATGATACTGGCATAAAAACAGACATATAGACCAATGGAACAGAATAGAGAGCCCAAAAATAAACCCACGCATATACTATCAATTGATTTTCAACAAAAGCAGAAGAATGCATGAGAAAAGAACAATATCTTTAATAAACGATGTTGAGAAAATGGAATACATATATGCAGAAGGATGAACAAAAATCAACTCAAAATGGATTAAAGACTTGAACTTAAGACCTGAAAGTGTAAAACTCTGGGAAAAAGCTGCTTGACATTGGTCTTGGCAATGATTTTCCAGATATGACACCAAAAGCACAGGCAACAAAGCAAAAATAAATAGGGTTACATTAAACTAAAATGTTTCTGTACAACAACAAAATGAAAAGGCAACCTATGGAATGGAAAAACAATATTTGTAAATTATACATCTGATAAGGGGTTAATATCTTTAATACACAAGGACTACAACTGAATAGCAAAAAACAAATAACCTGATTAATAAACAAGCAAAGGATCCAAATAAACATTTCTCCATAGAAGACATACAAATGTATGAAAAGGTGCTCAGCATTACTAATTAACAAGGCAATTAATATCAAAACCACAATAAGCTATCACCTCATACCTGTTAGGATGGCTATTATTAAAAAAATAAAAGATAACAAGTGTTGACAAGGATGTGGAGGAAAGTGAGCCCTTGTGCACTGTTGGTGGGAATGCAGATTGGTACAGCTATTATGGAAAGCTGTATGGAGATTCCTCACAAAATTAAAAAAAAGACCTACCATATGATCCAGCAATCCCATCTGGATATTTATCCAAAGAAATTGAAATCAGGATATCTGCAGTTTCATGTTCACTGCCGCATTATTCACAATAGCCAAGATATGGAAACAACCTAAAGGCCCATTGATGTATGATTAAAGAAAATGTGATATATGCATGGAATGCAATATTGTTCAGGTTTTTTTTAAATTAATTAATTTATTTAATTTAGTGGCTGCGTTGGGTCTTTGTTGCTGCATACGGGCTTTAGTTGCTGTGAGCGGGGGCTACTCTTCACTGTGGTACGCGGCCTCCTCCTTCATTGTAGTGGCTTCTCTTGTAGAGCACGGTTTCTAGGTGCGTGGGCTTCAATGGTTGCAGCATACAGGCTCAATAGTTGTGGCTCACGGGCTCTAGAGCACAGGCTCACTAGTTGTGGCGCACGGGCTTAGTTGCTCCATGGCACATGGAATCTTCCCGGAGCAGAGCTCAAACCCGTGTCTCCTGCATTGGCAGGCGGATTCTTAACCACTGTGTCACCTAGGAAGTCCTATTCAGTTTTTTTATAAAAGAAAATCTTGCCATTTGTAACAACATGGATGGACCTGAGTAGCATTGCTAAGTGAAATAAGCCAGACACAGAAAAACATACTGTATGGTTTCACTTATGTGTAGAATCTAAAGTAGTCAAATTCATAGAAATTGAGTATAGAATGATGGTTGCCAGGGTCTAGAGGGAGGGTGAAATGGGGAAATGTTGGTTAAAGGATACAATTTCAGTTATGTGAGATAAATAAGTTCTGGAGGTCTACTCTATAGCATAAGCCTATAGCCAACAATATTGTATTGTATATCTGTTACTGTACTGTATACTTGAATACTGCTAAGAGAGAAGATCTCAAGTATTCTTACGACAAAAAGGGTGGACAGTGGGAGAGAACTTTGGGAGGTGATGGATGTACTCATAATCTTGATGATGTCGATGGTTTCATAGGTGTGTACTTATCCCCAAACTCATTGAGTTGTATACATTCAATATGTACAGATTTTTTATATGTCAATTATACCTAAAGTAGTTTAAAAAAAAGGATACCATGGTAAGCCTTGTTGTGTCACATGCCCTGAGACCTTTGAGTCTATAAAAATTATTGCATCTCTGCGTTTCCCTAGAGCCTGTTCTCATGGCTTACAATGGACTGGCTCAGGTGGTCTCAGACATCCTTGTGGAGATGGAAGGATGCAGCAAGAAGAAAGCTGGGTGGGCTGGTTTGGCCACAAGGAAACCAGGACGATCTCAAGGAGGATACAAATGACCTCGCATCAAAGAAGCACTTTAATGAGTTTGACATTTACAGGGCACCCAGGCATGAAGGCTAAGGATGAAGGGTTTGCCCTGTAGGCTCCCTTGATCCTGGGTGAACTGCAGACAGCAGCTGTCAGTGCCACCTGTTAGTCCAACAAGAGTCTGGGCAGGGGATGAGAAGCAGGTTTCTAGTGTCTAAAGGGACTGAGAAGTTCAGGCCCATCTGCTCAGCCATACCTGCCTGGGTAGTCTTTTTAAATTAAATGAGAATTTATACCTTCCCTCAATTATTAGATTAATGCAATACTTTAATATAATTCTAATTTTTGATGTAATTTAAAAAGTCTCTGGACGTACCTGGAATAATGAACAGGTAAGAATAGCTAAGGTAATTTTGCAAAACAAGAGTAATGAAGGATAGTTATTCTGAAATTTAACAAAAAACATATAAAACTATGATAAGTACAGCAATGTGGTAGATAGAAAAATAGATTACAATGGAATGTTTGAAACCAAATTATAGAATATTTGAAGACAATGTGTGGTAAAGAAGATAACCCTAATTACTGGGAGATATATATATATTATATAGGGATATATAATATATTGTTGGGGGGAAATTGCTTTGTCATTTAGAAGAAAGTTACTTTAGATTCTCAGCCCTTATACAGAGCAATGTTCCCAGAAAGTATATGAGTACATATATATGTTATGGATTGACTTGTGTCCTCCCAAAAGACATAACTTTGTTTATAGCAGCCCCAGGCAGCTAACACTATATATTTAAATAAATGTATGTATATAATTATAATATTTTAAAATGGTTGATATGCACATTGAAGTGCTAAAACTAGCTAATATAATTTGATGAGGAAGCTTGAGTGGTACTTTGCCTTAACAGGTTTTAAAACATTTTCTAAAGCAGTGGTGATTAAAGCAGAAAGACTAATAGATCATTAGAATAGAACAGGAATTTAATGTATAAAAAAATGTGGGAGGAGAATAAGGATGTGGGCAAGCAACTTGGTTCTTTTCCACGTGGACCTGCCCAGGCTTCTTCAGAACGTGGTGTCTAGGTTCTGTGAGCATTCTGAGAAAATAAGGCAGAAGTGTGTGACATTTTTGGACCCAGCCTCATAAGTCATACAGCACATTTTCTAACACACTCTGTTGGTCAAAGTAGTCACAAAGACCTGCCAAGACTCAAAGCAATGGAATGTAGACTCACCTCTTTTATTTTTAAATTTATTTTATTGAAGTACAGTTGCTTTACAATGTTGTGTTAATTTTTGTTGTACAGGAAAGTGGTTCAGTTATATACACATTATTTCCCATAATGGTTTATCACAGACTATTGAATATAGTTCCCTGTGCTATACAGTAGGACCTTGTTGTTTATCCATCCTATATATAACAGTTTGCATTTGCTAATCCCAAACTCCCCATCCATCCCTTATCCCCCGCCCCCTGCCCCCCGGCAACCACAAGTCTGTTCTCTATGTCTGTGACAGACTTCACCTTTTGATGGGAGAATGGCAAAGTTCTAGGAAAGAGCATGCAGTGGGAAATATTGTTGCTACTGTCATAGGAAAATAGTCCGCCACAATTCAGGCCTTGGAAAATCCTTGCCTTCTCCATATGTAAACTGTATTGACTATAATTGGCTTTGCTCTCTGGGTTTCTTGGACTGGTTCTCACGTTTTCTCCTCTCTGAACTCTCACTTTACCCTCACCTTTGCTTCAGTATCATAATCTTGGGGCAAAATTCCTGGACACTGGTTATAATTTTATTTTGTGAGGCATTTTGGGAAAAAATTTGAACTTGATTTCCAACAGGGTTAAAGTGGTTGTAGAATTAGACCCAAATATAACAACACAAAAACTCAAGTGTAAGGCAGTAAGTTTTTGGTAGTTTCCGATGACACAAATGTGAGAAATTATCAAAGAAATTGTGAGCATGCACACAGCCCCACATACAATCTTCTAGGTATTTCTAGGTGTGGAATGGCCACAAGAACCTTGATCTCTCACCACATTATTTTGGGGGTTTAAGGCAAGATCTATCCAACAAAACCTAATTCAGGGCCATGTTAAATCTGTCAGCTAGAAATACTGCACTGACAGCTCTATGAGTCTGGCGTTGAGAAATTCCTTTTGTTCCAATCCCTACATCCTGCCAACTGTAGCCTCTCTAGGGTCCTCAGATAATGCAGAAGGATAAAAGCTAAGTCTGTCTTAGCTGCTGACTTCAAAACTCAACCCTGTATCATGAGAATCAGCTAGATCATGTAGAGTCTCAAGTAAAGTTCAAACAAGCAAACTTTGACAAAAGTTTATGTAGAGTAAGAATTTTCATTGTTCCTACATCACCATAGCAACCATAGCCTATAAGAAGTAGCTGCCGTTACCAGAAACGAACTTGCCAAATAAGCTTCACTTCTAAGTGGGGTTCTGATAATCTCATACAAGTGATTTCAGGCCCCATAATACCCATGGGCTAATTAGCACTTGATAACAGTTATTTGGATGGAAGTCAGCAAATCTTTGATACCAGAGATATTGCTCCATCCCTTCCACACCTTAATACCAATAAATAAAGTCAACTCAGTCAATGTGGAGATGGCATAGAATTTCAGTTCTGTTTATCTTTTTATACTTCAATAAAAAAGAAATGAAAATAGAAGTACTACAGCATCTTAGATAATGGAAGAATCACTACCCAAAGGGAAAGGTGTGTATGGCTTGGTGGGTGCTAGCATGGTCTCGGGACTCACACAGCACCTGTACACATAGAGGATCAACATACATCTGCTGAATAATGAAGTGAAGGAATTGTAATTGTGTTACATAATGAACCAGAAACAATTGTGTAGAATAATGGATGCCTTAGCATTGAGACGTTGCTATATGAAGCATTAGGTATTCATTATTATTGCATTCTAATCTTCGCTAGGAGGCGTGGTTTTTCTTACCAAGTTATTGATATTTTGAGGGAGGGGTCACTTTGAAACCCTTTCCTTGAGTCTCTATATCAGATAGATCAATGAGTTCTAAAAAGACTGCGAATTCTGTTTGTGGTTTAACTTTGAGTAATCCTCCCTTTTGGTTTAGAAGCACCTGGACGATATTTTGGGTTTGTTTTTGTTTTTGTTTTTTTTTTTTGCATCTGATGCCTCCATGACTGATTCCAGTTAGGCTTAGCAAAACCATTTTGGAATCTAGTGAAGGAAGTTGTTAAGATGATATTTCAACTCATTTCTAAACAGAGGGTGGGGAAATGCAATTGCAGGAATAATAAAAATGATGAAAAAAGTCCTTACACAGGGCTTTCCCAAGGCGCTTGGGACACTTTGAAGATAGTAATTAATGCTTGTTAAAGTCCTATGGGGTAGGAAGGGGCAAGGATTATTAACTTGTTTTATAGGGGAAATGAAGCAAGAGAGCTTTAATAAACTCTCTCGTATCAAGCAGTAATTATGTAGAAAAGAATAAAGTGTCAAGCGCCAAACTCCTTTTTCTCAAGCCCTTGCTCACCAAAGCACAAGTAAGATTGCTCCTGAATTGTGGTCGCGAGTGAATTTCAGCAGCTTCAGACTTATCTCTTTTTACCTTCACACCTTGTGCCTCAGATAAGGTGTTCTAAGCCCCTTTTCCACTGTGCAAACCCCAGCCCTCTACTTCCTTCTCTCTCAACAGAAGAAATTGCTTCCTATTTCACAGAGATCCTTGAAGACATATTCAGTGAACTCTCAACCTCTTTCTCTCTGACTTAAATTTTATTTTTATCTTCACCCATTTTCTGCTCATTCCTCTTCCATGTTTCAGAGTCTCATCACCGTTCAGAGTCAAGTCCATTCATCCCTCTCTGGATTTCATGTACTACAGCCTTCTGGCTAGGGTGGCGGCGGCAGGGGATTTTCTGCCACCCCACCCTCCACTTCCTGCCTCCTGTCTTAATCTCTCCTCCTCCCTTAGCTCTTTCCAGTCAAGCTGAAATCAGCCTTAAAACTCTCCTTCCCTGAAAATACTTTTCCTTGTTCCTGCTTTTTTGTCACGTGACTTCCGCATCTCTCTCCCTCTTCCAGTGATTGTTAAATTTCTGAAAAGAGCAGCCTCTTCTTATGGGTTCTTTGCATTTATCATTTGGACTGCTCTTGTATTCCCGGGAGGCAGCAACAGGTTTGGAACCAGACTGCCTGGGTTCAATCCCAATGAGAGAAAGACTGGCCTTATCATTACTCTGCTGTTGACTGGGAAAAAGTGATCATTCCTTCAATATTGCCTTTTCAAGCCTCAATTTATACCGTTCTGCAGTTTATAGGAGCTCTACTTGGAGAGCTATCTTGTTTGCTTTCATTTTCAAATTTGAGCTCCTGTCTGAAAAAAAGACTTGTCTTTCCTATAAAATCAAGCTTGTATATTGTTAAGGAGAATGACTTACATTTTTTAAACTTAGATTTTTATTTTAATTGGAAATAAGGAAAAGAACAACCACCATGCAAAGTGAAACATGTATCTGTGCATAATGGTTTGTTACCATTCACATCTCTTCAGCCTTTTCTACGAGTATTAAAAATCTTTGGGATGATCCCACAGAATGGGATGGTCACTTCGGTCCGTGTGGGGAAGCAATTTTCCTTAGACTTTAAGGTGAGGATAAGGCAATCTGACTTCACTAGTTATCTGCAGGTCTTACAGGCATTTCTTTCCTACACGTTGTTTAAAATCACTGATTTGATAGATAAGAGAGGTCTAAATATATCACAGAGATTGTTGTAGAATAAGAAATGCGCTCTAAGTGAGGGGAGAGAGAAGAAAGAACAAAGGGCTAAGAACAGTTACTGATAGTAGTTCTTTGGGTAAATAAAGCACTCTGAGGCTAAAAATGAAATTTGATACCACTTATAACAAGAGACTGTCAATCTAAAGATGCCAAAAAAACGGAAGAGCACTTCAACTGCTGCCTCTAACTGGTGGCCGCCAGAGAGACATCCATTTTATTCGTTCAGCAAACATTTATGGAACACTTTCTAAAGCAGACATTTGGAAGGCAGGCGTGAACAACACACTTCTTGTGCTGAAGGAGTGCATGATGTAGGGCATGAGACAGAGAGAGAACTATCAATAGTTTATCGTGATAAATGCAGTGATCCAGGTTTCCCTGAAGGTGTGATGAACTGATACAGACACAAGAAGCAGGGTGAGCATTCTGGTGGAGGTGCTGACCAGGCTGTACTTGGGAGGAGTAAGCCTCGAGTGGGGGAGTGGGAGTGGAAAGACATTTGGGGAGAGCTAGAATGGGGAAATTTGGGGAGCAAAGAGTCAGAAGAGAGGAGGGTACAAGACAGGGATCAAAATTTAAATGACGTCGAAATAACACCAGTGGCAATAAAAATAGGGGTAAAAATATAAAGAATTAAGCTTTGCAAATAAAAGGTTCTGGCTGGCAATGGGAAATGTAAACCATGACTTAAAAACCACTGGGAAGAGGATTGTAAACCAGACTGTGTGTGGGTCTGAGTGACCTTGACCGAGCACAGTAATTCTAAGAGCGCAAAACTTTTTAAATGGTCTCTCAGGCTCTAGATTGCAGTCCTGATCTCAACTATGCCATGTTCTTATATTTCATGGGAAACCACTTTCTACCTATGTTATTTTCATCTTTGTTTCTCATGCCCTACTGCAATGCAACAAAGAGTAGATATGCCTAGTGAAGTGTGAGTTCGGTTTGGTCTCTAGATATTCCTCCTAGTCACAAGGATAGATGTGGAATGCTCTAGGCTATGTTTGCTTTGTAGGTAGAAGTCTGGAGTGGCTCTATTTCCACCATGCTCCTTGAATTTTTCCTGCAGAAGTTATGGAAATGATACCTGACACTTTCATGATCTCAAGTGGCTCACCTTTGTAAAAGAATTCTCACAACGAAACTGGCAGTTTTATAAAGAAATAGGCAGTGTGGAAAAGAAACAAACAGCTGCTTTTTTTTTTTAATTTTTTTTTTTTTTTACCAGTTTTACATGATATGGAGCAACTTCTCATACAATTCTTGGCAAATATTTTTAAACATGGCACTGAAAATAAAAAAAACACAGATTATTTCTTCCTTTGTTGTTGTGTATTTGCTCTGTTGAGCAAAACGGAGAGAAGAAGCTATATTTCCTCAGCCCTCCGTTATGTTCTACTTGTTTTCACATATGTTTTTTCACATATGTAACATATCCAGTGAGGCAGCAAGTATTATTAGTCCCATTTTCTAGAGGAGGAACCTCAAACCAAAAATATCAAATAATTTGTAGAAGAGCAGAGAATCAGTAGAAGAGCAGAGAATCAGTAAAAGAGCTGGGATTGTCGATCTTGCTTACCTGAGTCTAAAGCCTCAACTTTTCCCACTAAACCAAGTTATAGCAGTTTGGGGGGCTCCTTATACTCATAGGACCCTACTCTTCCTCCTTTGTCAATAAAAACATACTTTCCACTGAAGTAAAATATACACGCAGAAAAGTGCACAGGTACCTTAGCGGTATGGTTTAATGGATTTTTTCACAGACTGACACATCCGTGAATTCACTCCCAGATCAAGACACAAAGGACCACCAGCATCCCCCAAAGTCCCTTCGCGTTCGAGCTCAGTTGGGAACCTCCCACATCCAGAGTAATCGCTATCCTGACTTCACCATAGAGAGATTTCACCTCTCTCTACTTTACACACACGGACTCATACAGTCTTCTGATTCCGGCTTCTCGCGCTTGACATTTTTTGTGAGTGAATCTCACAAGATTACAAGTCATTGACAATCGTCTGTTCTCATCGCTGTGTCGTATTCCATTGTGCAATGACACCCCTATTACTCACTCTTTGGCTGTTGGGAAACTGAGTACTTTCCTGTTTGGCGTCTGTAGTACACAGACTAATGATTTCCCCAAGGATGTCCACATCCTAATCCCAGAGGTTATGTTACTTTACGTGGCAAAACGGATTGATTAAATTAAAGACTCTGCGAGGGGGAAAGTTTCCTGGATTATCCAGGTAGACCCAATGTAATCACAAAAGCCCTTATATAAGGGAGGCATGGGAGTGAGATGCAAAGATGGGAGCAAAGGTTGGAGTGGGAGGCTTTTTTTTTTTTTTTTTTTTTTTAACGGAGCTGGAGCCGTGCCTTGGCCCCAGCATCCCCGCTGCAGCCCCCGCCCTGGCTTCCGGCCTTGTCCCCGCCCCCCGCCACTGGGCTCAGGTGAAAGGTCACCCAGAGCGCCGCCCCCGCGACCCTACACTGCGGCGCATCCGCGCATCCCCGCAGCCGCGTTTGTGACTGGGCGGCATATGCCACGCGCCTGGACTTGGTATTCTCAGCTCCTGACAGCCTGCCCGCCCTGCCTCCGCGGTCCCGCCTGGGGTGCATTTTGAAGCTGTGTTTTGAAGGTGCAATCTAAGGATGGCAGTTGGTCTCCAGAAGCTGGAAAAGGCAAGGAAACAGGTTCACCCTTAATTCCTCCAGAGCTTGACACTTTGATTTGATCCCATAAGACCCCTTTAGACTTCTGCCCTGGAGAACTCTAGGATAGTACATTGGTAGTGTTTTCACCCATGAAGTTCATGGTAATTTGTACTGGAAGCAATAGGAAATGAATACGGGGCTATTATGGGTAAAGGCACTAAGAACATTCTAGTACATGTATTTTGGTGAACACATCACAAACACATTATCGTTGAGTATATATCCCGGGGAAGGAGATTGCCGAGTCACAGAATATGCATGTATCAGCTTTAGTCGATAATGTCAAATACGTTTCCAAAGTGGTTATACCAGTATATACTCCTCATTAGAAGTGAGGAGGGTTCTGGTTACTTTACATCTTTGCTAGCCCTTGGAGTCTGCTTTTTTCATTTTAGAAATTTTGGGAGTGTGCAGTGGTATCTCTTTATGGTTTTAATTTGCATTTCCCCAGTGACTGGTGAGGTTTACTACTCTCTCAGGTATTTCTTGGCCTTTTGAGTTTTTTGTGAAGCGTTTGTTCAAGTCTTCTGCCCATTTTTTTCTCCCTACTGTCTGAGTATTTTGGCTGCAGAATTCCACTCAGCTCTGTTTCCTGAAACTGTACTCAGTGCTTCAAAAGTACCTTTCCCTGTTCTTTCCCATTTTTCTAACTCACTTATTTAGTTGCCCCAAGT
The DNA here is from genome assembly GCF_030028045.1 of Hippopotamus amphibius kiboko. Classification (NCBI taxonomy): domain Eukaryota; kingdom Metazoa; phylum Chordata; class Mammalia; order Artiodactyla; family Hippopotamidae; genus Hippopotamus; species Hippopotamus amphibius. The sequence continues at coordinate 152,323,376 of NC_080190.1, read as the reverse complement.
GAAATGCATCTTAAGCTGATTCAGACCTAGTCATGATTGACTGTTAAAAGTTTGCGACTGTCTCTTTTTAGAGCCTTACAATTTCAAAAGAGGCATTTTGGTCTTGACTGTACCAGCATCTATGCAGCCTCTTAACCTAGGCCTACATGGTAAAGCCTAGTAACTCATATTTAGACCACTTGGGGCTTTCCACCAAAAAGCAAAGTCAGCCACACAGTCTCTCTTCCCTGTAGCCAGATTTGACTGTTAGCAGGGCATTAGAAAAAGCTCAATGGTTTATGGAATTCAGGTTTCATGGGCGACACTAACATAATTGTTGTCCTTCAGTTTACTTCCAAGTGTGTACTATTGCTTGTGTTGCCTTTCAAGAAGGAAAGTTTAAAACATTCCATATTTGTCATTTAATATACACATTGCCATTCATAGGTGCATGCTTTTAAATTAATTTTAAATTAACGAAAACATTGATTTTTTTGGGTGTACACTGCTTTGATTTTTAACACACATGTAGATTCATGTAAGCATTGCCACAATTAGAATAGGGTGGAGACCCGTTACCCCAGGCAACTTGCTTCTGTTGTCCCTTAAAAATGACATCCTCCTCCCACCTGTAACCTGGCAACCATTGATTTGTTATCCATCTCTACAGTTTTTGTCTTTTTGAAAATGTCATGAAATGGATTTTACAGTATGTAATCTTTTCAAACTAGTTTCTTTCATGTAGCATACTCCCTTTGCAATTCATCCAAGTTATTGCATGCTTCTTTTTATTGATCCTTTTATTATTCCTTTTTATTTTTCTGTTTCATTGTGCAAATATACCAACAGTTTATCTATTTACCTGTTGATGGACACTTGCATTCTTTCCAGTTCTTGGTAGTTATACTGCTTTCAGCTTTTCTGCATGGGCTGTTGTGTGAATCTAGCCCTCATTTCTCTAGGGTAAATGCTCAGGATGAGTGTTTTGACTTTATAAGAAACTGTCAAACTGCACAATTTGCACTCTTGCCAGTAATGTATGAGTGTTCTGGTTATTCTGGATCCTCATCAACTCTTGCTGTTGTCAGTATTTTTTAATTTTTAATTTTTGCCATTCTAACAAGTGTTTTTTTTTTTTTTAAGCTCTTTATTGGAATGTAATTGCTTTACACTCTTGTACCAGCTTTTGAGGTACACCAAAGTGAATCAGCTGTATTTATACATATATCCCCATATCCCCTCCCTCCTGCGACTCCCTCCCACCCTCCCTGTCCTGGCCCTCTGAGGCATCACGCATCATCAAGTGGATTATCCTTTGTTACACAGCAACTTCCCACTAGCTATCTATTTTACAGTTGGTAATGTATATATGTCTATGCTACTCTCTCACTTCCTCCCAGCTTCCCCTTCGCCCCCCGCCCTCACAACCCCGTGTCCTCCAGTCCATTCTCTGCATCTGCATCCTTATTCTTGCCCTGTCACTGGGTTCATCAGTACCATTTTTTTTTTTAATTTTAGATTCCGTATATATGAGTTAGCATACAATATTTGTTTTTCTCTTTCTGGCTCACTTCACTCTGTATAACAGACTCTAGGTCTATCCACCTCATTATATATAGCTCCATTTCATTCCTTTTTATGGCTGAATAGTATTCCATTGTGTATATATATGCCACTTCTTCTTTATCCATTCATCTGTTGATGGGCGTTTAGGTTGCTTCCATGTCCTGGCTATTGTAAATAGTGCTGCAATGAACATTATGGTACATGTTTCTTTTTGGATTATGGTTTTCTCTTGGGTATATGCCCATTAGTGGAATTACTGGATCATATGGTAGTTTTATTTTCAGTTTTTTAAGGAACCTCCAAACTGTTTTCCATAGTGGCTGTACCAATTTATATTCCCACCAACAGTGCAGGAGGGTTCCCTTTTCTCCACACCCTCTCCAGCATTTATTGTTTCTAGATTTTTTTTTTTTTTTTTTTTTTTAACCTGCCAGGTAAGTATGTTTCTAGATTTTTTGATGATGGCCATTCTCACTGGTGTGAGGTGATACATCATTGTGGCTTTGACTTGCATTTCTCTAATGATTAGTGATGCTGAGCATCTTTTCATGTGTTTGTTGGCCATCTGTATGTCTTCTTTGGAGAAATCTCTATTTAGGTCTTGTGCCCATTAGTGGATTGGGTTATTTGGTTTATGGTATTAAGCTGCGTGAGCTGCTTGTATGTTTTGGAGATTAATCCTTTGTTTGTTGCTTTGTTTGCAAGTATTTTCTCCCATTCTGAGGGTTGTCTTCTTGTCTTGTTTATGGTTTCTTTTGCTGCGCAAAAGCTTTTAAGTTTCATTAGGTCCCATTTGTTTATTCTTGATTTTATTTCCATGATTCTAGGAGGTGGGTCAAAAAGGATCTTGCTTTGATGTATGTCATAGAGTGTTCTGCCTGTGTTTTCCTCAATGAGTTTTATAGTGTCTGGCCTTACATTTAGGTCTTTAATCCATTTTGTATTTATTTTTGTGTATAGTGTTAGGAAGTGTTCTAATTTCATTCTTTTACATGTAGGTGTCCCATTTTCCCATCACCGCTTATGGAAGAGGCTATCTTTTTACCATTGTATATTCTTGCCTCCTTTGTCAAAGATAAGGTGCCCATATGTGCTTGGGTTTACCTCTGAGTTCTCTATTCTGTTCCATTGATTTTCCTTTCTATTTTTGTGCCAGTACCATACTGTCTTGATCACTATGGCCTTGTAGTATAGTTTGAAGTCAGGAAGCCAAATTCCACCAACTCCATCTTTCTTTCTCAAGATTGCTTTGGCTATTCGGGGTCTTTTGCATTTCCATACAAATTGTACGACTTCTTGTTCTAGTTCTGTGAAAAATGTCATTGGTAATTTGATAGGGGTTGCATTGAATCTGTAAATTGCTTTGGGTGGTACGGTCATTTTTCACAATGTTGATTCTTCCAATCCAAGAATGTGGTATGTCTCTCCATCTGTTTGTGTTGTTTTTGATTTCTTTCATCAGTGTCTTATAGTTTTCTGCATAGAGATCTTTTGCCTCCTTAGGCAGGTTTATTCCTAGGTATTTGATTCTTTTTGTTGCTATGGTAAATGGGAGAGTTTCCTTAATTTCTCTTTCTGCTTTTTCATTGTTAGTGTATAGGAATGCAAGAGATTTCTGCACGTTAATTTTGTATCCTGCTACTTTACTAAATTAATCGATTAGTACTAGCAGTTTTCTGGTAGAGTCTTTAGGGTTTTCTATGTATGATATCATGTCATCTGCGGAGAGTGACAATTTTACTTCTTTTCCAATTTGGATTCCTTTTATTTCATTTTCTTCTCTGATTGCTGTGGCTAAAACTTCCAAAACTATGTTGAATAATAATGGTGTGAGTGGGCACCCTTGTCTTGTTCCTGTTCTTAGAGGGAATTCTTTCAGTGTTTTACCATTTAGAATGGTGTTGGCTTTTGGTTTCTCATATATGGCTTTCATTATGTTGAGGTAACAAGTGATTTTTAAATTGAATTAAATTATGGTTTTAATTTGAATTTTCCTAATGGTTAATGATGTTGAACGTCTTTTTGTATGGTCATTTCCCATTTTTATATCTTCTGTTCATTTTGGTGAACTATCTGTTCATTTTGCCTGTTTTAACAAAATGAATTGTCTGTTTTCTTACTATGTTTTGAGAATTCTTTATGTATTCAGGATACAAGTCCTTTGTCAGATATATGACATAAATATTGGATTGGCTAAAAAGTTCGTTCAGTTAGTGAGTACGTTGTTCAATAAGTTCGTCGTGAAAATGAAAAATGTCTTATTTTTACTTATAAGCCAAACGAACTTTTTGGCCAACCCAATATTTTCTTCCATTCTGTTGCTTGTCTTTTAATCCTCTTAAAAGTGTCTTTCACAAAGAAAATATTTTAATTTTGATGAAAACAAATTTATCATTAAAAAAGATGGATAGTGCTTTTGATATCATACTTTAGGGCGCTTTGCCTGTCTTCAGGCCATAAATTTTCTCTTGGAAATTTTATAGATTTACATTTTCTTAGGTCTATAATTCATTTTGAGTTAATTTTTGGATAACACTTGAATAAATTTGTCTTTTTAAATTTTTTGCTCTTAGATGCTCAATTGTTCCAAGATCATTTGTTGAAAAGACTTGTTTTATCTGGAAATGTTTTTGCACCTTTGTTAGAAGAGGCCATATTTGTGTAAGTCTATTTCTGAACTCTCCATTTTTTCCCCATTGATATAATCCTTTAATCTTTTCACCAATACATACTCTCTTGCCTATTGTGGTTTTATAATAAATCATAAAATTTGTGTAACATATTCCTCTTTTTTCTTCTTTTTGTTTTAGCTCTTCTGATTGCTTTGCCTTACTATATAAAGTCCATTTGTGTATATGTAAAAAGAAAAAATCTTGCTGAGATCTTGATTAGAATTGACTTAAATCTGTAATTCAGTCTGAGGAGAATTGACATCTTTACTATGTTGAGTCTTCCAATCTGTGAACATGTATGACCCTGTATTTATGTTGATCTTCTCTGATTTATCTTATCAGCATTTTGTAGTTTCTAGTATAAAGATGCTTGAAGTGTTTTGTTAAATTTATTCCTAAGTGTTTTATTTTTTAGAGTTGTTATAAATGGTATTTAAAATTTTTTGTTTTCCAATTTTACATTGCTAGTATACAGAAATAATGTCAATTTTTGAGTATTGATCTTGCAGCCTATGACCTTGATAAATTCACTGATTAATTTCATCTGTGACTAGGAACAGATTTTTTTTTTTCTTCCTTTGCAATATGTATGCCCTTTATTTCTTTTTCTTGCATTACTCCACTGGCTGGGACTTCTAGGATAGTGTTGAATAGGAATGGTGAGTGCAAATCCTTCTCTTGTTCTTGTTCCTGATCTAAGAAGAAAAGTATTCAATCTTTCATCATTAAGTATAATGTTAGCTGTCAGTTTCTTATATATTTTGTTATCAGATTAAGGAAGTTCCCTTCAGTTCCTAGTTTGTTGAGAGATTTCAGCATTAAGGAATGTTAAGTTTTGTCAAATGATTTTTCTGCATATAATTGTCTCATCCCCCTTCCCTTTAGACTGTTAATATAGTAGATTGCACTGATTTTCAAATATAGAACTATTCTTGCATTGCCATGATAAACTACACTCGGTCATGGCGTTATTCTTTTTATATATCACTGGATTCAATTTACCAACATTTTGTTGAGAATTTTTGCATCTCTATCCATGAGGGATATTGGTCTGTACTCCTCTTTTGTGCTGATTTTATTTGTTTTTAGTGTCAGAGGAATGCTGACCTTGTAAAATGTATTGGAAAATGTTTATTTTATGAAACAGTTTGTATAGAGTTGGAGTTTGGTGGAATTGACAAGTGAAACCATTGAGGCCTGGATATTTCTTTTTTGAAGATTTAAAGTTACATATTCAATTTTATTTACAGTTGTATAACTTTAGGTTATTTATTTTATTTTGGGTGAGCTTTCATTGTGAGTCTTGAGGAATTCTGTACAAGTTGACATTTATGTACATAGAATTGTTCATCATATGTTCTCATTTTCTTTTTAGTAGCCGTGGAGTCTATAGTGATATCTGCTCTTTTATTCCTGATATTGGTCATCTGTGACTTCTCTCTCTTTTTCTCAGTCAGTCTTGGTAGACATTTATTAATCTTATTGACCATTTCAAATGAGCAGCTCTTGGTTTCATGTATTTTCTTCATTGATTTTTCTATTTTTAATTCCATTGATTTGTTTTTTTGTTGTTGTTGTTAATTCCCTTATTCTTCTTTCCATTGTTTTGAGTTGGAGGCTTAGATTATTTGTAATCTTTATTCTTTTCTAACTTAAGAATTTAACTGTATATGCTTCTCTCTAAGCACTGCTTTTGGTACCTCACACAAATTTTGAGCTTGTATTTTAACTTTCGTTCTGTTCGAAACATTTATAATATTTTCTAATTTTTCTTTAGACTCCCTTTTTGACCCATGGATTATTTGGGATTTAATTTTAATTTCCAAGTGTGGAAGGATTTTCTTTTTATATTCTGTAATTAATTTCTTTTTTCTTTTTTAGATATTTGAGAGATACTTTATTGGTGTTTGCAGAAAATTTTCAGTTTGGAATTATGCAAAAAAGTTCACTCTGTTTTTTTTAAATTTCTGGTTTAATTCAATTAAAATCTGAGGACAGGTGTGTGATTCTAATTATTTAAACTTGTTAAGGTTTGCTTTATGACCCAAAGTATTTTCTATCTTGATGAATTTTCCATGAGAACTTGGGGGGAAGAAATCTGTTTTTGAAGACATTTCTGGATAGATTATCAGCTGCTATTGGGTGAAGTTCTATACACAACTAGATACAGTTGGTTGATGGTGTAGTTCAGTTCTATATCTTTGCTGATTTTCTGCCTGCTGGTTCTATCTACAGAAAGAAGTGTGTCAGTCTCCAGGTATACTTGTGGATTTTCCTATTTCTCCTTTTCGTTCTGCCAGTTTTTGCTTCATGTACCAGTTTTTGCTTCATGTACTTGGAAGCTCTGTTGCTAGAGGCATACACATTTAAAATTATGTCTTTTTTAAAATTAATTAATTAATTAATTTTATTGGCTGTGTTGGGTCTTTTTTGCTGTGCGTGGGCTTTCTTCTAGTTGCAGTGAGTGGGGGCTACTCTTCGTTGTGGTGCGTGGGCTCCTCATTGCTGTGGCCTCTCTTGTGGAACACAGGCTCTAGGTGCGTGGGCTTCAGTAGTTGCAGCACATGGGCTCAATAGTTGTGGCTCATGGGCTCTAAAGCGCAGGCTCAAGAGTTGTGGCGCACGGGCTTAGTTGCTCCGTGGCATGTGGGATCTTCCTGGAGCAGGGATCGAACCTGTGTCCCCTGCATTGGCAGGCAGATTCTTAACCACTGTGCCACCTAGGAAGCCCATAAAATTATGTCTTCTTGATGAACTAACACATTTATCGTTATGTAATGTCTCTGTAGGTGCATGGTTCAACTTAATTTTTCCATGTATATGGAATCTGAGAAAAGTCTAGGGCATCATGGATTCTTGAATGTAGACAATCCTGATTATAATATGCTCTTTCTGTAAAGCTCATTTGTAAAGGTCTTGACTCTTAATGTTAGTTGAGCCAATAGCACCTGCCTTGGTGTGTCTTAAATATAGAAAAGTTAGAAAAGTTTGTCATTGAGAATCTTTTAGTGCAGTGAAGTCATAGACATTTGCTAGGACAAATGGGTTACTGCTTTTTCTCTAAAACTGTAGGGTAGGAGTGCTCTGCGTTTGAAAGACTTAGTTTCGTTTTATGGAATCTGAGTGGATGCAGACTACTCTCAGGATCCTTGCCCAAGGGTTTTCTGCTTTGGTTTTCTTGCATCTCTGCCTCTGAGAACACAAGCACAGTTTCTAGGAAAGAGAAAATATCTATCTGTGAAGTGAGGGAAACCAAACCTAAGAAAAGTTGTTTTTTTTTTTCCCCAACAGCCTTAAGTTTTGGTGACTCACTTCCATTGCACTTTTGATAGACTAATGATCTGATGGTATGTGGCAAATACAACAGTCTCCAGTCTGTTCCACTTAACTCATGGCTCAGCAATGGAAATGACACAGTGCCAGTTGTTTCTGAAACAACCTTTCCTTGTTCCCAGTCTGCCTCTTGAGCAGGAAATGACCATCCTGGAGAGCAACATGGAGATGCAGCGAGAGGTTAGGAAGGCAGGAAAAAGGAGAAAAGTCTCTGAAAACATTTCTCTTGTTTCTTTTTATATCTATCAGGTTAATTATGCTTCAACTAAAATAATAGATGGTCAGCAAATTGAATACCAGCCTTGAAACCCATTTTCAGCATTAAACTACCATGGATTAACCACTTAAATTGTGAGCTTTAGTTTATAGCATCAGCATAGTCCTCGAATGAGTTATGGACTTGTACTCACTCCAGAACAATCTATTACCCTCCACATAACAGAAAATGCCATTTATTGCAATTTGTGCAAACTATAAATCAATACATTATTACTTAGAGGCATGTAAGCTGTGGCTATACTGCATACTCCTGCCTTTGGTAATGGTGTGTGTGTTGGGAGTTGGGGAAGGAATATAGATCTTTTTAGTCTCCATTTGAGTATTTGCAAAAATTCTCAGGAGAATTAATGGTGACTGCTGTCTTATATTGCAAAGTGGCCTCTCTGTTGAAGCGTTCCTCCAGGTCTCAGACAGGTACGGACCAGTTTCAGATAATCAACCTTTGTGGAGGAATTGATTGTACACGCTCTGGAAGGTGGTAGAGTCTTTTTGCAGAGGTTCCAACCCTGGCTGTGCACTAGAACCACCTGGGAGGTGGGGCAGACTTTTAGAAAACATTGATGCTGATGCCAGATCCCAAACCTTACAATCAAAATTTTGGGTGACACCTACACATCAGACATTCTAAAAAGCCATCTGGATAATTTTAATGTGCAGCCAGGGTTAAGAACCTCTGCTCTACAGGATAGGAAAGAGGAAGAAAAACAGAAGATGTAGAGGGAAGATAGCTGTGAGCTGTAATTTTCTCAAATCAAGGTGGAAATGCGTCTTGGGGATTTCAGATACTAACAGATCCACAGGATGCTGCTTGGAGCATTTCTGTGCACACCCTGAGGAATGAAAAAAGATAAAATTAAGTGTAATAAATCTTTATGTTCTCCCTTAAAAACACATATAACTAATAGAGATCTAACATGTGCAAATAAGCATGCACCAGCCTTACATAAAACTTTTTGCCCTTGGCTTTGCCTCCTGACTCTTGTACCCCCGAGAAAACGATATTTGATTTGCACACTGAACTAAACAACTGAGGCTGAGGCCCATCTGCCCCAAGAGCTGAGGAGTCAACATCTGGTGGGAAATGGGTGTGGCATTTTGTCCCTGGACAACTGGAGCATTGGCAAGAGTTTCTGGGTATTTCCTTTATATTTCTTCTTTTGTCCCCCTTTTTTTTTTCCTCTTTTTTTCTCTTTTGTTTTTCCTTTTGTGGTTTAATGATTTTCTTTTGTATTCTGCTTGTGTTCTCTTATTTTTGGTTTTTGTGAATCTGTTGTATGTTTTTGGTTTGTGGCTACCCTTTTTTTCAAGTATGTTAACCCCTTCTTATATGTGCTTGCTTTAGACTGGTAGTCGTATAAGCTCAAGCACATTCTAGAAAAAAAGTCTACATTTTCCTACTCTCCTCCCGCACAGTTTATGATTTTGATGTCCTCCTACATCTTCATGATCATCCTCTTGCTCTTCATTGTGTCACAGAATTTTTGTTTTTAAATCTGTGTTCTGGCATATTTAAATGCTTTACTCCCCCGCCCCCCCCCCCCCCACCCCCCATCCTACCTGGTTATGTAGAGGTCTGTGAGAATTGTTCCATTTGTAGATGTACTTTTGACATATTTGTGGGAGGGGGTAAGTTCCATGTCCTTTGTCTCCGACATCTTGATCGGAGCCTCTAGGTATTTCTTGACTAGAGTGTACCCCTCAAGACTATTTTCATTTTACCTACAGCACCATTGAGCCACTGGAAACCAATGAGATGGCTGTCAGGATGGAGTCTGTTAAAGTGAGTTATCTTTGTGTACTTATGTTTCATGCCATGTTGGGGACGGAGTATTGGTGAGATTGGCAAGGAGCCGGTGGCAGAGCTGGTGGTGAGAACCATTGGGTAGAGGCTGCAGGGAGTCTTATTAGATGAGGTCCACTCAGTCCCCAAAACCCATCCTTGGCAGTCAGTTGGATAAAGCATAGCAGTGAGAGCAATGGACAGGGATTCAAGACAGCTAGATTTATTCTCTGGCTCTGTCACAAACCAACTGTGTGACTGTGGACAACAGCCAAATACAAGTATCAGATTGGTCCCAGCCAGTTCAGAAAGCTCTTTCCTCTGAAGCCTCCTTAAGGATGGTTTCTTCCTTTGTTCTCAAAGACAACAGAAAAGACTCATTGAGAATGACGGAATCATTCTTCTCCATGAAACAATAGTTATGTAGGATTTATTAGAGAATTAACCTAAGCAAAAGCCTCTCCTTTTTGCCTCCACTTCACATTCTTCTCTCTTATAACCTATAACTGAAGTGCTTATTTAATTATCATCCAACTATCTAAACAGAGACACTTGAGAGTGAAAGGGAGTGCTACGAACAAATTGGAACAACAGATATTGGCTGGGACTTTCATAGGCCTACCAGGGTGTGTGGACACCCTGCCTCTGGCACTTTATTACACTTCTGTAGTCACCAGTCTAACTTCCTCATCAGAATGTGGAAGCTGGGATGTAGTGAGAGAGCAGCACTGACATATAGACACTACCAAATGTAAAATAGATAGCTAGTGGGAAGCTGCTGCAGAGCACAGGGAGATCAGCTTGATGCTTTGTGAAGACTTAAAGGGGTGGGAGGGAGGCTCAAGAGGGAGGGAATGTGGGGGTATATGTATATAGATAGCTGATTCACTTTGTTGTACAGCAGAAACTAACACAATACTGTAAAAGAATTATACTCCAATAAGGATGAAAAAATTAAAAAGAAAAAAAAAAAGAATGTGCTTTCTCCAGGGCAGGAGCATGTCTTTCTCATCTCTAGATCCTTAGCATTCTGTACACGGTCTAGGACACAGTAGGTGCTCAATAGATACTTGGTGAATGGAAGAATGTATGAATGAACTAGTTGGGGGACACACTGGGTGACCTTGAGCAAATTACTTGAGCTCTTGGTGACCTCTGGAAAATGAGCAGTAGACCAGTAATCTTTAAGATCCTTCCAATCTCCTAGCCTATGTCTCTTCCCGTCTTGGGCAGTGTCTGCTTCTACTCCCATTCTCCTCATCCTCTTGGAAGAAGGAGATGTGTTCTTTGAGCACCAAAGGAAAGCCCTGGTCCTGCGTTGGAGCTGATGGTGAGATGCCTGTCCTTCTTTGAGTCCAGGGAAAGGTCTCTTCACATCTGTGGGAGTCTGAATGGCAAAAAGGAGAAAGAAATTGAGGAAACCATGCCCATGCCTTTCTAATTTATGATTAGTTAAAAAAAAAGGGAAAGACATGGAGAGGTGGCTCAGTGGTGCCAAGGTCATAGAATAAATTGGTGACCGGGATAGGAATAGCCTCAGATGGCTCTTTACTTGGGGTGCTCTTTCAACCTGAGCTGGGGAGGGGATCTGAGCCCAAGGAGCTCCTCAGCCTAAGTACAGGGCAGCGTTCTTGTCAGCAGCAGCCCTTTCAGGAAACCAGAGCTGCAGTCATATTGAATCATGAACTGGATTAGCCACATTAGAGATTTAGCTACAATATATTTCAAAGTTAAAACACAGGCTGTGGCCGTGGTATGAAAACCTGTAATTTCTGATGCAAATGAACAGCATGAAAAATGGCCCCCGGCTACCGGGATAGACAGAGGAATATGTGAGTGAAATAACATGGCAGTTATGTCAAAATTGGAAGAATAACTATATTCCAGAATAGTAAATTATTATCACGGCCTGACTGGTGGAGTAACCCATAAGGTAAGCGAATGTGTATTTTTTTTTTTTTGTACCTGGATAAAATTACATTGTCAATTTTGTTTAGTCCCTCTTTAAAACCTGAACATTCATTTTTGAAAATATGTGTGGAACATAAGGTGACATTTGGAAAAAAAGCATAATTTTCAAAGAATACTGATCCCATTAGTTCTTATATTACAGATGCCGGTGAATTTAACTTTTATAGTGTTGCTAACACGTGGGAGGCAGAAAATGGACGTTCAGCTCCCTTGGGTTTTCAGCAACGTCTCAGGGAGGTACCTGAGCTTTATGAGATGTTTTTGGGGGGCGTACTGTGGCATGTGGTTGCATGAGCACAAGTCCATGGAATCAGGAATCTCTAGCTTCAAGTCTGAGGGCCATTTCTTATTGACTGAGTGACCTTACGCTACCTACATAATGGTACTGAGCCCAACTTTTCTTACCTTTAGAATGGGGGAAGGAATGTTTTTATTACAGGGCCTCATAAAGATTAGAAATGACAATATGGGTGAAGTATTTAGCATAGCACTCTTCATATAACTAGACACTCTGTAAAGGAAGACTGATATTATTATTTAATCTTATATATGATATGAGTCTTTTGAAATTCATCTTTTGGAATTAATTATTAATTAACTCAGAGGTTAAAGCAAATATAGTGAGTTTACTCAGAGGTTAAAGCAAATATATTTAACTTTTGTGCATGGTTGATTTGACTCTGACAGTGGGTTGTTTGTGTGTATGGTAAGTTAACCCATCTTTCCAAAGGTAGCACTTTTAAAAATTTTTAACAAAGTAAGCTGTAGAATTCTCCCAATCCGGTGGAAAATACAGGTATACTTCACCTTTATTTATTAAAATATTGTTTACTAAATATCAGATATTAAAATATAAAATATTTAAATGTCAAATTTTATACCCAATGTTATCTTTAAGTAGTCATACATGCACACACACACACACACGCACAAAATAAATTTATGTATTTTGAGAATTGCATCTCTGTCCTAAGGAGCAACAAATCAAGGTGGGCAGTCATGTGGCTGAGAGCAGGGCTTTGGATTTACACAAACCTGGGCTTGATTCGTGGCTTTTTTCCTTCCAGCTGTGTGACCTTAGACTAAGCCTCTGTGAGCCTCAGTGTTCCTCATCTAGGAAATAAAAGCAGTATCTACTACAGCATTGTTTAAGGATTAAACGAGATACTGCCTGTAAATACTTGGCATGGTACAGTCTACATAATAGTCTGTTATTAAGAAAGTTATATGGGACCTGAAACTATAATTTGATCAGAGGGAAAAAATATTTACAAGGTTATTTCATATACGGAAATCATGTAAATATCCAAACAGTTCTCACAAGGTGGTTAGAATAATGGGTATAATTTCTGTGTAGGCAATGGGATCTTTTGGGTCATTTTCACGACTGGATGGGAATACTCACTTGGTGTTACAATACATTTCATAGCTCCAAAAACCATGACAGAAAGAAAAGCAAAAGTGAACATTACACATGGTTAACTTAATACTATATTTAGGAGAGGAGAGACAAGATAGGTTTCTTTTTTTAAAGAAAACTTACTATTTTCGTTACCAACAAGTAGGTGTGGTCTTGGGTTAATATTATAGGTATACTTAGTTTGACTTAGTGCAGTATAGTGTCAAAGCATTTTTCATAACCATTATTCCAGTAGAAGAATGTGGGTATGATAAAGTGGAGCTGGCATTGGTAAATGTGAGGAAAGCTAGTAAAAAAATGTATGGTTTGAGTGGACATTTTTGTGGACCAACATAAGTATATAGATACGATTTACTATCTCAGGATGTGAAAAATGGTCTGCTTTGTCATCCAATAATTTTGGTGGTGGGTCTCTTATTTCTTTTGTTAAAAACCCTAAAATTCAGCAGTTTGCACTGGGTTTCCCTGTGGTGAATACAGTGCACTGCCGTAATTCAGGTCGCTTTCAGTCGACTGTGGTTTCAGGGAGCCCATACATTTCAAATTTATTTCCAAGGTCATGAAGCCATCCCCTATGGCAAGTGCGAAACGCCTTTGATGTGGTGGGCACAACATCTGTGCAGACAGACACACTTAACTCATGCAGCTCTTTGATTTCACATTTTGGTTGAGAGGTAAGGTCTTTTGAACCTAAATACATTCAGTGTTAAGTCACATCAAGCAATTAGGCAAATGGGCCTTGGAAGTGGACTTTATAGCACCCTGGCTACAAAGTCAGTCCTGGGACACCTGATGGAGAGGAGGACTCCTCGGCTGTTGTTATCGCCATCATCTTGGGTTATATGCTGGCAGTAACTCCTGAAACACATATTCAACGCTGAACTTCAGAGCTCCCCAATCTGTCTCTCTTCTTGGTTTCCCAGTTCAGTGACTGGCACCAGCATCCACTCAGCTGATAGTGCCAGAGCTCTGGTGTCATTCTGAATTCATTTCCCTCCTTCATTTCCATCTCCATTTCCATATCCAATGGATCCCCAAGACTGGTTAATCTTAAAGTTGCTCACATCTGTCTAGCACTGCTTTGTTCTCATCTCTTGCTTGGATAATCACTACAGTCTCCTGATTTCCTTCCTGTCTTATAAGCTTGCATCACTCTAATCCTTTTCTATTCTGTAGCCATGATGAAATCTTAAACTACTCCCTTTCTTAAAGAGTTTTTATGACTTCCTTCTGCCCCCGGATAAATAAGGTCCAAGTTCTTTTATCTGGCCTTTAAAACTCTCCCCAGATCTCAGAGTCTGCCACCTTGCATCCTGGGTCTGTGCTGTTCCTTTTGGATGGAACACACTGTTCAACTTCCTGTCTTGGCTAAAACCCATTCCTCTTTCCGGGCTCAGCTAGGGTATAATTTCCTCCAAGAATTATGATTTCCTACCCTGACTGGCACCCCAAACTCCAAGCCAAGACTAACTTGGTGGGTCCGCCCCTGCACCTTGCGCTCAATGTCTGCACAAGACTTAGGTGTATTTTAATTTCTGTTCCATGGTCCACCCTCCTGTTGACCGTAAAGTACTCAGAGAACCGTTCCAGGACCCAGTAGGGTGGCACATATTCGGTGTTCAAAAAATATCTGTTAAAAAAGGAAATGATTTTAAATCTTCCTTTTCCTCTCCCTCTCCCTACAACTAAACACGAGACCTCAATATAGGTTTATCTTTACGTCTGCATCTGTTTGGGGCATGGGAAAGATTCCTTTATAAAAATGCCACTGGAAAGCTAGGTTATTTTGATGGAACAAAATATTATTAAAAGCTATTGGAGCATGAAGTTTCCTCTCTAGTCTTCAGGTAGTGGAAGTGGAGCAGAACTGATACGTAACTTCTTGTAGGGAATAAGCACATGGAAGAAATGCTGGGAGAGCAGGCCCAGTGGAAAGGATGCTTATGCACACATTCCTTTCCTCTCCCAGTTTATAGATCTTTTCTGAATTGTGGTATTTCTCTGGGCAATAAGGAAATTCATTTGTCGTGTATACCAGTAATTTTCAAGTGCTGTCATTTATGCAAGCCTGGGTAGGCACCAATGGGACTATAAAAGAACATGGTTCCTGCCCCAGAAAATTTTGGAAGGTTGAAAAGATGAGATTTTAATAGAAATGTCAATTACAGAAAGAGTCATAATGGCATTTATTTAGATGGTTGTGACAGTTGAGGTGGGAAATGCTGAACAGAAGAGGTGCTGCTTGGTAACAGGGCAAAAGAATTGTAAATTCCTCAATGACTGCTCTTCCACTGCCCTCCATAAAATGAGAGCAATTTGGGCACTGGAAAAAGTGTGAACTTGGAGCCACATGAATTTGTGACTCTGTCACTTTTTGGAATAAAACTCTGGGACGTTGGAAAGACTGCTCAATCATGCTAATCCTAAATTTTCTTATTAAAAATGGGGATAAGACATACTTTATTAGGTTATCATTATATAAGACCACATGTTAATTAAAATAACTCATGTAAACTTGTCTAACATTATGACTCTTTACTTAAATGTTAGGGCTTACGGTACTGTCAGGGCTCATAGTACACCGGAATTGCTATCTGCCTAAGCATTAGAGGAGAAATTTAGAGAAAGACAAGATTTAAAGTAAGATTCAAGTATCAATTGTCCAGGATCTAGGAGGCAATATTATGTGCAAAGAAGGTAAACAGGATGGAGCCACCACATAAGGGGACTGGGAGGTTTTGTGGGGGCAACCAGGCAAGTGATGACTAGGGCAGATGCCAAGTCAGGCACTACCAGGGCTGGCCAGGAATCTAGGAAGAGAACGATTTTCTGTATTATGTATTACTTACTATGTAGGCAGAATTCTAACATAATCCTCCATTGACACATGCCCGTGTATAATTCCCTCCCCTTGAGTTTGGGTGTGATTTTCAAATATGATGAGATTTCTTTCCTATAACTATGTTATGTTGTATGGCAAAAGGGATTTTTGCAGACAAAATTAATGTCAACTGAGCAGTTGACTTTGAGTTGATCAAAAGAGAGAATATCCTTGGTGGGTCTGACCTAACCAGGTGAGCCCCTGAAGGAGGCAGCAAAATCTCTCCTGCTGGCCTTGAAGAAGTAGGGCATCATCTTTTGAGATGAGGGAGCCAGATGTCAAGAACCTGAGTGTGGCCTCAAGAAACCTAAGCGGTCCCTGGCCAACAGCCAACAAGAAAGTGGGGACCTTGGTCATACAACCACAAGGAAATGAATTCTGCTGACCACCCAGCAGAATTGGGTTGCTTCAAAGAGAATCCCAACTCTCAGATGAAAGCATAGCCCTGGGAAATACCTGGATTTCAGCTTGGTGAGACCCTCAGGATCTGACTAACCTGTACCCAAACTCCTGACCCCAGGAAGCTGTGAGATAATAAATTTGTGTTGTTTTTAGCCACTAAGTTTGGTCAGCAGTAGAAAACTAACATGCTTACTCTTCCTAGTCTACTCCATGCAGAACTTAATTGATACATCTTTTTAACTCCCATAGCCTTCTGATCACTCCTTACTTAGAGCACCAATCACTTTATTTTTTAATGTTGGGCTATGGCTCTGCTTTTCCATGATCTCTTTATGAGGATGTAATCTCTTTACAGAAGTTAGGAATAGTGGAAAAACTTCAATTCCTTAGGAATCAAGGAGACCTATTCTCTATTCCTGGCTCCACCAATTAATTGTTGTATGAGTTCTGAACCTCTTCAAATGTTAGTTTTCATCTAGACCAGTGGTTCTCAAAGGACAACAATTTTGTAATCCTCAGGGGACATTTGGTAATGCCTGGAGACATTTTTGCTTGTCCCAACACAGAGTGCGGGATGCTACTGGCCATCTGGTACGTAGAAACCAGGGATGCTATTAAATAATGCACAGGACAACTCCTGATTACAATATTATCTGGCCCAAAGTGTCAATAGGGCTGAAGTTGAGAAATCTTTTATTACTCTAATAATATTATCATAGAGAATGTAAAACGGTTTGCACAGTATATATTTTCGGTGGGGAAGGTTATAATTCCCTTTTGAGAGGACTCTCTAAATTATTAGAAGTACTTTCATAAAGTACACATGTGCTTTCACTTTCCCTACACGATCCCTGAATTTGTCTTCTTACCTCTTTCTCACTCTCCCAAATCATCACATGCATTAAGAGATGTTACAGATGTGGAGTTTCTTATGCAAAAAATAGCATGCGGCCAAGGAAAGAGTTTGAGAACCATTGGCTCTAAAACATAGTCAATACTAAATAATCCTCTTTCCCCTTTTTGAGGTCCGTGATTTTTGTCTGATCTTTAACACATACCTAGGAATATCATCAAATGCTCACTAAATGCCCCAATAGATGAATGCCCCCTTTAAAAAAAATATGTTGAAACTTATTACTTCTCTAGCAATTTGCTCGTATTGTATTGTATTCTGAAAATTAAACGTATGGTAAAAATGGAAGAGAATGTAATTGTAATCAGAAACCAACTGTTGCATTGAGCCATTGATTTAACATTTCTGAACCTCCTCTGAAGGAGATATTATAATAACATCTGCCTCATAAGAGTGCAAGAATTAAAAGAAAGCTGCTCGTATCTTTTAAGATTCAGCTCAAATCTCAGCTCCTTTGGGAGGACTTTGGTAACTCCCATTGTGACCATACTCTTCTGCTAAAGGAATTCCATCCCCGTGTCAATTATTGCACATATTTATAGCACATTTACTTCTTTGCACTTCTGTTTCCTCCACTTGAAAGATGTGTGGGTCATTTTTTAATTAAACTTGAAAACTTTGAGATAATTATAAATTCAATTATGTTGTTGTAAGAAAGATTCCACGTGCCCTTTATCTGTTTTCTCAAAGGTAGCATCTTAGAATAGTACCAAATTACAGCCATGATATTGAGATGGACAGCCAGGATACAGAACATTTCCATCACTGCCAGGATCCCTCACGTTGCCTTTTTACAGCAATAGCAACAACCCTCCCACTCTAGCCCCTTCTTCATGTCCTGGTGACCATGGATCTGTTCTCCATTTCTATAATGTTGTCATTTCAAGAATGATATGTAAATGGAATCATGAAGTACTTTTCATTTTGAGTATACATCACTCTTGAGTATAACTCAAGTATAACTTGAGTATAACTCTTGAGTATAGCTTCATTTCTCTGGGACAAATGCTCAAGAGTGTTATTGCTGGGTCTTATGATAGTTGTATGTTTATTATTTTAAGAAACTGCAAACTATTTTCAAGAGTGGATATAGCATTTTCATTCTTGCCAGCAATGTATAAATGATCCATTTTCTCCTCATCCTTGCCAGCATTTGGTATTCTCACTGTTTTTTATTTTAACTATTCTGTTAAGTGTGTAGTGATATATCATTATTGTTTTAACTTTCTTTTCCCCAGTGTGTCATGGTGTTGAATGTCATTTCATGTGCTATTTGTCATCTGTGTATTTTTTTAGTAAGATGTCTCTTCATGTCTTTTGTCCATTTCCTATTTGGTTTATTTACTTAATGCTAAGCTTTGAAAGTTCTTTACATAGTTTAGATACTAGTCTTTTCTCAGACTGCAGCTTGTCTTTTCATCTTCTTCCTAGGGTGTTTCAAAGAGTGAAAGTTTTACATTTTGATATAGTCTAATTTACCAAGTTTTTTCTTTCATGATTTTTGCTTTTTTTGGTCAATTCTAAGAACATTTTTTCTACCCCTATGTCCTGAAGATTTTCTCCTATATTTTAAAAAATTTTTATGATTTTACACTTTACAGTTAAGTCTGTTATACATTCTGAATCAATTTACAAAGTGTGAGACTTAGTTTGAGGTTCAGTTTGTGCCTACGGATATTCAGTTGCTCCAGCAAATGTCTTTTCATTTGTTGAAAAGACTTTGTCTCATTCAATTGCTTTTGCACCTTTGTCGAAAATCACTTGGGCATATTTGTGTGGGTCTATCTCTGGGTGCTCTATTCTCTATATTAGGCATATTTATGTGAGTTTATTTCTAACTTCTCTATTCTGTTCTATTGATCTCTGTGTCTGTCCTTCTGACAGTACCACAGAATCTTGATTATTGTAGCCATATGATAGGTCTTGATATTGGGTAGATGGTTTCATTTCACTTTATTCTTATTTCTCAAAAATGTTAACAATTCTAATTTATTTGCCCTTCCAAATAAACTTTAAAATAAACTTGTCTATATCTTACAATATGTTGCTGGGATATTGATAGGAATTGTGTCAAACCTGTGTATCTTTTAGGGAGACCTATATTTTTACTGTGTTGAATCTTCCAAAACAGGAATATAGTTGTATCTACATTTACTTAGATCTTTCTTAGTTTATTTCATTAGTATATTATAGTTTTTAGCATATAAGTCTTATGTTATGTTAGATTTATATCTAAAAATTTCATTTTTTGAGTGACTATATTATTATTTTTTAATTTTACTTTCCATGTCTTTGTTGCTAGTATATAAAAACAAATTTTTTTTTTGTTTATCTTATATCTTCCTGAAATTATTTATTAGTTTATATGAGGTTTTTGGGGTAGATTTCTTGGGATTTTCTATGTAGACAGTTATGCCATCTGCAGGTAAAGGGCAGGTTTACTTTTTCTCTTCTGATTCTATTTCCATTTCTTGTCTTATTGCATTGGCTAGAACTCACAGCAGTATGTTGAATAAAGGCAGTGGGAATAGATATCCCTGCCTTGTTCTTTATGTTAAGGGGAAATCATTCCGAATGTTACTATTAAATATGATGTTAACTGTAGGCTTTTTATAGATGCACTTTATCAAGTTGAGAAAATTTTTCCTCTGCTTCTATTTTTCTGAGAATTTTGTCATGATCTAGTGTTGACTTTTATCAAATGCTTTTCTGCATCAATTGATATGACCATGTAATTTTTCCTCTTTTTGTTGGTTAACATGGTGGATGTCATTGATTGATTTTCAAATATTGAAATAGTCTTGTATCTTGGAATAAACTCCATTTGATTGTGGTATATAAGTATTTTTATATATTGCTGAATTCTGTTTGCTAACAGCTTTTAAAGAGTTTTTGCATCTGTATTCTTTTGGAATATTTTTACTGTTTTTCACTGGTTTCGGTGTAAGGATAATATTAGCTTCATAAAGTGAATTGGGAAGTATTCCCTCCTCTTCTATTTTCTGGAAGCAGTTTTGTTGAACTTGGTTAAATCTTTTTTAATGTTTGGAGTATTTTCCAGTGAAAACTTCTGGGCCTGGGGATTTCTTTTTTGGAGACTTTAAATTATGAATTTGATTTCCTTAGTTGTTATAGAGTTATTCAAAATATTTTATGTGAGTGAGCTGTGGTAGTATGTATTTTTCAAGGAATTGGTTCATCTTATCTAAGTTGTCAAATTTATGTGTTTAGAATTTATAATACTTCCTCATTATCCTTTTGATGTCTGTGGATTCTGCAATTACGACCTTTTTTTTCATTCTTGAGATTGCTAAATTTTGTTTTCTTTCTCTGTCATAACTCTCTCCTGGGTAGGGGTTGGAAGTCCAAGCTCCCCACTTGGTTTTCACTGACACTTTGGCAGAGATCTGATGGCGATGAAATTCCTGGCCCTCTGTTCTGCCTTCCTTCATACCACCTTGGTGAGAGGGTGGTTTGTGAGGGGTGGAGTCCCTTATTACAGCCAGGTGAGGGTAGAAGTCTGGGTTTCCTGTACTGACTTTTGTTGCCATCGGTGGAGGTGGGACCACTTTTATCTTTCTTTTTTTGCCTGTGTTTGGCTGGAGTAGACTGGTTATTGTCTAAAATTTTTCTGTTATGCCAGCATGCCCTTTTGCCCAGACAGAGAATGTTTTTGATGTTTTAATTTTTTTTTCTAAATCTGCTGGTATTCCCAGATTGCCAGCTTCTTCAGCTGTAAGTCTGAAGTATATGAGGGAAAATGAAAACCCAGGTAACTCACCGCTATGTCCTTCCTTATGTTCCAAGGTCCCTAGCTGGTCTGCTTTATTCTTTGTGTATTTCAGAGTCTTTTATATTTGCTTTATATGTAAAGTCCAGGGCTTTTAACTGTGTTTAGTGGGAAATTGAGAAAAGTATACTTACTCCATCTTCCTAGAAATGGAACTAAATAGTACTTATTATTTTTCTTTTAACTGTCAGCACCCAGTGGGGGTACTTAATGAAGGTTAAAAGAGAAAATGATGGAGAAATCACTTTAAAACTGTAGAGCAGAAAATAAAATGTAAAAGATGATCATTTTCCATTATTTTTAATATTATAGAAATTATGAAAACTTCTGCTTGTTAGTAATGATGGTGGGT
This sequence comes from Hippopotamus amphibius kiboko, assembly GCF_030028045.1. Lineage (NCBI taxonomy): Eukaryota > Metazoa > Chordata > Mammalia > Artiodactyla > Hippopotamidae > Hippopotamus > Hippopotamus amphibius. The sequence goes on along the minus strand of NC_080190.1, from coordinate 152,302,038 downwards.
TTTAAGATTGTTTTTGTTTGTTTCCTCATTTGATTTTATTGGAGTTAACTCTAGTGAAGTGGAATAGTCATGATGGGACAGCACAAAAGAAAACAAATACCATAAACATAGATGAGCTAATGCCAGAAAGACTGGTATCTACTTCAAATTGCCTGGTAAACAGGAAGTCCAGGAAAAATATGCTTAATGAGCACTTATTCCTTTTGAATTAAGGCAAAATTGCTGCTTTTGTATTAATATAGATCTGCTCTCATCAGTAAATCTGTCAGAGACTGAGTTATTGTGAAGAAAGGATGTCACCAGAGGGTTGGCAGTCATGTGACCTAGGGGGTGTTTTAACAGGTCAATGTGTCACATAGCTGAGACAGCTACTGAGAATTGCTATTATGTTGGGAAAAGAAACAGAGCAAGTTTGACTTTGTGGAATAATTCATACTTACCTGAATGGTTGTCTGTAAAGCAAATTTTGGTAACTTGGTTTGCATTTTTTCATTTGGTTCCATTATCTATTTAGAGATAAATCCTCAGCATATGTAGTAGTCACATCACAGTCTAAAAGTTTGCTTGCTGAAGAGCCTTCTCTGACCACACATGGCCCATCCCTCTCTTATAACATTCATCCCACAGAATCTGGAATAATGTCTGGTTCCACAGCCTTGTTTCTGTTCCAAGTTAAATATTTTCTTTGAAAATCTGAGCATTAATTTCGTGAAACCAGTTTTCTTTTTGTAGTGCTTTCTCTTGACAGAAGCACATCCTTGAAGTGAAGTATTTGAAGCGCTGTAAAATGATTTTATGCTGTCAAATATTTTGGTTCAGTATTAGAGTCTCTCTTTTTTTCCTCTTTTCTGTATAGTTCACAGAAGCACTCAAGACGAGCATCTTCCTTCAGTTCTTTCTTGCCTTTCATTAATGGTCCATGCCTTCTTTTTACCTCGTACCTTCTTGGTGAGTTAGTGGGCTATTTTTTTTTCCAGAAAATTCATAACCTTGTTCTCTTTGATGTACTTTTCATTTCACCATTAACAAATGGACCTTCACGATAAGGAAGGTGTCACAGGCATATTGATTACCATCCTTTCCTGAAGCTGTAGTCTTAGGTTCTCTTCTTGGCCTCAGTGAATCTAGCTACCTGGTCATGATTCAGAGCATTGGGCAGTCATATAAATCAGCAGCATGCAGTAGGTGCAGCCACATTCTGAAGTTAATACTTTAGCACATGTGACTTGTTACATAGTCTAACAGGCCAATTACCATTATTCTCTCTGCCTAGCATTTTCTTCCACACCTTGTTCATCTAGCTTAAATGTTGCCTTCATGGGGAAGTCATTGCCTCTGTTAGGTCATTCTTCTTCTGTGTGTTCATAGCATTTATTATTTCATTCATTCACTCAAAAATATTCATTTTGCACCTATTGTATGCTAGGAGTGATTCTAGCTTTGTGTACTCCAGCACTCTGCCTGTCCTTCTGTTAATAATTATTCAGATTCGTGGTCACCTAGCATCTATTGAACACCCACTGTTTGGCAGGCTTTGTGCTATGCAGGTTCCTGTGCATTGTGGGCATTTTTGCTTTTAGTTGCTTCTTTGTTCAGATTGTATAATTCTTAACAAACTTTTAACTCCTATAGGGCAGAAACAGTGTTTAATACACTTATGTTGATGTACCCGAAATAGTGCCTGGTGTGTAGTAGGTACTCAGAATATATTTGATAGATGAATGTATGGATAAAAAACATAAGCAAGGCTGACTTCGGTAGTAGAGAAAGGGATGTGTGTCATTGCATGTGAAAGGGTAAGGTTGTCTCTGCTTCTGGCATCTGTGACACATCGATTGCATTACAAGCAGATCCAGCCAAATTGACTCTCCTCGGGCATAGAGATGTTTTCCCTCAATCAGATTCTGTGCCATTTACCGTATACAACTTGATGCCAAAGTATGCTCCCCTGATGAGCATGACATTTTATTTGCATGCACATAAGCAAGTTCATAGTGTTTAATTTGGAAGTGAAACCCCACTAAGAACGCATTTGTTTGTATTTACTTGGAAGCTTTGTTTGGATGGGCACGTGGGGGTGATCTAGGACATGGAAGCTTGGAAAAACTGATGAAAGCTAGTTCTGCCTTGAAGAATACATTTTGAATGAAAAAAAATGTAACCTTTAATCACCCTTTGACCTCTTTTTGTTCTTGTTCCAGAACATTCTCCCAGGCCTCTTCAGTTCTTTTGTCTTGATTTTTATGGACTGGTCATATTGCCCTTTGGTGTTTAAGGAAAGTTTTCTGGTGGTTAGGCAGAGTATATTTGAAGGGAGTTTACTGGTGGTCAGTGGGATATGTTTGAGGGGCATTTGCAAGGACTGACATGCCCAGATTACTAACAATTAAGGAACAGCTGTCACACTCCTTCAGGTGAAATTTAGCTATTACCAATCCACCAAAGTAGCTTTATGCTGCCTCAAAAAAACTGGGTTGATTTTTTTTTCTGGTTTTCTAAAAAAAATGTCATGAATGTGGGGGGTGGTACAAGAGGTTCCGTTTTGCTTTGTTGTAAAGTTGCCTCCATCTGGAGAGTGAGCAGCCTGCTCTTAGTTTGTTGGGTTACAAGTATTTCCTTTGTTGGCAGAAGAATTGAAAAATAAAATAAAATAAAAAGAACAAGAAGAGGTCAATTTCTATTTCTCATATCTAACAACATTGCATGGTGTCTTTATTTAATGGATGAGTATATACCTCACAGGCTTCTTATGTAGAGAGACTTGACGTGGGTAATGAAATAGGAAACCCAAAGCAAACACCAAGGGAAGGAAATGGTTAGTTTAGCACAGTCCCAAACACCACCCATATATTGCCTTCGTTTCAGGCAGTCAACAGAGAAGGCAGCCTCTCTCTCCTTCAGGATATCTGTTTGTTTTGCAGTTAACCAGGAAGAAGAAAATTTTTCTGAAGCTTTTTTCATTGAGGGCTTGTAATTGAAATGCAAGCTACTGCTTTCAGGATTAAGCACATTGCAAAGAAATGTCTCACAGGTTTTCGTTTTATAAAATTTGTGATGACTTTTACTTTCACAAAAGATTAACCCTGTTGGTTTGTGCTGTTTCTTTTTTTATGCCAATTTCATCACACACAGAAACACCTGAATTTAACTGTAATATAGGGGGTAAAAACAAACATGTATTCACATTTACCCACGGGTCCTTGAAAATGTTTTTCTTCTTTTATTCCTACGAAAAGTGATTTATAACCAAACCAAGGAAAACCTCAAGTTACTGGTGCAGTGAGGTTTATTATTACTACCCAAAGTCAAGTAGGTTGGAAAGATTACGTTTGGTTGCAAGGTTCATCCACATCATAGTGGTTTGGAAATTACCTTAAACTTGAATTTTTTATTTTTTTCCATTTAAACCAACATTTTGTATTCACTCTCGTCTATAGAAGTTAAGGTAATTTCAGTAGTGCTTTTGGTTTGTAATTTCATAGCCTACTTCAGTGCTGTGAGATTGTCTTACAGAGCTTGCTGTGCAATGCTTCCACAGTTTCCTGACTTTTCCCACACTGGTATTGAGATGTGTGTTTTACATCGAGTGTATGTCGCTCAGGAAATATGAATGAAGTTGATTAATTGCATTTACTATTTAGAAGACAATAATTATAATATCTACTTTTGTATAGTGCTCTAGTTTGCAAGGCACTTCCACATAATTATATCATTTGATCCTTAAAATAGTCCTTTGATGTCAGCAAGGAGGATATTATTATCTTTATATTAGAGAGGAACAGGTTTAGAGGAGTTAAATGGCTTGTCTGAGGTCACATGATTAGTAAGAAGAAGAACTAGGATTAGAGAGTGTGAGGTCAGAGTCCACAGCTGCTCAGTCACCACAGTGCCCCTCTACTTTGCTTTGGACCAGAACCCAAGGAATAAGATTGATTTTCTCTAAAAAGGGTTCTTATTGCATGGTACCAAAGAATATACTCTTGAAACTACCTCAAAAATACTTATAAAGCAACAGAAAAGCAACTGTGAGTAGGGTATTTAAAATTGTAAGGGTGCACCTTTAGGGAATATTAATGAGGGAGAGTTTACTGTAGAAGACACGTTTGGAAATTATTGCTCGTGCATATTGTGTTTGAGTCCTCTGAGAAGCAGACACCAAGACAGGGTTAGATGTACAAGAAATTGATTAGGGAGATGCCTGGGAGGGAAGAAGGTCAGGCAGGGAGCTGGAGGAGATGGGGAGCGCCTTCAGATCGTGATGCAGGTGTGACCCCTGGGAAGGAGAGTATGAAGTAGGATGGATAGGTGGACAGGAAGAGTCTCAGACTGCAGCCCAGTTGTAAAGAAGTTTGCATTCAGGATGACTGGGAGCCCTCAGGCCAGAATCTCCCATAGAGGGGCCCTTTATCTCACAGAATAGGGTTTGTAACCTTTCTGGGCTCAGCCACTTGGCTGGGAGTGGCCCACGGGAAGCACGGCCCCAGCACGAACATGGTGGTGGATTCAGAGCGTAGCAGCTGCGACCAGTCAGCCAATTACATTTCCCAAAGCAGGAGATCTGAGATTTGTAGTCACCATGGATGTGTACGACATTCATGTCCCACCTCTTCAAGAGTAAGGAGTAAACAAAAATAACAGCAAATGTTCTTGGCACAATGCAGGAACATTAGGAATAAAATTAGATGCTCCATTATCACCATTAACAAGCTGGCCTCTTAATATAAGGGAGGGTTCGAAGAATTCTGGAAGGCTGAGATTTTGGATTTCCAAAGGTTCTACTTATAATCTTTTTTGACAACCAAACTGCGTGCTCTGCGAAGGCAAGAATGGTGAGCCTTTTTTTTTTTTTTTTTTTTTTAACTAACACAAGCAAGCATAGTGGCTGATCCATAATAAATGCTCAGTCAGTTACTGTTGAATGAATGGGTAATTACAGTTAAAGCGAAGGGGCATATTGTCATTTCTGAATGTTTTTCTTTTCTCCAGCATTTGAATGACATCTGAAAGTGTTTCTTTATTAAACTTGTTAGCAATGTTAATAAGCTAAGCTCCTGGAGTGGAGGTGGGTGCAGAAATTGTGGCTCTAAGAAATCATTAAGGTCAACCTTCTCTGGTCTGATGACCTTGGATCTGAGGACTTGGGTAGCTGACTGGACCTGGTATAGCCCCTCCCGCTGCACACTAGTCTGCAGATGGCCAAGCGTATTTGTCTAAAATGGCTGACATTTTCTTAGCATCATTGTTCAGGCAGAAAACACTAGGAATGGCAAAGAGGAGAGGAAAAGTCTAGATACATGGGTGAGGCCATTCCACATTCGCAAAATCAATAGTAATTCAATACTCAGGAATAATTTGTTCATGAGTTTCAGGTTATGTCAGGGTTTATTCCAGTGCATGTTTCTGTCAATATGACTTCTAATTTCCCAGGCCCTTTGGAGACCTTTGATTCTTCCTTTCTCCCATATCCAGCTCATCAAGGAGTACAGCCAATTCTTTTGCCATTTATCTGTTAAGATCTTTCCTTCTGTTTTAGGAAACATTACTTAGCACCCTGACTACTATGAATAACTCCGATGGGTTTCCTTACCTCCAAGAGCTTTCATCCATGTGTATTGATGATTCTCTGTATCCTTGCGTTCTGCATCCCCAGATTCAATTAATCTTTGATCAAGAATATTTGGAGGCTTCCTAGGTGGCGCAGTGGTTAAGAATCCACCTGCCAATGCAGGGGACACAGGTTCAATCCCTGCTCCAGGAAAATCCCACATGCCACGGAGCAACTAAGCCCGTGTGCCAAAAAAAAAAAAAACAAAACAAAAACAAACAAGAATATTTGGAAAAAAAATTCAGAAAGTTCCAAAAAGCAAAACTTGAATTTGTAATCTAGAGCTAATTTAAAGTATACAGGAGGACACATGTAGGTATATGCAGGTACTATGCCATTTTATATGAGGGACTTGAGCATACTTGCATTTTGGTATCTGAGGGGGTCCTGGAGCCAATGCCCTGTGCATACTGAGGGATGACTGTACATAAGTGTCATGTGTACCTGGACTTCAGTCTTAGATCTGCCTTGGCCTGGCAGTTGACTTTAATGTAGATCATTTATCCCTTTCAGTTACAATCATGTCATTCATAAAATGAGGATAATAAGGCCTATCCCAGGGGGTGGAAGTGGACTTGAAGTGAGATAATGCACAGAAAGCAGCTACTACAGCACCTACAGATGATGGTTTCTTTCTGCAGCCAGGAAACCCAAGTGGAATCCCTGACACCACTGTCTAGTTAATCTTCTAAAGGGATTACTTCACCTGTATCTTTAAGTCAACTCTGTTGCCCTTTTTGCAAACATCTCCTAAGGTAGGAGGTCAACCACAGAACAAATTTCAAGTTTATCAGACTGCCATTCACCTAAATCCTCTACAAGCTGCTCTTTTCCTAACTTGTTAATGATATCCTCTATTCTTTTCTTAGAGAAAATCTCCTGTTCTAGTTGAAAATGTTTGCTCACTTTCCCTTTTATACCACATGTGGGCACACGTCTGAACCTTAGTCACACCTTTACAGAGCTGAGGCTCCCTTTTCTTCAAACACCCCAACCGAAAACCCACAGTGATTCTAATTCCATTGCTTAGCATATGATCCAAGGGACTTACCTCTATGGGACTCCATTTCATTATCTGCAAAATAATGGTGAATGATGATCACATCATAACATTGTAGAGAAGATTAAATGAGATGAGATATGAGCAGTGCCACGCATGTAGCAGGGACTTACTAAATATTAACCATTGTTATTGTACCTGCTTGTTTTCTGAGCTCCTCTGCACTTACTAGGTATGCACCTGTGGCCCCAAACCAAACTCTGATGGGCCATGCAATGTATGCATATATATTTTCTCTGTTTAGTTTTACTGAAAGTACAACTTTTAAACTTGAGTCCTAAGTGATATTACAATTAGGTCTACTATCTATTTGGGAATTAGCATAGCTTGCAAAACATCTTCGTGTTTTTAGAAGGATTCTCAGTCTTCTCAAATGAATTTTTCCCTATTTGAGGAAAGAGATAATTTTTTTTGATAGTTAGTGTCAGAACTTTTTGTTTCTAAGGTAAAACTGACGTAGAGTAAAATACACCCTTTTGAGCATGTGGTTTTATGAGTTTGGACAAGTGTATGTCATGTAATCATCAAGGAATAGAATGCTTCCATCATCTCCCTCCCCTGCCAAATTTCTTTGTCGTCCTTTATAGTCAACCCCTCCTGACACCCAGCCTCTGACAATACTGATCTGTTCTCTGTCCTATACTCTTGCCTTTTCCAGAATGTCATGTAAATACAATCGTAATGCACATAGCCTTTTGAGACTGGCATCTTTCACTGAGCACAATGCATGTGAGGTTCACCTATGTTGTTGCGTGTATTGCTAGCTTGTTACTTTTGATTGGTGAGTAGTAGTCCATTGTGTGGGTATAGCACAGTTTGTTTACCCATTTACCAGTTGAAGAGTATTTGGGTGTTTCTAGATTTTGGAAATTGTGAATAAAGCAGCTTATAAATATTTATGTACAGGTCTGTGTCTGATCATACGTTTTAATTTCACTTGTATAAATACCTAGGAGTGGTATTTCGGGTTCATATGCTAAGCGTGTATTTAACTATAAAAGGAACTGTGTTCTTGAGTGGCTTTACACTTTCCCTCCCACCATGTCAGAGTTTAGTTGCTCCATGTCCTCCCAAGCACTTTTTTATGAAAAGAGTACTTTTCACATAATAAGCAGTGAACGTTTTAAAAGAAATTTTAATCTATGTTGCTTACAGTAATTCCAATGCTCTTGCTATGACCACTGTTTGAACGGCCTCTCTTCTGAGCTCACTAACTCCTGAGTGTGACTCAATTTCTTTCTGGAAGCCAGAGCACCTTTTCATTAAAAATACAATATTGGGTTTGGCAGTTGAAGAGGCCCACATAGGTTTTATGCTTCATTAAAGCAAAACTCAAAAACCAAACACAATAGGCAGGGAGATGGGGATTAATAATCTTCTGTTTCTAGACAGTAAAATGGGATCCTCCTTTAGATCACCTCCCCCCTCCCCAACCACACATCCTTTGATTGCCTGATTGGACCATTCAGTGTTTCCTGTGAGCGGATTCTTTCTGAGGCCAAGTAACTGCAGAGGGGAGGTGGGTAGAGATAAGTAATGAGGCATTAACTAGGTGCTAACAAAGGGCTACAGCTGAGAAGAGAGAATGTGGAAACGTGATGATGAAGAACTTCTAATCAGGTTTCAGGGGAAAGAGAATCTTTAAGAAGTCCTATGCTGAACAGGACATTAAAAGGAACAGAGGCTCAGGTATATGAGAGTTAACACCCATCTGCTGGAGTGGGCTGGAAAGGCAGGTGAGGGAAAGCTCTGGTGATTTACCTGTGTTCATAGTCATGAGTGAAACACAAAGGAATTCATGGAGACCAGCAACCACTTCATTTAGAAGGGGTGCTTGCTTGGCTGAGGACGTGGGCAGAAAACTAAAAACAAAGCAAAACCAAAAGCAATCACAAACAAAACCTTTTCCGTCTTTTCTGCAAACTTCTTGAGTAATCTTGAACAGTTTTCACCAGGTTTTTCTTGTACCAGTCATTCCTCTGTGAAAAGAGATGGGAGGTATTTACTGATTGCTTCATTCTAAAAGCAAAAGAAGCTTAAAAAAAGATATAACACTATAACCGTGGTAAACAGAACTAGAATGGAAGAGGCCAAATGGTGTAGCAAATAGAACTTCTGAATGGGGATTAGAGAACCCGAGTCCAAGACCTGAGTTTGCTGCCAGCCAGCTCTGTGATCTTGGGAGACACTCATTAATCTTCCTGCATCTCCGTTTCCTTGTGAATAAAATCAAGGTGTTGGAGTGGCTGCTTTTTAAGATCCTTTCTAGCTTCAAGACCCCATCATTCTAAAGAGAATGTGGAAATGTGATATGCAAATGATTGGTTTTCTTTTTGGAAATATTTTTCTATGGTTTTTGGCTGGAGACTTAGGAGGTAGTCCTAGTTTCCATTGCTTATGATGATGGGAATCCACTTATAAGAACTGTCCCCTTAAATTGTCTTAAAATTCTGAAGCATGTTTCATGGACATTTGGAGCTGTGGATCTTGTAAGTATTTCCTAAAGAAATTTCAGGTCTCTGTAGTTGTCTGTGGGCAGATCAGCCAAGGAAAACCACAAGGCAGCCATCTTGAGACTTAACTGGAATGCTATGCTAAAACTATTTCCATTTTCATTACAGCTGTCATAGGAATAGATGTACATCATAGCAATTTTAGTTTCTCCTGTTCCTTATTGCCTCATATGTTCTGTGAATTACAGGGGTATGTGGTATTTCCCATATGCTCTGATTTGATTTACTGCTCCTTCCAGTTGGGTTTTTACTAACCTGTGAACGAGGAGGGTGTAACAAGAAACTGAAACTCATGACGTGGGAAGGTCAAAACAGTACTGAATTTGGGGTAAAGAAGGAGTGTCGGAAAGCATGGCTGACAGAGTTGCATTAATTGCCACTGCTCTCTGAGCCGTCTCTTCCCCTATGTTTGGATAAAAGCTGCACAGGCAAGAGTATGGGGATCAGGATCCCAAGAGCAGTGGCTAGATCTCCCACATTGAGCCTTCTTGAACAGGACTTGGATGATGCAGTGAGGAGTCTCCCTGTTGTTAGGAAAAATACCGTAATGCAGGGGATCAGGGTCTGTTATGTTGACATCACAGCCAGAGGTGTATCAAGATGGAAAGGGAGACAGTAAATTCATTCCCATTTAGGGAGTGCTTATGGCTTAATGATCACGTGATATATTCACTGAGCTGCAGACATCAAATAAAATTTCACTTACAATGCTTTAGATGCCATTTTGTTATAGACAGACTGATCAAATCAATAGTTAATTAAGTGATATATCTTTTTACTGAAGGACATTGGCAAAACCAAGTGAGTCAGATTACAGAAGAACATTACATATTTTCTTTTTCACCTTAAGGCATTATTTTTTTTTAGGTACAGTAATAGACAAATTATTATAATAAAATTATTGATTGGGGTTATGGCAGGATGCAGTACCAGCCACAGGCTAGGCCTTTATGAAATACTTACTGAATAGAACCTTTTCTGATACTATCCACCACCTTTCAAAAGATAAGATACCTTGTACGTTTTTGTCTTTTTTGATCTATTAGCAATGTAGTGGAAAGAATGCTGATCTCATAGCTATTACCTGGTTAATGATTTGGATTAATCATTTTAACTTATTCAGAACTTATTTTTCTCATTTACAAGTGTCAATGAATTATGGCTCCCAGGCCAGATTCAGCCTGCCACCTGTTTTGTAAATAAAGTTTTATTGTAACACAGCCACTCTCATTCATTTACATACCATTTTGTGTCTACTTTCACCTACAGTGGTCAAGTTGAGTAGTTGTGACAGAGACCATATGGGAGGCAAAAGCCAAAAATATTTACTATCTGGCTTTTTATAAAAAAAGTTTGCTGCTCACTGGTCTACAATGTAGGAGAGATGGGTCATTAGCTTTCAACCTTTTTTAAACTTGTGAGACCCATTTTTCACTCTAATATACAAAATAGACAAAAACAAAGTTTCTGTGGTTGAGGAAGTGGTCGGGATTGACGGGATCCACCCGATTTGGCTCTCCCCGTCTCCTCAGTTATTGCCAAAGACCCCCAGGGCTCCAGTGTAAAAAACCCTCTGAAGAAGTCATCTCCAAGGTATTTTACAGCTTTGGAACTATACATAGAGTTTCTTATTTTTTCAGCATATGTGGAAAAGTAAACTTTGGTGATAGATTTACCTCTTGTTTCGGATCTTCCATTCTAAGGTTGTGGTGAGGCTTCATTTGTCTTCAAGCCAATTTCAATTGGTAGGACTGTGGGGACTCTACAACATGATATATGCTGGCTGTGTGGCGAGTCTTCAAGTCTTCATGTTTCTTGGAAAACTTTTGTGTACTGATAAAAGAGAAACTAAAGCTACATTTTAAAAACAGACCCCAAGGGTAGAATCTATCAAAGTGTAATGTCTCAACTGCAACTTGCAGGTTTTCCTTTCAAAGCATGGACCCATGGGTAAATTGTTTATTTCCATATACTTTAAGCCAGCTTTTCTGATGATGGAGGCAGCAAAGGAATTGGATGTGGTCTAACAGCATAATACAATCCAACTCAGTTAGTGTTTACAGAGTGCCCACGGGCGTGGGCTATCCTATTCAACAAGATAAAAAACCTCTGTGATGCTCATTTTCTCATTAGTGCATTTCTAAGGCCTATTTTGCCTTCCCAAATAACCTGGAAGCTTTCAATCATTGGAGAAAGTCCCCAGTGAAAGATATGTCCTTATCCCTTGACTTCATAGTGTGTGAAGGAATGAAAGTGGTAGTGAGGTAGGATGGGGTAGAGGAAAGGAATTGATAGTTGTGGACTATCTGATATGTGTCTTGTGCTATATCTCATAAAAATTTTCTCTTTTCTTTCTCACAGCTGTTTAGAGAGTGGGAGTTAAATGATATGCATATGAAAACAGCACCTTCCCAAAGTCACCCAACAAATAAGTAATAGAACAAGGATTCTGAGACTGGATGCTTAAATGTGTCCAGTTGTAGTGTCCATTAGCACTGGTTCAAACACTTAGAACACATAATATGTACCCATGTAAATATCCTTATGATTCAATATATATATCAATAACCACATGAAAGTTGGAATTGTCATTCCGAGCTCATAGACACCATTACTCTGCATAGTAGGTGGCCTGTATGACTTGGAAAATAATCTGAGTCTTCAGTACAAGTAGATAATAGGGAGTTGTCTCAGCAAGAGATCAAGAAGGAGAATACATCTTTATCTTAAGACCAGGAGTGGGCAAATCTCTTCTGTAAAGGGCCATACAGTAAGTATGTTCGGCTCTGTGGTCTCTGTTGTCTATTCAATTCGGCTGTTGTTTCACTGAAGTAGCCATGGCCAAATCTAAACTAATGAACATGGCTGTGTTCAAATAACACTTTATTTATGGACTGAATTTCATATAATTTTCAGATCATCACATTCTTTAGACTTCTGTTAACTGTTTAAAAATGTGAAAAACATTATTAGCTCACAGGCTATACCAAAGCAGAGGGCAGGTTGGATTAGGCCTACGGGCCTTGTTTGTCAACCCCTGCTTTAGACTAGTGCTTCACAATCACTGTGCAAACATCAATGAAAAAGCTTATCAAAAATGGTTTTTCAGGCTTCACCTCTAAAGGTTTGATTCAGTAGGTCTGGGTTGAGGTCTACTATATGTATTTTTCAAAAATCCTATACAGATGTACCTCGGAGATATTGTGGGTTTGGTTCACTGCATAAAGTGATTATTGCAATAAAGTGAATCACATGAACATTTTGATTTCCTGGTGCATATGACAGCTATGTTTACACTATACTGTAGCCTGTTAAGTGTGCTTTATGTTTAAATAATGTACATACCTTAATTAAAAAACACTTTATTGCTAAAAAATGCTAACCATCATCAAAGCCTTCAGTGAGTAGCAGTAGTAACATCAAAGATCTCTGGACACAGATCATTGTAGTAAATATGATGATAATGAAAAACTTTGAAATATTGCTTGAATTACCAAAATGTGAACACAGAGACGTGAGGCGAGCAAGTGCCATTGGAAAAATGACGATATCTGATAGGACTGCTCAACACAGGGTTACCAGAACCTTCAATTTGTAGAAAACACAGTATCTGTGAAGCACAGTAAAGTAAAACACACTAAAACAAGGTATGCCTGTAGGTGATTTTTTTGGCAATGTACGTCAGGTTTCCAATGGAAATAGGAAGCACACTAAAACTAGAACAACTCACAGAGTTTTATTTATGGGAGCACTAGTTAGAAAGATGTGGGTGGAGAGTAGATGAGCCTTAAGGAGTAATGCAGGAACCCAGGACTAGCAGCAGCAGATCTGCTACCACTGGGCCTGAAAGGGTAAGGGAAGAAAAGGGGCACTGGAGTCTAGGAGGAATGCACCTAGATTTCTGTGGTGTTGAGTGAACCATCCCTCTGAAGCAACTTTGTAGGAAGGGAGCGGGAAAATAATACACTGACTTTACTCTTTCCTTTTCTTAATCTTCTGGCAGGGGCCCCATTGATCAAACCCATTCAGAGAACAGGGAGCGCTGGGGGCCTATTGATGTGGTCCATGCTGGTCAGCCTCCTGGCCTAGGGCAGACTGGGGAAAAATGAAGAGTAAATCTGAAGGGGAAAACAAAAGATACCTTGAAGAGTGACACAGGCATTTTTAAGAACTTTGGCCTCGTCTCTCCTCCTATTCCACAGATGATGCTTTTAATCTTAACTCCCTGTTACTACCCAGGGCCCCAAGTCGACATGGCAGACAATAGCCGACTCTACCAACCCCCTTGACTGTCTGCCAAACATTTGGAGGGACGGTTTTGTCACATGCTCTGATGAGGGTTCAGGAGTATTTGGGGGTGTCTCTTAGTTCCACAAAAGGTGTAAAATTGACCCACACAAGAAGTTGGTTGAATGGTTGGGGTCTGGGACCACAGATCCAAATGTCAGCAGTAAGTCCTAGTCTCTGATTTCCCTTCTATTGATATAGTTGGGGGAAGAGAGGCAAAGCTTGTAAATCCTGAGTACAGGGGAGAGAAGAGGGAGAACAAGAGAGGCATTGGTGGTGGGGGGGGGGGGGTCTCCTGAGCTTGAGGCTGAGACTCACTTTCATCCTAGGGTAGAGGGTCATCACAAGTACCCATGGATTAAAAGAATAAATCATTTCTTGTTTAAACAGTAAGTAGTTGAGATTGGAAAAAATCTAATGGTTAGGGATGGGAAATATCAAATATTAATATATGCTGTAACGTATTATAACATATATTGACATATTGAAACCTCAGATATTACCAGAGGGGCTGGAAGGTAGGGGAGGCCAGTAATTTGGAGCAGAGACACTTGATATAGGGTCATGATGATTGGAAGAGTCTTCTTGATTTGGTTATTAAAAGTGACCATCAATGTAGTATGGTTTCAGTGGACCCAAAGGAAAGAAGCTAGGCTTACGTGGTTTAAAGAGAGGGGAGGAAATGCAGGCTCCTGGCCCCGCAGACCCAGAAGGGCTTTCATTGGATTGCATACACCAGCATCCGGAGCAAATTCCACCTGACAAGGTAGCCAGGAAAGGAGAGGGCAGCTTAGTTTACAATTTAAAAAGGGCAGTGAGTTTTAGAAAGCTTTTGTGTTTCTAGAATTTAAACTTAGTGATTGCCAGTCCCAAAGGATATAATTCCTGTAAAATATGTCCATTGAAAAGTATTACTCTAGCTTACTTGTTAAGACCTCTCATTTTCCAAGAAGATGATTCCATAGCTGAAAAGTACTTTGCACACTAGGAGGTGCCAAGGGTAAATGGCATCTGAAGATGCAAGGTACTTTTCTACTAGTGGTTTCATCCTTGTTTGGTAGACTTTATTTTATAGCAAAATCCTGTTTCTTAATTCTTTTCTGTTCTGTAGCTGCCTATTTATAGCAGGACTGTCCAATCTAGTTTAGATGAGGAAGAAACAGAAATAAATATAAGCTAAAGGCTGAAAGCTAGATCTCTTGTGTTGATTTTGGTTCTTAAGGGTTGTGGGGCTCAAAGGCAAGAGCAAAGAGACCATTTCTTTGAGAAGGCGCCACTGTGGTCTAAGACATTTTGCATATCCATTTGGCTTTTGCTATTTGCATAATAACCATCCATTTATTTTCCCATTTGTCTAAATGTACACATTCATATGGTTTACTTTATACATAAGAAGACATCACTCCCGCTTACCCTCCATCAGTATGCAGCAATGAAGAAAATCTGTTTGCCAAATGAAAAATCTGAGATTTTCAAAAGGGGCATTAATGAATTGGTGGTAGCTCTGGAAAAAAAAGAATGGCAATTTTCAAATTAGTAAGTTTCCTCTTTGTTCTTCTCCAGAAGATTTTAAACAAATTGTCCTAACCTCAAGCCAGAAAATCCACTTTTCTCTTTTAATATCCTAATTATCTAATAAGTCCTTGCTTCATTACTTCTGCTCTTCTATCCTTACATTTTCAGACAGAGCTGCTTCCATAGGAATGTCAGAATAGAACTCCAATATTTCAAAGGAGCTCACACATAAAGTTTGGAAAACCAGTTCTGTAAAGAAAGAGCTCTTCTTTTATTATCCTCTTCATTGACACTTAAGCAGGGCTTAAGAAATTATTAGACATTTTCCACTTGGAGATTCTTAGATAATAAGATAAAATATATAGTTGGAATTGGCAGTGAAAGGAAAAAATAAAGAAATAACTAACTGATCAATCATCAGAGTAGCTAATTACCCAAAAATAAGTTTCCATTTTCTTTGATGAACTCTCTCTGGTTCTGGCTATCTGATTAATTACAGTGCATAAATTGAAACTAGCTCCTCAGAGGTGAGAAGCCACTAGAAATGCTCTTATAAAATGTTCAATGAATTCTATCTATTCCTTAAATCATGAATTGCTGCTTAATCACAGGTTACTTTTATTCAGCAGTATAGGAAGGAATGACATAATAACCCTTTGGAAATTGCTGAGACTGCTTATTTTAAAATATATGTATAAAATAAAATATCCCTCCTAAAGACATCTTTAAAACCGAAGATCTTGACTCTGTTGCTTGATTTAGTTTTTTTTTTTTTTAATTTTTAAAAATTTTATTTTATATTGGAGCATAGTTGATTAACAGTGTTGTGTTAGTTTCAGGGGTATAGCTAAGTGATTCAGTTATACATATACATGTATCTGTTCTTTTTCAGATCCTTTTCCCATTTAGGTTATTACAGAATATTGAGCAGAGTTCCCTGTGTTATACAGTAGGTCCTTGTTGGTTATCTATTTTAAATATAATAGCGTGTGATTTAGTTTTAAGGATAACCTCCTGCCTCAATCCCCAGTGTTCTGCTTGGTTACCAGGTTTTATTTATTTATTTATTTTTTACTTTTCATGTCTATAATCTGTATTTCCCTCAAACTGTTGTGTCCTTTTCTTCTAGTGTGTTCTGTAAGTTATGATTAAAATATCAAACTTTTCTGAATATGGCTATAAGATTTGATCACCTCAGAAGTATAATTGTCTCCCAATTGAGGAATGGGGTGAGGGCAGCAGCGGTGGGAGCTGTGGGAAAAAGAATTAAAAATTTAGAGAAGATCACATTTACTATTGCACCCAAACATTAAATAACCTTATTTTATTTTTTTTTATCAAAGCATAGTTGATTTACAATGTTGTATTGGTTTCTGGTGTACAGCAATGTGATTCGGTTATATGTATATGTGTGTATATATTCTTGGGAAAAAGAAATTTAAACGCTTCTCTTGTCTCTTTAGGTTTTTTTTTCTTTCTTTTTTTAAGTTTTGCATTTTAGCAGCAGTAGATGAAGTGTAAAAGGGAGTAGGAGGTGTGGAAGGAACTTTGAGGCACTTCTCACCTTCACATTCAGACAGACACACAAACAAAACAAAAAACCTGGAATGGTGTTCTGATTTCCTATTTCTTTTCTTCCCATGTTCTTTGATGTACTTTGCCCCTCCACAAATGCTGTCTAAAACTCATCTTTAAGTCCTCAGGATGTAGACTGACATGCCTACAAGACAGGACAGACGCCATGAGTTGAGGACGGGCCAAGCGTGGTGAGTTCCAGAGCCAACCCCCCTCTAGAGAAACAGCAGTGATTTGGGAGGAAGGAGGGCCTGGTATTCCCAGATCTCTGTCTTTTCCAAGAAAATCTGGAAATCTGGATTTTTTATGTGAAATTTCTTGAATTTTGAATGCTGGAGGCTCATTCAGTTAAAGGAGAAACATTGCGTGGGCCAGTGGCACACACGTGCAGGCCAGACTGAGTCTTCAGGCCACCACTTTGCAACCTCTGACAAACAGTATTATAGGCTTCGGATAGATCCCTGCTCTCGGGACTTCAGTGCCACCAAGAAAGGAGAAATTGCTTCATATGCTTTGATTTTAGTATGAAAAGAGAATGAAACTGACAAACTCAGAAGCACATTTATTTGCATGAAAGAGAGATCAAACTCTAGTTCACTGTCTTAGTGAGGAGAGAAATGTGGAATTACACATCTACTTAGGTTTTTTTTTTTTTTTTTCCTCCCAGGAGCTATTTTTAAAAAGTCTTCATTAGCTCATGGAAATATTTTCTAATTTCACAGAGACCTTCAATTTATACATTTTTAGTTTTATGTCAAGGAACTAGGGTCAAATACACTTTCATCTATTTTAACATATATATTTAAGTAAGGCATCAATCTTTAATTATACACTTTGAAATCTGCACAGTGTAAAAGTCTTGGCTAATGTCATCATTAACCAGAGCTAGACTCTTTTTTTGTGTGTGTGTATAATTTATACTTGTTTTGGTTCGTAAGAAAGAGGGCCAGAGTGATTAAGAGTACCAGCTTTTGGATGAAAATGATTTGAGTAAACTGGTTAAGAGAGTAACTTTGGAGTGAGAAAGACTTGAGTTTGAATCCCACTTTTTTCACAGCATGCTGTTGATTAAGGAACCTAACATCTTTAAGCTTCTGTACTTACCATTCACAGTGTTCTCAGTGTGACTTGAGTGCTTCGTAGCTATGGGATGGACAGAGACTTGGTGAATGGTTAGGATGAAGGCTCTGTTTTCAGCAGCAGCTAACAATGTGGGGTTAGTAGGTGGAACCAGATAATGGAAGATCTTGAATCCCTGTGAGAAGTCTGGCATCTAGGGTCCAGGTTTAGAGTCCAAATTGGAATCTAAGTTTGTAGATGAGGGTGAAGGATAAAAGCATTTGAGTAGGGGGCAACCTTGAGAGCCAGAGTCCTTTAAAGCAGAGTGACTTGGCAGCAGTGTCCGGGACTGCTCAGACTTGTGGTAATCCATAGGAGAGATGCTATCCGTCTGGATTAGATCATGATTGTGGAAACGAAAAAGGAGAAATGGGTTTCAAAGATATCACTAGATGTGACTTTCATATGAATAGACTCAATATGACATTCTTGTGTTTGTGGGAAAGCTACACTGCAGCAAATATCGGAATGTCAGGATTATTTTAAAGGTAATTTATGGTTGGTAAAAGAGAAAAGAGAGCTAAAGACTGAGAACTGAGTAATGCCTGAGGTTAGGAAATGAGATGGGAAAATGTACTAGAGGAAATGGAGAAGAAATAAGGAGTTTGAGGAAGAAATAGAGTATTCTAATAATAACAGTTCTTTTTTGTTTAAACATCTCAAGGTGCTCTTACATCCCTTATATCTTTAATGTTCTTGATATGATTATTCTTATCTTACTTATCTTCTATAAAAACAAGTGTCCCTCTCCTCCTGCACACATACTGTTTCTGTATGCCACCTTAGGATCTGTCTCTCCTGAGAGGTTTTCGTCACTTGGCTTCATATTATACGCCTGTCTCTGAGTTGATGTGGGCTTGTGTAGATGAACAAGATCAAGAAAAATCACAATCTGATGTAAAATATGATACTTCCATTGTCCATTTTGTATGTATCTAATATCGGCAAGGAGTCAGAAGCTATTTCATTTTTTCCTTAATGAGTTGTATGTTTTTTTTCCATAATTAGGCATGTGAGTTTCATTTTGTTAAAAATACGATGGTCAGCTCTTGCAAGGCTGGGGCCTTCTTCTGTTGTTGCTTCTACCCAGTAAAACTTCATATTATGTCTTATGATCTTGTCTCATGAAATAGAACTGTGAGCAGGTTTTTGCCAAATTTTAAATGGTATCTTTAATTTATTTTCCAAACTGAAGCATGTCTTTATTACTCATTCTGTTATGTCCCATCATACTTGTACAAACTATACTGAGATGAGGTAAAAATTCATAAATGATTGATTAGTGTTTTCTGGATGTTTAAATTTTCATTTAACATTAATTAATTAACATATCTGTTCATTCATTTACTCTTGTCTCTGGCCATTTTAAATATGGCTAGATTAGGCCACACTTTTCTCTGACTTTCTTCACATCAGCTTGACATCACTTAGTTGATAGTTTGAGAAACAGGTCTTCACAGCACTGCCTTCCCTTCTCTATCTACTTAGCTCTAATTTTATGTTATGTTCCTATTTTCATGTGTATTTTTGTTTCATTTGCAAATGTCTCATTTTCAAAAGAAGTTTTTTGGTACCATTTTGATTTCCTTTCTAGTAGCTTGAGGCTTGATTCCTTTCCTGCTTCCGTTTGATGTGATTGAATTTAAGTTCCTGGAGAACAGAGACTGTTTCTCTGTGGCCCCAAAGCTCAAGTTAGCACAGGTGGGCAATAAGTGCACTCAACACACAAATATTTAGGATTTTTTCTGAGTATGAGACACCAAGTTAGATGCTGGGATACAAATGTAAGTGAGATGTTGTTCTGGGTCTCTGCAAACCTGAACTCCAGTAGAGAGATGAGCAAGTAAATCAACGATAGTATAAGGGATGGCAAGAGCTTGTCTAGAGAGCTGCAGAGGTTGGGAGTTAGGGAAGGCTTCTTGGAAGAGGCAGTCCTTGTTGAAATGTGAAGGATAAGTAGGTGTGATTAGAAGTGATATGACGTGCTCTTAGATTGTGTTAGTGGATGATGCGATGAGGGGAGGAGGATATGAGAAATATTATGAAGACAGGCTGTATAAGACTTATGACTGACTGAATTTTGACTCCAAAATTTCTACCTTGGACTACTGGGGAGGAGGTGGTACCTGTCTGGCAAGGTAAGGATTAATGGAAAAGGAATAAGTTTAGAAAAAAAGAGATAGCGATGATCCTAGGAATGGTCCTTGCTCCTTTATCTCTGCTCCTTCGTAGTCACTCTTCTTCCTCCTGGCAGAGTATTTAACTAGAAGGGGTACAGACTGGACTCTGATGAAAACATGTGGCCGCCTATTTCTATGTTCCTTCCTCTTGCATCTTACACGTTGGGGGAAGGAGGCCAGGATTGAGAGGGGGATCATGGGGATGAGGGGCCCAGATCTCCTTCAAGGAAGGATTTGCTGCCTCAGTCCTCAGTCATCTGGAATGACTGAGCATTAATGGGGATACAAAAATTGAGGCGTTTTGTACCATGGGAGATACTCTGATGGAAAAATTCTTGCTCTAGAGCACTCTGCTAGGTTGACCAAGGCTTTGTGGGCTCTCTCATTCAATGTTTTTCTTCCTCCGCCCCATCCTGTTTATTCTTTTTCACTTCCTAAGTGTGATTTCTAAGAAAAATTTTGTATCCCGGACTCCTTGTTCGTGTCTGCTTTTCGAGAAGCCAACCTGTAACACATTTTGCCATGGAGAGTTTTCAAAACGCTTAGCATTCCTGGGAGTTCTAGCAGGAGAAAGGGGTCAGGAAATGTATCCTAGGATACAGTGGAATAAGGGGCTGCAGTTGTGTCCCAGTTGGTACCGGCCTAAAAGGACGAGGTGAGGTTGCCTTACTCTGAGAAAACAAGTGAGCAGTTATTGTTATGATTGGGTTAAAGGTACTTCTGACCTCCAAGAGGGCTTTAGTTTCAAACCAACAGATTGCAGCGATTGTTCTAAATGGGAACGTCCTTCCAATAAAGAATATCAAAGAAACCATGGGAAAGTTTGAAGCAAGTTTAGTTGCTATGAACCAGAACACTTTAATCGTTTATTAAATGAATGCAGTGTGATAATAGTATAAAGATACCTTGCATTTAGATTGCATATTTATTTTCCCCGAGACATTCCTAAAGCACTATAATGCAGTCTTTTTTCCCCTTACTGCTGACTTTTCCTCAGGTGGGGGAAGGAAGAATAGAGGTAATTGAATCTTTTTTTTTTTTTTTTTTTTAGCCAGGTTAGGTTCTTTTTTTTTTTTTTTAATTTTATTTATTTATTTATTTTTTGGGGGGGTACACCAAGTTCAATCATCTGTTTTTATACACATATCCCCGTATTCCCTCCCTCCCTCGACTCCACCCCCACCCTCCCTGAGTCCCCGGTAATTGAATCTTTAATAGCTAATGTCCCATTTTTCGATTCAACTGCTTCCCCAATCCACCTGTATTAGAGCTGTGAAATACTAATAGAAATGATTTTCCTTCCTGTCCCTTTGATAGTCTAGGGAAGGCTGTCAGAATGAGAAATGAGATGGTTTGTATGAATAGAGCAATGAGGGATTGTAGGGTATAAGGAATTTGGCTACTGAATACTCTACAAACAGAAGAATCTACCTCTTGATCGTCAAACATTGATACTGAGTCCTAAAGTCTTATAATTATTAAGAAGCTATCATTATTGATATTTATGTATCTTAGTAGTGCTCAGCAGGTATTCTGCTAACATTTTATATGTACTATTTTATTTATTCCTCACAGTATTCCTGGGTGGTATTTTTTCCCTTATTTCATAGAGTGAAAAACTCAGGTTCTGTTCAAGTGGTTGAGTAAGAGGTCCAAGGTCACAGCCGGTAAGAGACAATGTGGGGATTTGAATCCAGGGGATATTTTATTCCAAAGATGGACCTTCTAACCACATTGCTTACTGCCTCCCTAATGTGGAACTCCTTTATCTGCAACTGCTATACTGACTCTACAGTTGGAACAATGGAGTGTGCGTGTGTGCGTGTGTGCGTACGTGCGTGCGTGTGTGTGTGTGTGTGTGTGGTGCAGGTTGGGGGTTGGCAGGAAATCTACTGAAATAACCCCTGAGAGTACAACTTGCTGAATATGCTTAAAACAAAACAGCTTCCCCAGCAAAACCCCAGGCTCCTAATGACTATTCCGTGTTCCCAAACTCCCCCTTCATGGAAATCTTTGGCTTTTCCAGTACAACTCAAGGAAGAAGATTTGACATCTTCAAGGATGACATCAAAAAGTAAAGGAATAACAAACAATAAACATTGCACAACTATGCTAATTCGTGCCCCAAAGGGAAGACAACAGGAACAACCTAGAGTTTGCCAAATGGAAAAATAACTGAAGTGGTAGAGACAGAAATGTTAATTCGGACTTCAAGATGATAAAAGACTTGTTATAAACAATGGGAATTGGAAAAGAAGAAAGTTGTACTTAGCCAAATCCCTCAGATGTGTGTATGCAACTGACTCCCACTGAGATAGATGGATGCATCAGTTTCTTCATTTTAATGAGGACTGTTTGACTTTGCATGTTCACGAGGCTCTCTGTATTAAAGTCCTTTTCTGGTTGGTACCGATGAAACAACTCATCAAAAAATCAAATGCTTACACTGCAAGTAGGGCAAGAAGTGGGCTCACAATGAAAAGCGCATGGCTCAGTTTGTCTGGGGTTCAATACATTCTCCCTTAGTCCCTCATGGGAGGGAGGGAGGCATATGTAGAATGGCTGACCCTATTTTTGGATTCCTGCTGGGCCATTATTATTACATGTTTGTTCAATATTGTTATCCTAGGAGCAATCTTCCCTAAATTGCTACCTTCTACATCTGATATTATTTAGAACAATATACAATTAGCCACATTTCTGCATGAAGAACTTTTCTTCTAAGCAAACGATAAACTTTGGTAGCATGGTACCCCTACAAATAATGCTTGATTGAGGCTGCTTAATTTAGTAATTTATTTATCAGCTTAAATGATCCCAGTCGTCTTTGCATATGTCAACATCCATTTGTTTTGTGAATATATTGGGGTCAAAATCAGCTTCTCATTCATGGGAATATTTATCTGTACCCACAGATGCATTTGATATTGCCTCATGCTAATCCATAAAGAAAAATGTTCTCTCTAATTAAATTGCTTTTATATTCTTACTGGGAGATATGCTAATTTGTATTGTTCCGATGCAATTACTTCTATTTTTGTCTCTCCAACCAGATTTCGAACACTTAAGGGTAGAGAACAAAATTTCTATTTCTTTTATACCCTTGTCTCTTTTCCCTATCCCAATCATCAGTAAATGCCTTTAAAATCCTGCACCCTGCACAAATAGGTGCTAAATAAATGTTTGTTAGATGACTTGGTAGATTGGTATATTCAGATAAGTAGGTAAATAGCCTTAGAGGTATAGCCTAGTCCAAGTAGGTTGACTTTTAGAAACCAATAAAAGTGAAAAAGCAGTTTTGAACCTTTGAAGGATGGTGGTTGCCAAGCAAGTTTCCTCTGGTGTTCCCTGGAATTGATGACTGTTTCCAGCAGAGGTGTCATCAGAAGAAGCCAGCTTAGCAGCACGAGTGGAGGAGGTGGGACCTACATTGGGAGCCCATAGAATAGGTGCTCTCCCAAGACTCTTTCCCCTAAGCGTCTCATGGTTTTATTCTGACATTTCAATTATGCATTTTTCAATCATGCTTTACATCCTCTGCTGACTTTTCATCACCATCTTTTCCACCATCACATTCTTAAATTACTTTAAATCTGTGGAAATGGTACCATTTTTGTAGAGTGTGCTTTGGCGAGAAAGCGTTTTCCTCCAACCCCATCTCAGAGGTCTCCCTGTGGTTTTGTCTTTCCCCTAGAGTTATGACAAGTGCACTCTGAAGATGAAGTTGTATAGTTTAGAGTTCATAGGCCACACATCTTTCGTTCCTTATTATAGTAACCTACACCATCCCTCCACCCCCTTCCTGTTCTAATTGACTTGGGCAGGTCCATTGGAAACTAGTATAGAAAAAAAATCATGGGTACAGCCAGCCTTTGCTGATTGATTATTTCATACTTGTGAAACAATTTTCTGTACCAATTATGTCTTTGCAGATGACAGAAGCCATTTAGTCTAATGACCATAATAATTAATTTTCATTATGAAGCAGATTGGTTAATGATGCTGAAGCCTAGATTTCATTATGGAACTAAAACATAAAACTTGCTCACACTCCCAGAACATAACTTTCAAGTTTGTAAAATCAGGGAGTAAATGCAATCATTACTTTTCTGGTAAATTCAGCTGAGGCAAAATGAGGGTGTCAAAGTGTGAAGGGCTGTAGCAGAGTTTTTGTTTTTGCCTCTCAAAAGGAGTTTCTGCCCAGCAGAGTCAGCATTAGTTGAGAACTTGTTAGAAATGCAAATTCATGGACCTCACTCTAGAGCTACTGAGACAGAAACTCTGCAAGTGGGGGCCCAGCCATCTGCATTTCTTCCAGGTGGTCCTGATGCATTTAAAGTTGGAGACCTGCTGGTTTAGAGAACAAAGGAAAGATGACAACACTGGCTTTCTTGTCTTTTTCAAGTCTCTTACTTAAGGTATTGGGGGCTATAGATTTTTCTATATTTGGAAGGACGTCAACCAAAAATACTGAAAGCAGTATTTGATATGCTAGAGTGAATTGTCTACTATTTAAGATGTTAGACAAACAAGCCATAATTCAGGCAGAGATTTGTAATTGGGGGGGTCAAGGGACTCCCCTCACCACTAAAACATCCAGTAGGTAGAATTCAATAGATCTGTGATTCCAGTGACATTGTAGGCAATCTTTAGTATATTTATTCACTTTTTGAACAAATATTTACAGAGCAGCACTTTGGGTCAAGACCTGATCTAGATGCTGGGGTTGTAGCAGCGATCAGGAAGACAAAATCTTTACTAACCTTCTAGAGGCAAGCAGCACACAAGTACATGAGTCTGTAGTGGCATGTGGGATTTCCTGCTGTGAAGGTAAATGAAAGGTGATAAGACCATAGAGGGTGACTGGGATGTGAGGGCTGCTGGCTTATGTAATTGATCAAGGAAGTTCTCTAAGATGAGCAGACATTTCAACAGTGTAGCAGAAAGGCAAATAGATATTTAGGGAAAGAGATTTCAGGCAGAGTAAACAGGAAATGGCTTGCAATTGGTGTTTTGACAGTGGGGTTTCAAGGAAAATAAGAAATTTGGCTAAACCCGTAAAGCTAATAATGAAGCCTAAATATATTCGGCTGGTTCCACTACGCTGTACTCTCTCTTACTAAATGTCTCTGGAGGATAGTTATCTGAAAAGACCTGCTTCCATATATGCTTGATGGCAAGACCTGTGGTTTATGATGGCAAAGCTACCATATTATACTGCAGGCTGGGACTTTTGTTTGAACTGACCAGCTGAGGTTCTTTTGGACGTATGACTGACTCACTCACTTCAAATGAAAGTCATGGTTATATAACTCTTGATGCTCTTCAGAGAGAGAAGAGGAAAGAGACAGAGCTTCCCTGTTTCAGCTGTTGTGCATAGTGACATAATTTCTAAACTGCCATTGATTGAGCACTTGCTGTGTTCCAACACCTAGCTAATTAAATGTCCTAGATTTTCTTCTTTAAAACTCATTTTTTTTTTTTTTTAGTGGTGATTGAAATATGCTAGTATGTGAGCTCCACAAGAGCAGGAGTTTTCCCTCTTTTCACCCTCGAATTTTCCTGGAGCAATGCTTGGTCACAGTGGATACATAATAGATATTTGTCCAATGAAGGAATGGCGTAATCTCTGTAAGTCACACAGCTAGCACGTGACGGAACTGGAATTTAAATCCAGTCTATGTGATTGCAAAGCTTTAACTACTGTTCTGCCCTGTGAGTTAACCTGGATGGAATGAGGGGAAAACTTGGAAATGTGAAGGTTGAACATAAGAAGAGCAATGTGAAAGAAGCAGCTCATCTGAAGCTATTAATAAAGAAAGCAGAAATAGCAGGTCTCCTCTCCTCATGGCTGAACTTGTCTTAGGCTTTCTGGGGCAAAACAGACGTTACAGTGCAATTCTCTGCCCTCTAAAAGAGCAGACTGGCAGGACTGACTCTCGTGGAATAGTCCGTCAGGAATACAATAAATGAAGTGGGATGGCATCTCATTTCGTCCTGTCTACTCTAGAGCTTTAGAATCGCAAACATGAAACTTGAAAATTACAAATTTCCGTGTTGGAAGCTGAAGTTATATCAATATGGGAATGCCCCTCATGTTAGTTTTAATCGGTTTCCGTTAATCCAAATGGCCACTGTTTCTAATTTGCTGAAGCATGCTATTCAAATACAGTGTACTGGAAGGATGTGTGGAGAGGTCTCCCCGCCCCCCCGCCCTCTTCTCTTCTTTCCCTTCCCTCCCCTCCTCTTTTTTCCCCCTTTCCTTCTCTTTCCCACTCCCCCCATCCTTCTTTCTTTCTCACTTTTAAAATTTACTTTTCCATTTCCAAGTGTGTGATTGTAACCTTATAACGTTGATGTGGATAACATAGACGTAATTGTACCCACTTTACACATGAGAAAAACTAAGTCATTGCAGACATTATGTAATTTGTGACTTTTGTGGTGAGGATGGAAAGAAAGCCACATTTCACAACTTCAAATACTTTGTGCTTTTCGATACAAGTCCCAAAGCAAAATCTCATGTTCGACCATGAATACTGAGTTACAGTGTGTAATGAGGAATGATGCATTTGTTAAAGTGAAAGTGAAAAAAAAATGAAGGCTAGCCTGGAAGTCCTAATTGACATAGTTTCACTTAAGTAGCTCACTTCACTGTTTATCTATATTATGGGACTATTGTCATATATCAGGGTTTTAGCAGTCTTTCATAAACATAGGATTATATTAAAAATTTTTTTTGTGGGATTAGATGGACTTGGGTTCCACCAAGCATTGGGGGTGCCTGTCTTTAGGTACCATTTCCTGCCTACTTTTGAGTAAGAATCATTAGGTTAGTTGTTGTTGTTTTTTTGCCAGTAGTTGATACTAGCAATTTTTATAGTGTTTGTGAACCTGTCCTGATAGGAGAAAAAAAAGGCATGCTTGGGTTTTTGGGGGGATAAATAAACTCTTCATACTCTGTGGTCAACCAGGAACCTTTAGCTAGAAGCATTTCCTTGGGTCTATGGTCTGTCTGCCAAGAATACAATCTCTAAATGGTTAAAATATTATTGCTTAAACAGTTTTGGTTTTACAAAAGAAGAATAAAAGGAGGGAGCTCTTGTCATATTTTTCTTTTCCCCAGAGTAATTAGATTACTAAAGACTTCTGATCATATGATAGCCAGCACCAACTCATTTTCTGGGGAACATGCTTTTAGATCAGAAGATAACTTTTCTCAAAAGATGTTCTAGTAATGAAGCTGTGTTTGGGAAAAGAGCAGCAAAACGAGCTCACGTGATAAGCATTATCATTGTTCTGATCCAAACAAGGCTGAGATTTTTATAAGCAGGTAGTTCTTGTTGGAGACAATATCCATGTATAGTTTGGGGAGAAACAAACAGACCTGTCAAACAGCTGAGATACTTAAAGTGGACCATTGGAGGTGCAGAATGGTTATGTTTCAAACATGTTTTAATATGAAGCATCTGGGTTGTCAAAGAACCTCGTTAATTTATAGGCAGGTGGTTGCAACACTAACTAATTAAAATAAACGGTACCATTAATGTGAAGGGGAGTGAGCATCATCACCATCTCCTGCTTTCCTCATCACCCTCTGCGAAACAATGAGAAAGGACACGTGACCACAGACAGTCTCACTGTTGCCTAGTTTGGAGGCAGGATTAAGCGAAGTGGTGAAATTCTGGGCTGAAGACTTTACCGCAGTCCCCAACTCTTGCAGCCCAAGGGGCTGAGTTGGAACGAAGTCCTTGGCCATGAAGACTGTCCCTCAAGTCTAGTTCAATGACTGAGCATAAAACCCCAGGTGAGATAGGCATGCAGAGAGCTGCTGGAGTTTTCATTATACTCTTTAAACCCAGCCGTGTTATGTCTTTTTCTTCTTCATGTAGTAATAGAATTAGGGATTATTTGCTCAGTGCTAAAATTTTTAGTTTTGGTCCAAACTAGGATAATATTCCTCTTTTGGTATCCTTCTGCTGGTGGGTAGGTGGGCAGGGGGCATCCTTATTTGCCTATCTGGCAGTACTATTGTGAGTTATATTTATTGACTGGAAACTTGGCGAGGCTAATATTATTTCTTGGTAACAAGACACTACCCTCACTTTTTTACGTACGAGACTCCTGACTCCACAGCAACCAGGTGGAACATACATCATTAGCTCACTGAATAATGAATATATTTTAAACCAGGACTTAAAGCTGTTCATTTATGGTATATTAAACCAAAAAAAAAAGTTTAATGCCCAGCTTTCTGCAGTAGAATTAACTAAATCAAAATGAGACTTTTTAAATTTGGGGGGGTTTTTTTGGTCAACTTTATTGAAACTCATTCCACTTTCCAAGAACTAAAAATTAGCTTCCTGTCTTGACTGTTTGGAATTACTTACTGTCATCTGTTTCAGACGTTAAAGGATGTGATTTAATACCAGCAATAAGGCCCGTCTTCCTCATTTGGCAGGTGTTAATTATTTAAACACTACTCATTTTAATTTGTTTCCAATCACTCTTTTGAGTGATTTGCTTTACAGGTTTCATTATGTGCATTTCTTGAAAAATAAAATCAAAAGGAAGGCAAGCTGTAGGCCTGGAACTGCACCGTGCCATCTATCTACTCATGGGGGTGTGTGGCAAGGCTGTATTTCATGTATTAGGAGGCTCATGATTTCTGCTGATGGACTATAATATACAATACATCATTTTTATCTTCTTTATAATAAAAAGTTGCTCTAGGCACAAAGCCTCAGGTTCCTGCATGCTAATGATCCTGGCTGACTGGAGAAAGCCTTTGCATCCCCTGTTCTGTTAATGAGGAAGGAGCCACAGACAACCAGAGTGATTGAAAATATAGGAGGGACATTTCTCTCAATGAAATCGCTCCTTTCCTGCATGTTGGGTATCATCCTCTTTGTCAATTCCTGCTTCTTTTGTTCCCTCAAAACCGATGGCTCTCCATGATGACTCTTGTTATAGGAAGCCCTGTGCTTGTGTTTCCCCCAGGAAGATGCTTGCCAGAGCTTCCTCTGCTCAGATGGCATGGCCCTGTGTGTGCTCACATGGAAAATCATCTCTGCACTGGGCAGAGAGGCTGGTGTCACTAGTCTAAGTTCTTGATAGGAAACTTTTTCAGAAGACTAACATCTAAATTTGAAAAGCAGAGGGATAAGGAGAAAGAGAAAAGGCTTTCACAACCCCTCTGGGAAAGAAGCTGACAACCCCAGGTTTTTTTTCAGTGGTACACAGCGAAGTAATTTCATCTCAGTGTGAAATGGAAAAGGTGGGTGTTTGTTTAGATGGAGGCCATTCCGTAATGATTTTAACACTCACTGGAATCTCTTAGCCAAAGTATTCCAGGGACAAAGTCTGTAATGAACAATTATCCTCCCAATTAAAGTTGCAGTCCCAGTGAAAATGTTACCTGATACCCTCCTCTTATTTTCAGTTTTTCAGTCTTTGCTCTGTTTTTACCTTCATGATTGGTGGCCTCATTCATCATTTTTCCAGTGAAAATTATTCTTCCTTTGGCAGCCAGCAACAAAACCAAACAGGCTGATCTTCTAGCTTAAAAATCAGGTTCATCAAACTCACTGATGCTTCAGATTTGAAGTCTAGAAGATCAGATTGAATTTCTGGATGAAATAGCTTCATTTTCTTGACTGAATGGAAGAGAGAGTCACAATGTTTTTGTAAATAAAATGTTAATAAACAAAAGCCTTAAATGTTTCAGACATGACTCAGTTATCTAACTTAACTGTTATTCCGGGAGCTGTTTTCCAAATCTCTGAGATCGCTTTCATTTTGGTGATAGAGGGATGCCTGTGGTTGAAGTGGTGGCAAAGTACGTAATGTGAAGTGCACTTTGTAACGAAAAGCACAATAGCCTAGCTTGTCGTTCTTTCCCACATGTCCATAGAGCCTGTGAAGACAATGTGTGTGGCTTCATTGGAAATCATCACAAGGTTTGGGAGGGGGGTGAAAGCCCATGTCGATGAGGAAAAGGAGGAGAGCTAAGGTCTTTGAAAACATTTCAACGATTATTCTCTTGCTTATTCATTTATTCAACAAGTGTTAACTGAATGCATATTCTGTGTTACGGCGGGGGCGGGGATGGCATATATGTTTAAATGAGAGAGGTCACAATCCAGTGGATCAGACAAACCTGTGAACACAGAATACTGATTGGTGTGTCGCGTGAACCATACACACAGTGTTCCAGAAGAGCCGAGAAAAGAGAAATGTTCGTGTTCTGGGGAGCTGGGGAAAGCTTCCCAGGGGAGGTAGTGTTTGAGTTGGGTATTGAGATAGTGAGTAGGCATTCATCGTGTAGAAAGGGTGATGGGTTGGGGAGACAGTGGTAGAGGGCATTCCAGGCAGAGAGGAGGAGGGAGCTGGGGAGAGCACTGATGAAAATGTCAGAGAGGGTTCAGATGGTGCAAGGCCCTGTTTAGGTGTTTATTTTTTTCTCCCAAAGTGAGTGATCCTCCAGAAGGGAGGGAAGCAGGGAAGAGTCAGCATTAGAGGAGAGTTTTAGAAGATCACTCTAATGACTGAAAGAAGGACGTATTGAACAGAGGAGAGCCAGTGAAGGTGGGAGACCATTGAGGAGACTCAGAGGAAATCAGGTGAGGAGGTAGTTCTGCCCTAAACGGAGGCATTGGCAATAGATGTTAAGGCAAAAATTGTGAAGGATCTGAATTGTATCTTACTTGCAAGCTAACAAGTTCGTCTGCCACAGTTTCACGTACGAATACCGACAGAAGCAGAAGACCTAGGATTAGGGAAAGAGACTTTATTACAGCAAAAACAGCAGCCAAAGCAGGATCCTGCCTGAGTTCCCCATACCCAATATTCACAGGTTGACTAGACCAGGGAGTGTTACCTATGTCTGTAATGGGGTGCACCACAGGAGAGGACCCCACCTTTGAGTATACTCTGAACTTGCGTAAGGCCCCGGCATATCTTCTCATCTCCCCTCCAGAGGGAGAGATTATTCATCATCAGGAGAGAGAACAGATGCATGTCTGAGTCTCTCCAGAGGAATACACTATCTCTAGCTTCCTAAGCTGTCAGCTATTTAAACATGTCCTTAGCCCAGAAGATCCACTGTGTACGAACATGGGGAATCCATGGAGGATTGGAAATGGAGAAGAAGGGCTGAATCAACGAAATTTATGGAGAACTGTCAAAAAGAAAACAAAACCCTGGAAGCTGATTAGGTGGGGCAGATGGAGGTTGGGATTGAGGCTGAGGGAGGCTTATGTGTGACTGACTTTTCTGATTGGGTAGATCTAGCGGTAGGTGGGGGGTAAGAGAGGAGGAATTTTTGTGTTTTTTTTTTGATGGTGGTGGGGGAGCAGGGGTGCTGATACAAGGCATAGGTTAAATGTTTAGAGATTGGTTTCTATAAATTGACTATACCTGAAGATACCATGGGGTTCTCTGAGAAGTGACTACTTTTTTGCATCATCTGCTATTGCACAAATAGTAGAACAGGAAAATACAAATAGTAGGCAAAAGGAGCCAAAGTTCCATATCTCATGTGGACTCAGATTATTTTTTTGGAAGGGAGGGTGGCTGTGGTGTCCTAGCAGACAGGAAGAACTAAGAACCGTATATTATTTAAGTTTTATTTTGGGAGATGGGCTTCAAGGGGAACTGGAGCCTGCCGAGGGTAGAGCTCCTGAAACACCTTCCATCTTCCAAATTGCCACAGAGCAGTGACTTCTGCTGAGCAGACCCTCGACAGGCTCTGGACAGGTGAGAAGTAAAATGGCACAGGATAGGAATTGCCTGGTTCTTTAAAGGCTTCTTATGAGCTGCTGTAATGGCAGAGACTGGGAATCCTAAAATATATTTCTCATTTTTATGGAGAGGGTACAGCAAGGTGTGGTGGAGAGGCACTGGACCAGGAGTTAGAAGGTCAGGGTGACAGTCTCAGCTGCATAATTGACTATTTATGGAGGTCTGAGAAATTGCTAGGCTACCTGAGCCCTTGAATTATCTTTAAAATGGGGAGAAGACTGCCTTCTCTGTTTTGCTGATCTGGTGAGAATATTTCACAAACTGTGACCATCTTGCAGTTGTGAATATTACCACTATTATAACCATCGCCATTGAATTCGAATCTGAATTCTGTAGACATTCAGTGAAAGTGCTTCATATGTATCAGGTATTTGAAGTAAAAAATGTTGATGCCAATTTTTTCTTCTCTTCTCTCTCTCTGTACGAGAGACCATTTTCTTTCTCTTTTCCAAAGCTTCTGGGTTGGGTAATCATGGCTTTTTATGTGTGTATGTGCCTTCCTCTGTTAGGTATGGAAAGTTCTAGAAAGTTTGTACCTAAATCAGTATAAGGCAAATAGAAAATTGCATTGTAATTAGATAAAAAGCATTTACCATCTCTTCACTGTGTTAAAAATATGAGTGCTTCTTGTGGAAAAAATTAGAGGATTTTTTTTTCCTGGTTGAAGTTTACTTTTAAGGAGAAGCCTTCTTTTTCTTTGGCATCTATGGTATTTTAAATACAATTTTATTACCCACGGATGGTATCAAATAACTGTATATTATCCAATGTGCAAAAGGTATTCTGTCTGGATTGTTATTAAAATGTCAATTATGATTGCATCACTCTAGGGCTGGATATTTAATCTGAGAAAATAAACTAAGTATGTACCCTTCTCCTGCATTACAGAGCTTTGGGTTCTAACTTCCTTTCTGGTATATAACTACTGGCTACTAAAAACATGAGACTCTACTTGATCCTAATATATCAAATCCTTGTTATAACTTGTCTTCAAAAGTTCACATGCTTTTCCTCTTTGGTCAGTTTAAAACATTACAAGCTACCCTTTATCTTTAATCATTGGTCTTTTATATACTAATTGCATAGGCCAGCGTTGGGTGAGTTTATGATTTTGGTACTAGCTTGACCTTTTGAATCTGTGCATTTTAGTTCAGTTTTGAGCACCTAGTGAAGGTTGAGATTGAGGAAAGTTCGGTTTGGCTTCCCAGGTACAAGAGATGATATCTAAGATAACTCTATTCTGATGTCTGGAGATTCCAAGAAGGATGGGGAAAGGCTGATGAGAGGAGACAGAATGCTTTTCAGAGAAGTATGGAGACACATAATGTTAGCATCCAGAGTGACAAGGAAATCAATCAACTGTACGTGTGAAAGTCCAGGAGCAGAGTTGGGTAAAGTCCTCTTCCAAGTTAAATCTTGTATCATCTTTGCTCCCCAGGTTGTGTTCCTCCTACCAGAAGTTTGAGAAAGAGCTCCAAAGAGGAGAGAGCCAAGGGGCAGAGAAATGTCGACTTAGGGAAGAGGTGTTAATGGAATTTAGCTCAGATTTCATTTCATGGAAAAGAGATTAGTGAGTGTTATGATCTCCTAAATGTGACTAGATTGCTTAAGAACTAGTGAAGATTTACAAACTCCTTGTGTTATTTCCTCTGAATTGCGGTAGATTTTTGTACAGTTCTCACAGTTTAGGGCATGCTGGATTGAATAATAAACTGGTGATTTTTCACTATTCTGTTTCACACCTGTTAAGAGTTAATAAATTGCAGCTCTTTTCTTTGCAAAACACTTTTTAAATAATTTAGTTACTGCCCTGCCTTGGACATTACAAACAAATTCTTTACACTTAACTAGTTGTTAGAGTTGTGAGAATAATTGCCTGAGTTCAAAACACCTGGAATTCTCATCAGTTCTTGGGAAACACTGCCACCATTGTCCTTTGGGTGGTTTGAGCTAATTGTAGAGTTACTGTGCAATAACCCTTTATTTGAGACTAATAAATTCATAACATCTTTAGAAAGTTTGGTGCTTACCCGTTGGACTGTTGCATATACTCAATAATGTCTGCATTTAAAAAGGAGAGAAATGGAAACTTCTATTAGCAATAGAAGAAAGCATCTATTTATGCTTAAGGGCTATAGCTACAATATTTCTTGAACAAGATGATGCAGTGTGTGTGTGTGTGTGTGTGAATACACATGTATGGACATGAATGAGCATGTAGTTCTGTAAAGAGAAAACAAAGCTTGGAAGGTCTGGAATCTGGAGGTGCAGATGTGCATTGGCGTGTATTTGGTTGCAGTGAAGACAGCTTGTCTCCAGCTCATTTCAACATAATAGGTGGGAGACGGCACAGTTGAGTTTCCCCAAATGGCTAGCCCTGTAGTCTATCTTTTTCAGTGTCACTGGATTGATCGATAATTAAGATATCTCATATTTTCAAAAAGAGACAGCCTACTGACAAGCAGAATGGGTATTTAAAAAAAAATCTCAACAGAGAAAGAAGCCAGACAGACTGAAAGGAAACTATTTAAAATATTGTTTTGGAGAACATTACTACCTTTTGCTAATCTTTTAATTCTGATAAGTAGCAATGATTTCACTGGTGGGCAAATCTCACTTGCTTGATAAAGCCTCCCCTGTCTCCTTGATGGGATCTCTTCTCTCTCTCTCTCTCTTTTTTTTTACATTCATATTGCTTTTAATTTTTACCTCTGCTGTTACCTTTACCAGTGTGCTTTACTTCTTCACATGAATTCAAGTTACTATCTAGTATCTTTTTTTTAAACTTTTTATTTTATATTGGAGTATCTCTGATGAACCATGTTGTGATATTTTCAGGTGCACAGCAAAGCAACTCAGCCATACATATACATGTACCCATTCTCCCCCACACTCCCCTGCCATCCAGGCTGCCACATAACACTGAGCAGGGGATCTCTTCTCCTTCTGATGTCTAGTGGCCTCTATTGTCTGTATCTCTCACTTGCCAGTGAATCTCATCTTGTTTTGATTTGAATTTTTGTTCATCATTTAAATGTTTTGTTGCAGTTTGACTTTGTCTTTGCTGGTGAGTAGCTCACAGTCTAGTTGGGGATAAGGGTGTCGTGCATCTTGTGTTCGCTTAGCACAGTAACTTAAACAGGGTAGGTGCTAAAAAATATGTTTGTTGACTTCATTGCCAGTAAATAACTTCGGCAGAGTTAAAGAAGCAATCTTGCTCCTTTCCACAGCAGTAAACAGCTATTAGTTTGTTATCGTAAGGTTGCCTAAGGCCCGGTTGTCAGCCTGAAAGTGAGTGGGAGCCATCTATCAAGGAAACAGAATTATTTAGCACAATAAACATTTGGGTGTACATTTGGCCTAGAGGAAATTTTTTGTCTATCTGTATGGCCCAAATTGTTCAAATAATGGCTTATTCCTTATTCCCTGTGTTTATGTTCCTGGTTATCAAGGAAATCTAAGTCTAATCTAAAAAGGCAGAAAATGCACTCTAAATGTAGAGTACTTGTGAGTAAAATGCAGGGATAATTTTGAGAGTGTCTCCTAGAAAAATATCATAAACATTCCAACATGAGTCCAGGGCTCCAGAACTTGGGTCTTGGGGTGAAGGCTTGCACTCAGTTCTGTAAATGATTAAGATTACAGGTGGTTCTAAGCATTAAAGTCCTGGGTGCAGAAATGCTTCTGCTCACTCGTCTGCCTACAGTGAAGAGACTGCTATGATCCAGTGTGCCTCACGACCCTAGGAAGTTTCAAGAATTCTTAATCAGTTGATTTCATGTTTTTAGGCTAATGCCATTTCCTATTCTGAAGACCGAAAGAAAAACATCAGTGCTAAAAAAAAAAACAGCCTAGGATACTTGCTTTTATCTTAGAGAATGTGATTATTAATGGCTATTTTAGAAGTGCTTTTACATTTGGAGGCATTTTTTCCCCCTCTTTTCTTACTCATGAATCCTAATGTGGCACCCAGTAAACCTTCTCCCCTTTCTTCCAGACTCTGCCCTCTTGCTGTTTCAGACCCTCAGGCAAGCCTTTTATCCTCCTTCTGTATGGCACAAAATGGAGAAGCTAGCTGGAGGCCTGCAGCTTTTTGTGTGTGTCAGAGGAAGGGATCCAGACTTCTTTAATATGGCAGCACCCACTGGTCAATCCATTTCACTCCTTTCCATAACCACCGACCACCCCCCAAAGTCCCTTGGCACCTCTTTCCTTGAAACCAAGGCCCAAGGAGTTCAGACAGCCTCTCTTGCTTTGCCAAGCATCACTCAGCCTCAGCTGAAGTAATGTTTACATATATGATCATTCCATGCCATTTAAAATATGTAATGGATACTGTGAAAACAATAGGCATAGTCAAGCTGCAACGCTGTGCACAAATGGGAGAAATATTCCAATAGTCATATCAGAGCCTAATAGGTATACTTTTGCTCGTGATGGAGTAACACGCAGCAGCTTTCCCCAGACTGCTGGGTACAACAAAGAAGTGGTTGTCAACCTTTTCAGAATCAGATGTTAATGATATTTCGTGTCTTTGTTGAGTCTGTGGAAAGCAGCTACTGCACCTAGAAGGGAAATGACTTCCATACCGACCGCCCTCAGCCAAAGTCATTGGGACCGGGAGAGCTGGACTGAGTCCATATTTACATTTCAGAGAGAGGTGTGAAAGAAGATTTCAAGACAGAATTGACTGAGCTGCCTCCCACTTGCCTTCCCCTATGTTCAATCTTATCAGTGCTCTGAGGGGTCTTATTCTTTCCAGAGTATAGAAGAGGAAAATGCAATGTAAACAAAGAGCCAACGTGTTTTGGCAAAGGAGGGAAGTTTTTCTGCATTTCGTGTATTTTTGGAAACCCCTGAAATCCCAAAGTCATACATCTTCCAAGGTTTGGAGGAGCGTTCATCCAAGTATCGCCTGTACTCAGCAACTTGGAGAGCAGTAACTTTGCTGCATCTTTCATAGCAAGCCGCTAACTGTTCTGTCTCTTTCTCCGAGCTGGTTTTAAAGACGTGCAGCCATCAAACAGGTCGGTTTTCACATCTCCCTAAACCTGCCTTTTGCACCATTGCAGTGTGTCTTCACTTTGACGAAATTCTATTTTCGTGTGTTTTATGAAAGTCTTAATTTTAATTTCAAGTCCACCCAAAAAGTAGGGCCTCTCAGTACTCTGTTCCAGCTTCTGGGAATCTGGCCACTCTTTTTGAGCAGATACTTATAATTTTAATTTAAATCTTTAGACACTGTACAACTATTGAGATTCTGACAGATACAGCTCCGAGGGTCAGATTTACTCCATTCATAGGGAAAACACAAGCCCTACTAATAATCTTGAAAGCAAAAACTATACCACAATCTAACAGCATGCTTATATGGACATCCCATTTTCACAATAATCGTGATATGTCTTTCAAGAAAGACTTTCTGACAGTTATCCAAATTAAAATCAGGGGATATTTCTCCCTGTCATGTGTGCCCACTTACGAAGACTGTGTCAGCTCGTCTCTGTAACTGTG
This sequence comes from Hippopotamus amphibius kiboko, assembly GCF_030028045.1. Classification (NCBI taxonomy): domain Eukaryota; kingdom Metazoa; phylum Chordata; class Mammalia; order Artiodactyla; family Hippopotamidae; genus Hippopotamus; species Hippopotamus amphibius. The sequence goes on along the minus strand of NC_080190.1, from coordinate 152,264,868 downwards.
AAAATTTTATTATATAAATTAAATCACAAGCAGCATGTCTGCCAATACGGAACCTCTTATGTTTATATATGTACTCCTGTCAGAGTTCCATGTAAGTTCTGAGATACTTTATAGACATGGTTGTGATTGTACAATGTGTCAAGTAAGACATTTTCCAGATTTGGTCAATTAACGGGAGTGTGGTGAACCTAATTCAGTCATTTTGAAGTCTGTTTCTGATTGCCGTAGCTTAGTGTCTTGCTACTCCAGCTATTGTGTGTGGACCAGCAGCACTGGCAGCACTTGAAGCTTATACAAATGCTGAATCCTAAGTCCCAAATAAGACCGACTGCATCAGCGGCAGTGCTGCTGGCCTGCCGACTACACGTGTGGATCCTAAATTAGGTGTTCAGGTCATTTTGAGGTTAGACGGCTTAGGACGTATGTATGCATTTTTTTTTTTTTTTGTGATTAGGAGGGAATTATTTTAAATATGATTAAATAACATAGTAACGTCCTCTAAGTTGTGTGGTGTCCCAAAAAATCTGCTTTATTTTTTAAGAGTATGCTTTTGGCAGAATCTGACTCATTAATGTATTAATTTATGAATTCCTAATGGTGACTCTTGAAAAGAATATGCAAACAGTTTGTACATTTACAATCAAGTATTTCAATGCTTTAAATATAATAATTAAATACCATCGGGAATCTATAATAAAAAACTATTATAATAGCAATAGATAATATTTATACAACACTTTGAATAAGCTAGGTGCTCTTCTAAGCACTTTACATGTATGAACACATTGAATCTTTCTGACAGTCCCATGAGACTGTCTTATTATTGTGCCCATTTTAGAGATGAGAAAATTGAGACGTCGAGAGATAGTGACTTGCCCAAGTTCACGTGGCTAGAAATTAGAGCAGCTGGGATTGTTCTGATTGCCCTTTATAAATACTAGATGGTGATCAAGCAATGACTTCGAGTTGGGATGGTCTTTTAGAGCCCAGTATACTTCTCTTGTTTTACATATGAGGGAAATGGGATTCAGAAAAGCCATGGGGTTTGCTTAACATTACAGATAAATTTGTGCCAGTTGGACATATACAGTCCCTATATAGATTATACATTTGAACTTCATAACCTCCCGGAGAAATAGGCAGGTACCCTGATGTCACACCAGTGATAGCCCCATTTTGCCTCATTGCTTCAAGGAAAGAGATGGGCCTAAGTACAGGTGATAACGCTCACACATTGGATGTTTCTTGTGTGGCAGAATCGCTCCCTCTTTTTTCATGCTGTAGTCAACCCTGTCCAGATGTGTACTGTTGTACTAATCACTCTGATTTGCATTGTTTGTTGACATGTCTGTGCTACACCAAGGCTTGAGAGCTAAGGCCGTATTTCATGCTTCTTTATGACCCTAATAATTACCACGGAATATGACACACACTAAGCCCTGAGTAAATCTTTGTTATGTGGATAAATAACTACCCCTTACTACTGCTTCAGGTAGGCAGTCCAGAGAGGTGTGAGGCCCAGGTGGCTTGGGCAGGAATGTAAGCAACTGAACCCAAGATAAACGTGGAGAGATGGGAGTATAGTTTCATGGGCTACTGGTAGGGTTGGTAGTGATTTGTGCATGTAAGAGCACAGTTTAATGTTTAGGTGGGTTGACTGTTTCTTTCCTGTATCTTTTCATGTATATATTGATATTTTGTTTTTCATTGTAATTCTCAAAGCCTCCAATCCCCTTTCTTTACTTCCTTTGTACAGTGCCTGGCTTTATACCACATGCAGAGAAGAACTGCTGAATGCTTGTGGGGACCATAATGAAATTGTGAATCTGCACCTTGGAGAATTTACAATGTTACCTTCTCAGGGAAGTGTTCTCCATGAAGAATTTTATTTATTTAACTAGAAAAATGAAATAAGCACTAGATGAATCTGCTGATCAAGGTGGGGGGGGGAATGGTTAACACATAAATGTTTCAATTTTTACTAGCCCACGGTTTTAAAACAAAGTCACAGTTACTTTTTTTTTTAATATTTTTATTTTATTTTATTTTGGCACACGGGCTTAGTTGCTCCGTGGCATGTGGGATCTTCCTGGAGCTGGGATCGAACCCGTGACCTCTGCATTGTCAGGCGGATTCTAAACCACTGCGCCACCTAGGAAACCCCACAGTTACTTTTAATGATCAAGTGAGTCCTTACTAGTCCAAAGAGTCTGTGGTCAGAGTGTTTCCCAGTTATTTTTAGGGGTCTCCCAACGGTTGGCCCAATGTATTCTTGTAAACCAGTCTGTTAGCTGTATTTATCACTTAGCTCCTGCTTTTTTTTTTTCACCCTCCTGATCTAACTCGTACTTATCCACAACTGCCGTCTGTCAAACCCTTGTGTGAAGTGTCATGGATTTGGTGATATAAAATGTATTAGGAAAAGCCAGGAAAAGTCATCTGAAGAAGAATAGAGTCTTGCCCTATCAGATTTATTTTTTTAAATTAAACTATTTTAATATGATTCACATGTATTTCTAAGAAGTAATTCAATGAGGCTTTGTATATCCTTCACCTAGTTTCTCTCATTGGTAACATCTTGCAAAACTATGTAGTACATTATCACAACCAAGATATTGATAGTGATACAGTCAAAACAGAGAACATTCTATCACCATTGATATCTCTTATGTTGCCCTTTTATAGCCACATCCACTCCCTCCTGCCCCCATCAGCTTCTGAACTCCTAGCAACCACTAATCTGCTGTCCATTTTCTGTCCATTAATCTGCTGTCCATTTTTTTTTTTTCATATCATGAATGACTATAAATGGAAACATTTGGTACATAACCTTTTGAGACTGGCCTTCTTCACTCAGCACACTTTTCAGGAGATACATCCAAGTTGTTGTATGTATCAAGTTTTTCCTTTTTATTGCTGTATAGTATTCCATGGCATGAATGTACCATGGTTTAACTATTTACCATTGAAGAGTATCTGGGTTGTTTCTAAATCTAGGCTATTACTGATAAGGCTGCTGTGAAATTTGTGTACAGGTTTTTGTGTGGACACAGTTTTCATTTTGGGGGGATAAGTGCTAAGGAGTGCAGCAGCTGGGTTATATTATAGTTACATGTTTTATGCTTTAAGAAACTGTTTTCTGGAGTAGATTTTTCACTGAGTATAGGATTCTGGGACAATAGTTCTTTTAGTTCATCAGTTGAAAATTTTTTAGTGACTTCCTTTTGATCTCCAGGACTTCTGATGAGAATTTGCTGTTATTAGATTCTCCTCCCCCCAATTATTGGTAAGGTATTTCTCTCCCATTGCTTTTAAGATTTATTCTTTGTTTTAGTTTCATAAATTTGACTATGATGTGTCTTGATGTGAATTTATTGGGATTTACCCTGTTTGAGATTCACTTAGCTTCTTGAATTTGTAGATTTGTGTCTTTTTGCCATATTTGGGGAGTTTTCAGCCATTATTTCTTTGAGTTATTTTTAGCCCTGCACTCTTTCTCATTTTCTTCTGGGTCTCTGATGACATGAGCGTTACATCTTTTGTTATAGTCCCACAGTTTCTTCAGACTCTGTTCATTTTTTCAGTCTGTTTTCTCTGTTTTTCTGATTGGGTATTTTCTGTCTTCCGATTCAGTGATTATCATCTTTATCTCTTCCATTTTGCTCTGGAGTTCATCTATTCAGTTTTTGATTTTGGTTCTTGTAATTTTCATTACTTAAACTTCCATTTGGTTTTATTTATATCAACTCTTCCTTTCCTGAGACCTTCCAGTTTTTATCTGTTTCAAGCTTACGAGTATAACTCCTTTTAATGTACTTTGCTTTATTGTGCTTTGCAGATACTGTGTTTTTTACAAACTGAAGGTGTGTGGCAACCCTGGGTTAAGCAAGCCTATCAGTGACGTCTTTGCAACAATGTTTTGCTCACTTTGTGTCTCTGTGTCACATTTTGGTAATTTTCATAATGTTCCAGACTTTTTTGTTATTATTATATGTTATGGTGATCTGTAGTCGGTAATTTTTGATGTTACTACTATGACTTGCTGAAGACTTGGATGACTGTCAGCATTTTTTAGCAAGAAAAAATTTTAAATTAAGGTATATACATTTTCTTAGATGTAACGCTATTGCACACTTCATAGATTACAGTGTAGTATAGGTAGAATTTTATATGCACTGGGAAACCAAAAAATTCGTATGACACATCATTGTACTTGTCTGAAAATTAGCACACAATACCTTTGAGGTGTGCCTGTGTTCATAATTGTGCATTATGATGGCTCCTTTAAAAATCTTTTTCAGATAATTCTAACAACTCTATTATCTCAGTGTTGGCATTCATTTATTGTCTTTTCTCATTCCACTTGAGCTATTCCTGATTATTGATATGATGTGTGATCCTTGGTTGAAATCTGGACATTTTGGGTAGTATGTTATAAGACTCAGAATCTTATTTAAACCTTCTGTTTTAACTGGCTTATTCTGACTCTGCTCAGCAGGGGAAGAGGGAGGAGGTGCCACCTCTTTCCTGCAATGTGAGGGTAGGAGTCCAGGTCTCCACTGGCCTCCATTTACACTTGAGCAAGGACGGGGAGTCTCCTGGGTCCTACTGAAAGGGATTGGGAGTTCCCACTGCACACTAGACCTCCATGATAACTCCCTGGCTGGCAGAAGTCAGTGTGTTTCATGATTTCTTGCCATGTGGTTTCTACTGACACCACTGGGCAGGGAGCAGGCAGTGGCCTCGTTCCTACTGGGTGGTGGTGAAAGAACTGATTCTACTAGTTGTCCTGTGACATCACTCCAGTGGGGAAGGGGCAGGGTGCGTCTTTACTCTCAGGTCGGGGTGGAAGCCGAGACTCTCTGCTAGGCCTTTGCTAGCTTGGGTGGGGATGGGGGCATAGTTTTTCTTTCTTTACCCTGCGATGTTTGGCAGAAGTAGAGAGACTGTTGTCTAAAAGTTATTCGTTTTTACCAAGGCTGCCCCTTTCTGGTCCTTTGGCTAGAGAGAGAATTGGCTTTGCTGAGGCTTTCTTATTTAAAAAAAAATTGTCAGCACTTGTTGGTATTTCTGAATTGTTAGCTTTTTCAGTTCCAAATCTGGATACATGAGGGAAAAAGAAAGCATAGGGAGCTCACCACTATGCAATTCCACAGTCCCTAGCTACTCCGCCTACTTCTATCTTTCACTGTCTTATCAAGTTATTTTTATGTGTAATGTTCTATGGTTGTTATTCATATTCATGGGAGAATTAGGTGAAAATATGCCTACTCTAGATAAAAAATTTAGCAAATCGTTCATTCAACCCATTGATTTTTCGTGAATGGGCTTTTGGCTGATTGATGTTTGCTGAGTTGCCCTTGAACTGTTATATTAACAGATATGAAGATCTGTCGGGGAAACTGGGTAGAAACATTTGTAAACAGAATGGAGTTGTGCTGTGATAGCCTTTGGATAATTCTTCTTGAGTGGCCATAGAAAACTATACAGCTTACTGAGAATACTTAATATTTTTATAGCAATTTCCTGTTTAAAAATACTTTCTTAAATATCCCATATGTATATATGATTCATATTAAAATACACCAAGTATCTCTTTGTGAGCAGTAACTACAGTTTAATAATTTAATAGTTTTAAGAGTAACTAATTAAGACAAACCATAGGTTTTTGGGTGGCTCCTTGGGAATAAGAAGGGTTCACATAATTAATGCTGAGTTACTAAAGCATACTGAATTACTGAGATTCCCTTTCAAGAGTAACCAAACCATTTGTGACCTTTCATTTTCAAAGGCTGCTACTACTTCATGTCCTGTCTATAGTAATGATTTAGAATCTTAGATTTTCACTGCAACACCGGACAACTCATCCTTCTGTGAATCATATCACACCAAAGATTTCAAAGCAGTGACCTATCAACTACATTCAGTGCACTGTTTGGAGTATTTCATACCATGGAATGTTAAAAATCTTTGAGAAAACATTTAAATCAGTGAATTTTACATAATAATAAGGATTTTTGTCTTAATTTGAAAAAATTGAGTAATCTAGCAATGATTGATCCACATTCCTTTGGCCAAGTGTAGTTTTGGATTGAAGTCCAGCTAATTCCAGCTAGTCTCATTTGTGCTACCTGTCAGTTCTAAATGAATGAATTAACTGGAATACTTTTCAAAGATTACCTTTGAGGTAGGCACATCTTATACCTACAGTAATATAAGAAAAGAATATGCTGTGAGATATCCAGAATTGTATCCAAAGATACTTTCTCAGTTAAAATAAGTATATTACTGATGTTTCAAGGCTTTCAGTGCGAGAAATAGAACCTTGAATCAATTTATCATCTATTTAGTAGATCTCATAATTATTAAAATATTGTCTCATCTTTCTTAGTGCATTTTAAATTTCCGCTGTGTGTTTCAATGGACAATGTGTGTAAGATAAGCTATGTTTCTTTAAATGAGGTTATGTATTAGATTCACATCATAGGAGAAATTAACATCTGTTGGCTACTGTATGGTAAGCACTGTGCTAGGTGATTGTCAAAATCACCTCCCATCATCTCTCCAAATAACCTAATTTTCACATTGTGTAGAAGGAGACTAATGAAAGTTGTGATTTTTCCAAAATCCACACACAGAAAATGGAGCAAATCTGTCTATTTTGGAAACCCATAAACTTCCTTTAAACCTTGTCTTCTTTATTTCTCTTAATTTCAGCACCCCCCCCCCCCATTTTAGCTTGCTTGTTTACAGTTTTTCTTTTATTGGTACTGCACACCAGTTATTCTTTTCCATGAACCATCTTTCGTGAGTCGAGACTGTTTTTCTTAGAAGGCAAATTGTATAGTAAAAGTTGAGGATATTTTCTGACAGACCTTACATTACTTTTTTTCTATCATTGTTTTCCCCAAAGCTCCCTATACATTTCATTCCGTAAAGTCCTGTGAGTTTGAACATTTCTGTTCTCTCTGTCATCACTGCAGCGTCTTAGAAAAGAATCTCATTCCATATGCTTTCAGGCACTCAAGGAACCAAAACATGAAAACCTGGAATTTGTCATTACCCATTTGGCCTCTGATTCATCAAACCCAGTAGCTTGCCTCCAGGAGAGATCAGTCCTTGACTCCTTAAAAGAATCTCTTCTCTCTATTATATATTTGGTTAATTGGAAAAGGCTGTTTTTTTTTTTTTTTTTTTTTTAGGTAAAAGATCCTTCTTCATTTGGATAGCAACCAAATCAGCCATATGGGAAGGAAAATAATCTAGTGAGTTGCAAAATAAGAAATCATGGTCCATGTGTTCCCTCGGATGGCTTTCTATGGGATATGAGGCTCTATCTCTTTGAATTTCAGTTTATAGCTCTTTAAATGGGGATATCCTTGGCTCTATTACTAAGATTTGAGAATATAATAAATATGCACGTGATAACTAAATCTCTCTACCAGGAGAAGGAGCTCTTTTGGAGTTTTCCCCTTTCCTGACCACCAAGGAATGTTAAATCAACTATCCCAACACTGTTCACAGAGTTAGGGATTTTGCCTCTTCTCATTTCATGCATTTGTCTGTTTGTGAAAATGTGTTGAAGACTTTAAAGTCTTGGATGATGGCCTTGTTACAGAAACATTGGCCAACAAAAGTCAATATTTCCTGTATTTTCTCTTCTGTTCCTATGGACTTGTCTTAGACTAAATGACTCGACCATAAAACACACTACTAAGAAGTATAGCAGAGGCAATGATGGTAGGGTAAGAATGAAGGTATCAGTCAAATTGGGAGTAAAAATTGTATTCATCTCTGCATTTCTATGGCAACTCTTCTTTAGAGAACAAAATACTAGAGAAGAGCTATATATTCTCTGCCTAACACTGAGGCCTATGAAAGAGGGTCTGGAAGAATCTCTGGTATCAGGCCAGGTAACCAAGTGAACTATCCTATAGGTATTATGTGTTGTCAAGAAATCTTCTCCTCCGAAAAATTGAAAAGAAAATAGCCTTAGTGTTTCCTGAGAAGTGGCGCAATGCTTGGTTGAGATTGCCAAGCAAGGTATTGGATAAATTGAAGACTGTTACATGCATAAACAAATCAAGAGATTAATGAGGTGCAAAAAAATGTTATTTCTTTCTAGAAATTACAGGGATCTTAAACTGTTGTAGTTGTTATTCAAATACCGAAATTGTGTAGGTGCTTCAAAGTGATAATGTCAATGAATTCCTTCAAATTATTTCCCTAGAATGATTCAACTTTAAGAAATGTCAGGGATTTCATAATCTCCAAAGTGGCCTGGGTCAGTCCGTCTTGTTACTTATATGAGGGTCATATTCTTCTAAATACAGTGTGAAATTCACTCTTCTGGAGAATGGGATAATGCTTTCTAGAATAATTTAAGTAGAATCATGTCTAGAAAAAAAGAGAGTTAATTGACTTTTAACTTTCTAGGGCCTTTATATTTCTGTGAAACACTAGAGGAAGAACACTAGAGATGATGAGTGGACATGGGACACTGTGGTTTTGTGACAGTATTTTTTTTTTTTTTTTTTGTACACTTCTTCAGAGAATCTCTATCACTGTACTTAGGAATTGGACCAGAAAATAGACAAGGTTGAAAGTGCCATCTGGAGAAATTGCCACACAGGCAGTGCAGCTGAGCTTCTATAAGAAGTATGGCTTCTTGTACCTCATTGGCAAAGGACCCATAAGTCTATGAGCACTTATTTCGTGATCATATTTCATAGTTGTTCTGCAGCTAATTACTTAGAAGTCTGTCTTTGTTTATCATTCATAGATTTGTTATTTTGCCAAAGTTCAAAATTTGGCTATAATAGACCAATTAGTAAAAATGCATAAAAAGTTTGAATGATTTTGTTTGTTATGAAGTAGTAGCAAAAGTATAATATTAGCCACAAAAAGAAAAAACATCTATGAAAAGTTGAAAAGATTTTGTAGACTCTCTTGCAAAAAACAGGGGTTGTGTATTCTTTGGGTCCTCTTTCTTATGTGGAGACAGCCTTTGACCTATAGTCAAATTTTGTCAATTATTTGTACCTTTCAGACAAACCGTTACTTTTTGCTGAGCCAGTAAACATCACCAACTTGTTCTCAATAATTTGTCAACATTGCAAGCAAAAGAGAACTTTGACTCCTCTCCTGAAGCATCTTTGACAAAATCCAAGGAAATTCAACAGATTTGTTACTGCACATGATAAAATTGCATAACATCAGTTCCTTTTAAGGAAATGTCCTTATCATACTTCTATTAAGTCACTAGTCCACATTTCCTCTTTTTCAAGAGGGGGAAGATGCATAAGGAGATACAGAAAATGGGTTTTTGTACATTGATTCAGATACTGCTGTGAGATTACAAATACAACGTGAAGGCATCGAGGTCTAGTTCCTTGTAATACTGGCCATTTTGCTGGCATGTGAGTGACCACTGGAGGGGTTAATGAATAGCCACAATTTGAAATATCACATTTATGTGATTTAATCACCTTTAAGTACCTGAAGAACAATTAAGAGATATGGTCCATCTCTTGAGGTGTTTCATGTAATAAAAACATTATGATAGACTTAGGGGTATTGGATTTTATAGTGTCTTACTAAACATACTGCATCTGTCATCTCTAACTGATAAAGCTTTAATTACTCAGGTTACTTAAATGTGAAATGATGACCTAATGGAGCTTTACGCCTGATAATAGCTGGGTAGAAGGGAAAATATGAATAACAAGGTCCCTGCTCTGAAGATGATGATAAGCAAGACCATGTCTTTAAATTTTTTAAAATTTTAATAAAGCAACAACATTTTACTTGACTTTATCTCTTTTCTTTGGCATCATTACGTGGTTAGGGCAAACATTCTGAACATGAGTTTGTAAGGTGAAGAAATTAACATAGAAAAATTTTGAAATTGCATCAGATTGATAAATTTAGCTCAGACAACTATGGAGTACAATATGAATATATTAGTCTGTCATTAGACACTAATTCATTCTATGCTCATGTGGATATAACAAAACTAGTATCCTCACATAATGATAGTGAGATGGTATGACTTTTGGAAGGTAATTTGGAAATATGTATTTGCACCCAACTAATTCCACTGCTGGGATATTATCTTAAGAAAATTGTCCAAAATATGCAAGGAAAAGCTATACCTACTAGTATATGCATAGCAGCATTATTTATACTATTAAGTAATTGGAAATAAATTAAATGTCCAACAATAAGGTAGCTGATGTTATGGCATGTTACATAGCTATTAAAGTCATAATTATGAAGTCTGTTTATTGCATGAAAAATGCTTATCTCACTTTTTCAAAGAAGACATAGAGATGGCCAACGAGCATATGAAAAGCTGCTCAACATCACTAATTATTAGAGAAATGCAAATTGAAACCACAATGAGGTATCACCTCACACTGGTCAGAATGACTGTCATCAAAAAGTCTGCAAATAATAAAATGCTGGAGAGGTTGTGGAGAAAAGGGAACCCTCCTACCCTGTTGGTGAGGACGTAAATTGGTGCAGCCACTATGGAAAACAGTATGGAGGTTCCTTAAAAACTAAAAGTAGACCTACCATATAATTCGGCAACCCCACTCCTGGACATATATCTGGAAGAGAAGAAAACTCTAATTTGAAAAGATACATGTACCCCAGTGTTCATGGCAGGACTATTTACAATAGGCAAGACATGAAAACAACCTAAGTGTCCATTAACAGATGAATGGATAGGGAAGATGTGGAATATATGTATATACATATATATATGTGTGTGTGTGTGTGTGTATATGTATTGTGTGTATGTATATATATATGATGGAATATTAGCCATAGAAAAGAATGAAATAATGCCATTTGCAGCAACATGGATGGACCTAGAGACTATCATACTAAGTGAAGTTAAGACAGAGAAAGACAAATACTATATGATATCACTTATATGTGGAATCTAAAAAATAATGCAAATGAAGCTATTCACAAAACAGAAACAGACTCACAGACATAGAAAACAAACTTATGGTTACCAAAGGGGAAAGAGAGGTAGGGGAGGGATAAATGAGGAGTATGGGATTAGCAGATATACCCTACTATATATAAAATAGATAAGCAACGAGGATTTACTGTATAGCACAGGGAACAATACTCAATGTATTATAATAACCTATAATGGAAAATAATGTGAAAAATATAACTGAATCACTTTGCTATATACTTGAAACTAACACAATATTATAAATCAACTGTACTTCAGTAAAAAACTATACTTCAATAAAAAATGCTTATGTCATAATGTTAAGTGAAAAAATTTATAGAAAGCTACATACATACTATTATAAATTTTATATGCTTATTATATTGTTTAAAAATGTTTGAAGCAGAGTTACAAGTAAGTTAAATTTATGCACAAGGAAACAAATCTGAAGGAAACACATAATTGTGTGTTTGGGGGTGATTGTTATATTTTCCATCTTTTGTAATGTGTTTTAATTACTTTTATAATACAAATTAGAATTAAAAAAACAATCCTACTGCATACAATAACTTCACTCCCCATCCATAGGGAGAAATTTAGGTAGAGGAAATTATAGAGCTATGAGAAGAAGAAAATTAAAGAAGGTCAAGTTGAAAGTTAATGACAAAGTGGTGGATGAAGAAATATATAAGCACGAGGAGAGCATTCTGATGGGGTGTTCGGCAAATATGGACAGATAACTAGATGGCTTTGAAATTCACTGCAGATACTGAAATCTGGCCATCAGTTAAATGGGAGAAGTTGTAAAAAAAAAAAAAAAGCAGCTAAAATATATGGTGGAAGCATGATGTGAAAGAAAAATTCAGCGACATGGCAAATGGAGAAATGAGGGACAACAAATTACCTGAGTTTCATCCAGCTTCTTGAACAATCTCACAGCATCATCTATGAATTTTGGTGAGTGCTGAATAGCGAGGCAGGTTATCAACACTGAGGGCTTGAGTTAAAGCCAGAAATTGTCCCAAGGGAACTTGGCTGAGCAGGAGCCTGTTTGAAGAATTGAATATAGAAGGCTATTTAAACAAGTCATAAAACGTTGAGCTGAACTGGTGGCTACTTGCGAAAGGAACCTTCATATACACCATTATAGCTTTGAGAGAGGAATGGTATCCAAAAAATAGCAAGCTAACTTTGAGTTGACCTTGGCAGTAAACAGAACAATGATTACAATAAAATGTGGTATTTGAGAATTCATATCATGTTTCACTTGGTCTGGCGTTTTAAGCTTTCATTTATCTGCCACATGTATCCACATATTATTAATAAATAATACACATGTATTTACGTATGCATATAGAGGGACATGTTTGTTGAAAAGGTCAGTTGATATAGAAAAGGTCAGTTGATATAAGAATAAATGTTGCATTCTGAAGGGGAATCATTTGGTCATCTGATACACTCTGCCCAGATAGTGTGAAAGGTTTATTGTATTATACTAGTTTTTCATGTCTCTATACTGGCAAACTCAAAAGTAGTCTTACCCTTGCCTCCATTTTCTTACCTTACTCTTACTGTTTACTGCTCTTTAATTCCCTGGAATTTGGATTCTATTTCCCTGCTTCGTTAGTGTTTTTAAAAATATCCATTACTTACAAATAGCCATTGGCCTTTCCTTTGTTCCTCTACATTTTTTCCCCACGTTCACAAGCTTTTGGTTTTGTTTAGTACCAGTTGACTTTTTCTTCCAATTGGATAAAAATAGCTAACAGTTAGTGACCATTTACTCTGTGCCGGAGATTGCACTAAAAGCATCCTTAGACGCTACTTCGAGGTCTTTCCCAGCTGAGGTTAGAGCAAGGGGTCCTCCAGTGCTGGGCTTGTGGAGTTACCTTGATTCACTGTCTCCTTGAAATCAATTGCAGGTATAGTTCCCTAAAGTGAAAAAAAGAACAGAGGAGCTCGTTTTCCCAAAGAAGCTCATTTCAGTTAAGTACGGTGGATGCACCCTTTACTGTAGAACCGCATTTAGACATTATATGAGGAAGGAGCACCAGCTCCATGTTAAGCGAACTTCTGGTCATCTGACAAAGGAGTATTTTGGCTGCAGTGATCCAGTTATCTGTCCACACTGGTAATATTAAACGAGGAATTATCCTTGTGTTGTGTAGACCTGAGTGAAAAAATGCCGCAACGAGACCTTGCTATTCCACGGATATAGGGAAATTTGTTATAGGAATGCAAATATCATAAATATGGAAGGTTTGAAAGTTATAATAAAAAGGTTTCTTTTCAGTGAGTTCAAAGTTTGAATTGAAGAAAGTAAAGGCAGAAAAGATGACATGGCATTTCATCCAGAGGCACATTCCAGGATGCTCCCCCTCCCCCACCCCCCTGCACTGTGCAGTGTATGGGATCTTAGTTCCCTGAGCAGGATCAAAGCTGGGCTTCCTGCGGTGGAAGCACAGAATCCTAACCATCCTCACCGCTGGACCGCCAACGAATTCCCCTCCAGGATGATTATAAGTCAGCCTCTCATCTTCTGCCCTCCCTTGCCTCCAGTTTTTGCATTCTCTTTCTTCTTTTTTCCTTTTCTCTTTTCCCCTCCTTCCTTCCTTTTCCTTGTCTTTAGAAACCCCTGTTGGAGTCAGGACATAGCTAGGGTGCTGTGACAATGGCCAGGAAGAGAGAAGAGAGGTGCTGTTCTAGTCAAACCTTCTCTGTCTTTTCTCATCCTCCCTCCTGCACATATCACCTGTTAACTATGGAGAACACACACACACACACACACACACACACACACACACACACAGCCTTATTCTGTGCCAAAGCAGAGCTCCTGAAAATTGCTGCCAAGTGGCCGCCGCCAAGAGACTGCAGAATTTCTGGCACAAGGCAGAATCGATGACTGTGGCCAAGTGATTGTTGCTGAACGTACCTGTGTTGAAAGGTCAGCCTTGTGGTGCGAAGGCTGGGCACGGTCACTGCAGGCAAATTGGGTTGTGAATGGAGGCCCTGAGGCATGTTCTGCACTTTGCAACTGGTCTGGCAGGCTCCTCCACCTCCCGAGTCTGCCACGGGCATGGGAAACACCTGGGCAGCGACAGAGGCAGGTCAGGCAGCTCCGCCAAGGTACAGTCTCAACTATCTTTGTTTTGCACACAAAACCTACAGTAATGGCCACATTCTTAGCAGGTGATTTTCCAATACTCTGTGTCCTGATGAGAGAGCCGTAAGTCTTTGCGTAAGACCTTTACTTCAACACTTCAATTCTAAGATCACGTATTATTTGAGTGCATCCTGTACCGATTTGTAACTTAAATATAAATGTTACCAATGCGAGAACATACTAATGAGTCATAGCACAGTTTAGACATTATTTTGTGTCTAAATTGTGTGTGTGTGCATGTGATGTGGGTTCATGGATTTAAAAAAAAGAACCATGGATTATCAAAAGAATACACCAATAATATTATGTACCCATTGACCATATAAAATAATTATTTAACCATTGACCGTCATTGTCTCTCTAGTCTTTCAAATGAAAAATGGATAAAAGAAAAATAATACTGTCTAATTTATGAGTAAGTCAGAGGCATGGGTGACATAGCAACTTCTTTTATTTATTAGAATGGAAGTCATCAGATGGGAACTTCTTCAACTTTCTGTGACTCAGTGCCCAAGGAGCCACCATTTCCCCCTTCCCACTTGCTGCTATGAAAGACGAATCTCCCCTCTTCCTTCTATCATCTAAGCCTAATCCCTCCACCTTTCTCCTAGATCACATACCCTTTTGCCTCTTCAGGAAGCGTGTTCTATTGCAAGATTCCTCTTCTTGTAACTTCTACGAGCTTCTTCCATTCAGTATTTAAATGTGATTGAGTCTTTCTCAACTTTTAGGAAAACCTCTCTCAGTTCCACTGTGCCTTTCAACTTCCTTTTATCTTTCACTGTCAAACTCATCTGAATGCTTATACCTGCTGTTTTGACTACATCACTTCCCATTCCATCCTCAGCGCACTGGAGTCTGGTGTCCACCATGACCATCAGGCTGAAATTGCTTTTACTAATGACTTCGGTGACTCTCAGTCCAGCCAGGCATTTTAAATTCTTATTTGATCATTCAGCACCACTTAATCTTATTGACTGCCCCATCTGAGGTAATTCTTCCTTTGGTGTCTGTGACACCACACTCTCAAGAAACCTGTCCTTCCTGGTCTTTGTTGCATTTAGAAAGGTAATTCAGGCTGATTCTCAAAGATCCAGTGTAATTAAAAAAACTTTTTTTCATAATAAAAGGTTAAAATACTATTAGTGCATATCTATGGGATGCTAGTAAACTTTTGGTTATCAATTTTAAAGCTATCTTATTATCACCATTACTTTATGGTGGTGAACCTAGGAGGGTGTGTCATGTGACTCCAAGTGTACTCTTGTCCCTCTTTCTTCCCAGGAAATTCTGAATGCATCCCAACACTATTGTTTTTGTCTTACTGGGATTCTTCATGGAACCATCACCGTATCACCCTTATTTCATCTAAAGCTATTGTAACAGCATTGATATGAAATATTCATGTTATTATCAGCTTACGTTTATTGAGCACCTGCTCTGTGCCAGGTATTTCACATTTCTTAGGATCTCAACTCCCTTCAAAAGATATATTATAGAAATAGCAAATAACAACTAATTGTTCTAGTCCTTATGGCAAATATGCTGTTAGACATTCTTGTCTCCCAACATCAGATTATCAAAGGCAAGACTCACACCAGGTCCCCCTAACACCCTCAACCCCTATTCTTTCCACTGCACATACTTGCATTCTTTGCTATAATCCAGTGTCGTTCACAACCCCACAGTTCAACATTGTCTAAATAGTTAAATGATGGCTTCCTATTGGGTCTTTCCTATTCTGAAATAATCCTATGACTTAAACTGTGAGAGATGAAATCAACATTGAAGCCCTTAGACTCCAATCTTTTTTGGAGTCACTAGAACTATTTCTCAGATTTCTTTTCTTTAGATTCCCCCCACCTCCCCCCAGATTAGTTGTTGGTTGTTCAGTTTGACATGTCTTGGGACACTGTCCAGTACATCTCAAGAAATACTGTAGAAATACAGTGCACATTCTGACTGTCCACGTGAAGGCTTGAAATGCAAGTGCGACAGAAAGAAATGATGCAAGGAACCTACAGGAGAAGAATAGGTAGAACGAATTGGATGTAAGTCAACCATAATTGGCTGGGAGAGGGGGAGTGATTTTGCCTTTCTCCTTCCAGAGGATATTGGATAAAGTCTAGAGACACTTTTGGTTGTTACAGCTTGGGGAGTGGACACTGCTACTGGCAACTAGTAGGAAGAGGCTGGGGAGTACTGCCAAACATTGTAAAATGCACAGAACAATTCTAACCTCCCTCTCTGGATGAAGAATTTTCATGCTCAAAATGCCAACAGTGCAGAGGTTGAAGAAACCGCACTGTAAAGAAAGAAGGGAAAAGGGAGAGAAAAGGTTGCTTGGCGATTCTGAGTCTCTGTGACTACAGACATGGAGACTTCATCAAGAGCAATTAGAAGCCCAAAAGTTTTGCTGCATGATTGGATAAGGGGATGAATCATTTCAACCAGCTTGAGCTTGAGGTTCATGGGAGAGACACAGCTGGCAGCACCAGTAGGCAGAAACGTTGTTAAACTGAAGTGAGTGGGAGAGGAAATGTGGAAATAGAAGTAATTCATCTTGGGGTGATGGTTCAGACCACAAAAGTGGTTTAAATGTTTAAAGACATGGGGAGAGAAGAATAAAGACATTTTACTGGTACTTTAGAAACATAAATCCTTCACATAAATAGTGAATTTTTAAGTGATATACAGTAAGGATTATTCCTGCTCTGCCCATCTGTTTCAACATGACGAATCAAAATTTGAATACCAACCTTTCTAAAATAAAGGTTCCTGGAGAGATTTAATTTTACTTATAACAGTTTGCTTTTTTTTTAAACCTCAATACCACTCTCTTCTATTTGAAGCAGAGGTTATCAAATTTAGTATTTATTTTTGCTTAGGGTTTACAAGTTAAGATTATAATGTGTCAATGGTGAGAGGGATTGAAGTTATTTTTGCTGTAACACAAGATCAGGAAAAAAGATGTCCGTAAAGAGAGGTGTAGCCAGAACTTTTCAGCATGTCTGCTTTCTGGCTAGTTTTCAAAACACTTAATAGTTTCAGCTTATAATTGCTAAACATGGAAACATTGAAACACCGCACCCTGTGTTAACTTATGATGAATAGTGGCTTTTAGCACAAACGTATTTTTTGTCAAAGCACCTAGAGACAGCCAGCCACACCTGTCATGTTATTAACCTGCCACCATCTCTGGCTGCCTAGTCTTCCTTTGGAGAAATTGTGGGGGAGCAGACTCCTAAATGAAGCAAACTGTAGCGGACTTATTTTAATGAGCAGGCTGAAGATCACTCCACTGCATCCCTGCCTCCCTCCAAAGCAAGACCCAGAATCGTATTAAGAAGTTCTTATTTACACATTCTTCGTTTATCAGATGCTAGAAAACACCTAGGTTGTTTGGAAATGTTGCTAATGAAGAATCAAATGCAGGCAGCTGGGATGCCCAGTGATTCTGCAGAAGGATGTGTTGGCAACAACTGGGCCCTCAGACACAATGAGATTTGGAGTTTCCCAGATTGGAGGAACCAGTTTGGTTCTTCTTAGCTGCCTTATGAAAATTTGTTGACTTTATTGCTTGTGTCTTGTGAGTATTCATGGCTTCATCTGCTCTGTCTTTTCAATAATCATATTTACAGTTTTACGAGTCACGGCCTTAAAAATAATCTTCCCCTTATTATTCAAAGAGATGTCTCATCATGGGAATAACACGTGACCCACACATGCTAAGAATAAACTGCATGGTGCCATGAAATCTTCCACCCACGTAACTGGAAATGCATGGAATGCAGAACTGGAACCCAGCTGCAATGCTGGCTGCAGAGATGGCTCTTCATGTATGTAGAGGAAGCCACCTACTCATCATTCATTTGAGGGGTCTGGAAATGTCTGTGTGGAAATTTCTCCCTCAGGCCTGCCCTTGTATCTGAAATTCTTACAGTGAATTCTTTGTCTAAGACATCATTTCAGTAAGAGCACCTTTAAAATGCATAGAAATATCTTGCGAGGATAGGAACACTGAATTCAATTGAAGCCTATTTTTAGTTTAACATAGATTTTTCTTATTTTCTAATTTTGCCATTTTTTGTTAGAAAGTAGAGTCTTGACAAAATAGGAGTTAGGATATTTGATCCAGGTAAGAAATCAGCAGTGTTTAGGCCTAATGGGCATTGGGGGGGGGGGGGGGGTGCATTGTAATGGTGGGCGGTGGGCAAGGGTGGAAAAAGTTGCCTTTGGAGCAAGAAAGCTGTCCCTTTGGGACACTGATCTTAGAGCCCTGTCCCTGGGGACGCTACTGTGGGTCATTTCTAGTAATAACAACATAAATAATGAATCAATAACAGTAGCTTCACATATTCTCCCCTGGGTTCTGGGACCTCAAGTATAGGCTTCACATTCATTATGTGATTTAATCCTCACAACAACTACAAATAAATAAACAGACTCAGAAAGGGTAAAATCTACCCAGGTATAAAGTTAATAAATAGGGGAATTGGGATGCGAAATGAGGTTGGTCTGATTCCAAATTCATCATATTGACCATTGTTCATTTAGCCTCTTTACTGTCTTTCCCCTTCATTTCCCCCCTCTTGTCACTTCTTCAAACCTATGCTGCAGCCACATGCCACTCTCCCTGCCTAGAATGTCTTAACCCTCTTTTATACCTGCTGGGATTTTCTTCTTTTTTTGAGGATCAGGTGAAATATCTTCTAAAACTTTTTCTTTAACGTATGATCTGTTGCATTAATATTGCAAATAACTAGGGAGGTATAGCTCTTTTCCCTGCAGATTGTGAGACAGTGCAGGCAGGGATGCTTTATAATGTTGGTAGCACAGAGTCTAACTTTGTCATTGAACACGAGAGACAATCAATAGACATTTATTGAATAAATAAATTTGGTCATAGGTGTCCTATAAAATCGAGGAGTATGCAGTCTTCATCCTAAAGTTACCAACAAAAGATTGTTATGTCCATTGGAATCAGTTTTAGAGGGCAGGAAGTAACATAGTACTTTTAGAAATATTTTAGTTTTTTTATGAACTAAAATTTTCATTAGTTGTCCAGACAGTTTTTATCAAGGTCACTCATTTTCTTGTGAGTGGATAACTGAATTTTATTGTATATCCTCAAGTGACATAAGGGTAGAAAAAACTATGTATACATATATATGTATTTATATATAAATATACATTTGTTTTTATACATATATATAATATATATTTTATAAATATATATATATTTTTGTTTATATCTTCAAGGGCCTATAATTGTGAAACTTCTGCCAAAGGGGAACATGCCATAATGCAAGCACCATATGAATGAGAAAAACAAAATACTTGCCAATTTATTATTCAAGATATATATGAATAAATGATATGAATGGATGTGAGAAGCTATAAATATGTATCCTACAGATAGAAAAACCTTATGAATAACTTTAAGGGAGGTGCTGTAAGTGTGTGAAACATATCACATATGTCCCTGGAGACATAATATGAAACATCAGAGAAACACGTGGTCGCTTTTTGTGGTTCTGGAAACCCAGAGCTGTGTGTGCATTGCCCCATTTTAAGTTGTGTGTGTGTGTGTGTACTTCAATGATCTCAAGCTCCTTAAAAAATTTACACAAGATGACTATGTCCCTCCACATATTTCTGCATTTTTAAACAAGAAATTATGCTGTTTTAAATTTCTCAAAATTAAATATTAATTGGAAATGTAAAATACTTCTGGAATGGCGAAAAATTTATTGGGAGGGAGGTCCTCTTGTCCCTGTAGTTTTCCCCTTCCTTTTAGCCTGTGAGTGCGTTTTAGTAATTTTGTTAAACCAAGTCAGTCAAACTGTGTGTGTGTGTGTGTGTGTGTATCTCACTTTGCCCTTTCTTACTTAAGATCCAAAAGCAGTTGGTTTCTCCACGAGATGTTTGGGATCTGAACACTCTGCTTTCCTCCACACTGTCCTCTGGTTTTAGACGGGACATCATCCATCCACCACTCATTCACCCCATGCACAAAAATTGAGAACCAGCTGCTTCTCATGCCTATTTCCAGGCTGTGGGTGCAGGCGAGAGTGTGCCCTAGACTTGGTTGTGGAGACTTCATAGTCTGGTGGGGTAGGCATCATTAGAAATGAAAAAAGTCACAAATATTCCAAGAACTATTCTGTTTGCAGATCTGGTGCCATTTTAACCTTAGATTCTAGATGGAGGGTTTACCCAAAACATTTGCCCAAGAAGAGCCACTTAGTACTGATCACTGTGCATCATACGATTCTTGGTTGAGTGTGTGAGGACTCTTTAAGTGTTAAAAGCAGATAGCACCAGCCTTGAGGCGTTATGGCTCATACCTCAGTTTTGGCCACTCTCATGAACCCATCGAGAGTCATGTCACGGGGGTCCCTTGTCCCAGGTGACATTTGTGTTAACTAAAGAGCCTTTTATTTCTGATTAGATACTAGACTGGAAATAGCACTGGGTAATGTTAGAAATGCCTAGAATCTGTTTAACATGGTATGTAAAGGTAAATAAAGCATTTAGAAGTCCTAGTTTTGTATGCACAGAGGGGAGACAGGTTGCTTTGTGCCTTTCACTGCATTTATCTGCTCTAACATGTAGGGCATTATTGCTTAACGATTATGCAGACAACCTTGAAGCTAGGCTTTCCATGTTCAGCACTTAGCTCCATCACTTACTAGCTGTGTGACTTCAGGCAAGTTATTAAACCAATGTCCATTTCCTTAGCTGTAAATATAAAATAACAACACCTGATAATAAGATTATTGGGTGGATTTAATTAATTAACACTTGCAAAGCAATTAGAACAGTGCCTGGCACACAGGCACTGCTATTATTACATTACCAAGTTTTTACAGCATTTATTTCTGCTGGGTCCCCAAAAGGCATCAGATTCCTTCTCAGTATAGCACTGCAGATAACCCCTATCACCAGATTGCAGCAGCATGTGAGGTGAAATTAATTTTTCATCTTTAGTCTATCAATATATAGTCATAAAAGATCTTTCTTTCTACTGTCATGAGAGAAGTCCTCTGAAAATCACCCTTAAGAAGACTTGCAGGACATTGCTCTTATTAATCTTTCAACTGGTCCTTTTTTGAAAGGCGCCTCATAACTGAAAGGTATTGTCCCTCCCAGAAGTGTTTGCATTTTGGCAGACTTACTAAAAATATAAATGTACATAAATGTCTTCAGAATCCTTAGATATAATTTTCTGATGGTGAATTTCTAGGCATCATGATATGTAATGAGAGCGCTTGGATTTTGCATGATGAGCTGAAATGCTCAGGGGGCCTGAAGTGAACCCAAGTTTAGTTGCATCCCCTATCTATCTGCAGGAGCAAATCTTCACTGCAGAAAACTTTCCCCAATTCTCATTGAAGGACTATAGGACTTCTGCAATTAAGATCAAGCAGTAATCTCACAAAGATCCTTAAATGTATGAGAAACTAGCCACTCTAACTTAGAGTTCTAGGATCAACAGATGATAGAGTTAGAACCTTGAGCTATTTGTACTTTTCAGATATAGAATATACATATAGATATTATATAAAATGTTAACATGTGGCAACTCTGTAATGATTAAAGATATAAAGGATGCAAAAAGTTTACTGATTTAAATATATATTAGGAAAAAATCTACTTGAACTAATCAATGAATTTGATAAAGTTGCAGGATACAAAATTAACACAGAAAAATCTCTTGCATTTCTATACACTAACAATGAAAGATCAGAAAGAGAAATTAAGGAAACAATCCCATTCACTATTGCAACAAAAAGAGTAAAATACCTAGGAATAAACCTAACTAAGGAGGTAAAAGATCTGTACTCAGAAAACTATAAGACACTAATGAAATCAAAGATGACACAAACAGATGGAGAGATATACCATGTTCTTGGATTGGAAGAATCAGGATTGGAAGAATCAATGTTGTGAAAATGACTATACTACCCAAAGCAATCCACAGATTCAATGCAATCCCTATCAAATTATCAGCAGCATTTTTTACAGAACTAGTTCAAGAAATCCTAAAATTTGTATGGAGACACCAAAGACTCCGAATAGTCAAAGCAATCTTGAGGGAAAAAAATGGAACTGGATGAATAAGACTCCCTGACTTCAGACTATACTACAAAGCTACAGTAATCAAGACAATATGGTACTGGCACAAAAACAAATATATAGATCAATGGAACAAGATAGAAAGCCCAGAGATAAACTATGATCAACTAATCTATGACAAAGGAGGCAAGGGTATACAATGGAGAAAAGACAGCCTCTTCAATAAGTGGTGCTGGGAAAACTAGTCAGCTATATGTAAAAGAATGAAATTAAAACACTGCATAACACCATACACAAAAATAAATTCAAAAAGGATTAAAGACCTAAATGTAAGGCCAGACACTATAAAACTGTTAGAGGAAAACATATGAAGAACACTCTTTGACATAAATCACAGCAAGATCTTTTTTGACCCACCTCCTAGAGTAATGGAAATAAAAACAAAAATAAATAAGTGGGACCTAATGAAACTTAAAAGCTTCTGCACAGCAAAGGAAACTGTAAGTAAGATGAAAAGACAACCCTCAGAATGGGAGAAAATATTTGTAAACGAATCAACAGACAAAGGATTGATCTCCAAAATATATAAACAGTTTATGCAGCTCAATATCAAAGAAACAACCCAATCAAAAAATGGGCAGAAGACCTAAATAGACATTTCTCCAAAAAAGACATACAGGTGGCCAAGAGGCACATGAAAAACTGCTCAACATCACTAATTCTTAGAGAAATGCAAATCAAAACTACAATGAGGTATCACCTCACATCGGTTAGAATGGGCATCATCAGAAAATCTGCAAACAGTAAGTGCTGGAGAGGGTGTGGAGAAAAGGGAACCCTCTTGCACTGTAGGTGGGAATGTAAATTGATACAGCCACTATGGAGAACAGTACGGAGGTCCCTTGAAAAACTAAAAATAGAACTACCATATGACCCAGCAATCCCACCACTGGGCATATACCCAGAGAAAACCATAATTCAAAAAGACACATGCACCCCAATGCTCACTGCAGCACTATTTACAATAGCTAGGACATGGAGGCAACCTAAATGTCCATCAAGAGATGAATGGATAAAGAAGATGTGGTACATATATACAGTGGAATATTACTCAGCTGTAAAAAGGAATGAAATTGGGACATTTTTAGAGACATGAATGGACCTAGAGACTGTCATACAGAGTGAAGTGAGTCAGAAAGAGAAAAACAAATATCGTATATTAACACATATGCGTAATATAGAAAAACGGTACAAATCAACTCGTTTGCAAGCCAGAAACAGAGATGCAGTTGTAGAGAATTAACATAAAGACACCAAGTGGGGAAAGTGTGGGGAGGGGGGTGTTAGGGTGGGATGAATTGGGAGATTGGGATTGCCATATATACATTACTAATAAGAAAAAAAAATATCAAATTGTACACTTTATATGCAGTTTATTGTATGTCAGTTGTATCTCAATAAAAGTTCTAAAAGAAGGTATTTGGAAAGAACAAGTAAAAATGGAAAAGGAAAAATTCTAAATATAAAAAACATTGTTGAGAGCATGATGAAATGAAACTCAAAAGATTGTTAGATAGCATATTAGAACCAAGGCTAGAAAGAGAAGATCTAGCACAGAGAATGAAAGAAGGGTACTATTTAAAGAGATAATGGGTGTGAATTTTCCAGAACCGATGATAAACCATGAATCCTAGTGTTTTGGAACCACCATGTACAGGATAAATAAAAAGAAATTCCTGCTTCGACACATTGTGAAATTGCAGAACATCAAAGACAAAAAAGAGTTTTAAATCAACCAGAGAGAAAGAACAGTTAAACTGAAAGGGTAGTGGCATTGTTTTATATTTTTGCAACTTTCTTTAATGTCTGGCTTAATAGTAGACAACAGTTGGCTTCTCATATGTTCTTCTCACTCACTCTCTTTTGATATTCTATGCCACGAAGCTTCTGGGAGACTCCACTAAGAGAGTGAGAGTGAAAAAGGCAAAAATTTCTAGTGTTCTTATGAAAATAGTTTTGAGTTCACAGATCCCTTAGTGCAGTCTGGGCCAGTCATAGAGGTCTCCATGCCACACTTTTTTGAGAGCTGCTGTATCTAAAATATGTCCCGCCAGAAGAAGGAACATGATACTAGAGGGAGATATGAGAAAAAGAAGTCACATTAGTAAGAATAAAGTAGTAAAATACATACATTGAAATAAATCTTGCGTAAATATAATTATAACAATGGTGTTTAATTGGTGGAGTGTATATGAGCCTGGATTTCATGAGAAGCAGATAGTAACAATAATAGCAATACTAATAGTAACAGATGCTATTTATTGAAAACTACAGTGTGCAAATGCTGTGCTAAACACTATCATTTAATTATTGCTGAGCTTGTAACATAACTACTCTTAGCATCATTCTTTTTGTAGTTAAGAAAGTTGAGATGCACAAAAGTAAGGTACCGTTGTCTAAGGTAACAAAGTTAGGGAGTGATGGAGCAATGATTCTGAACTTTGCAGGCTGACTCTGGAGACTGCAGTGGAATAAAATGGTGGCTAAAATTAGAAAATAAAAATGTATGGGTGGAGGGTAACTTTGCTAAGGGGATAAATACACTAATATCTAATGGGTCCCTAGTATATGCTTAGTTCAAGACTTGATTGAATTTTATTTTATTCTTTTGACATATGTACATTCTCTTTTTAAAATATTCTTTTCCATTATGGTTTACCCAGGTGATTGGTTATAGTTCCCTGTGCTATACAGTAAGACCTTGTTCTTTATTCATTCTAAATGTAATAGTTTGCATCTACTAACCCCAAACTCCCAGTGCATCCCTCTCCCCGCCCCCTTGGCAACCACAAGTCTGATCTCTGAGTCTGTTTTGTAGATAGCTTCATTTGTGCCATATTTTAGATTCCACTTATAAGTAATATCATATTGTATTTGTCTTTCCGACTTCACTTGGTATGATAATCTCTGGTTGCATCCATTTTGCTGCACATGGCATTATTTCGTTCTTTTTTTTTTATGGCTAAGGATTATTCCATTGTATATATGTACCACAACTTCTTTATCCATTCATCTATCAATGGACATTTAGGTTGTTTCCATGTCTTGGCTATTGTGAATAGTGCTGCTATGAACATAGGGGTGCATGTATCTTTTTGAATTATAGTTTTGTCCAGGTATATGCCCAGGAATGGGATTGTTGGATCATATGGTAATGATAGAGGGAATTTTAAAAGGCTCTGTTCTTATGGGATTTACAGTCTTGTGGGAATAAAAATCAGGCACATGAGAAATGTATATATTATAGCACAGAATCATGCTTCAGAGCTTTAGGAATTTCTAGGCAATGACATTGTGAAGCGAGCTGTTTGGGGCAGCCCATGGAGGAAAAGGATTTGGGGTCATCTTGGAAAAAGAGTGGAGTTTGAATTAGCAGAGCTGTAGTAGAAGGGTGTTTCAGTGGACATTTGAGCAGTAGGAAAGAGACAGGATAATCGTGACCTATCCAGGGGACCGTAAGGAAATTTATTTGACCTATAAATGTAGGTAGGGGAAGTGTGAGTCGGCAGCACCTAAATTTGGATGAGACTGTGGAAGTCCCCGAATATAAATATGAGATGAACCTCAAAATTGAGAGAGAGAAACCAGAACTTGTGCAGAATCCGATGCTATAAAAATGGTGAATCGTCAGACAACGCGAAGCAGTTTAATGTTGTAGACACTACGTTTGAAAGGTGATAAGCCTGTCACGTATGATATATGAAGTGACATGTTATAGATGTTTTCAGACCTCATGTCAGTTGTATCCTGTGAACCCCACAGCCTTCATCTTTAGGCAGATAACAGAACAGTTATAATGATCTCCCGCCTGTGTGGTCTTCTGCAATGTTTTTTGTTTTTTTTCTATCTTCTTTTTATCAATTCTCTTTATGTTCATCTGGTCACCAAATTTTCATGTGTGTCTTTGTTTTATGTCGCTGAAAAATGCTTGATGTTGCTGTGCCCAGGAAATAAATCCAGTGTGGTGAGGGAACAAACACTCTCAAGACCTGGAGCAATAAGACTTTTTTTTTTTTTTTTCCGGCTAGTCTGTTGATTACACGTGACCTGAATCAGCTCTTTATTCCTCAATCTTTTCATCTCTGACCTGAGGAAAGCAGCCGCATCACTGCTAGATAATGTTGAAAAATAGTGACTCTTTCTGATAAAGGAAGATTGTTAGAATCATTGACTAAAATCTTAAAACTTTCCATCGCCATTTTAATTTAAGCAACACTGTGCCATACGTTGTATTTTAATTACTAGCTAGGTTTCTAAATGTAGACTGTAATTTGATAAAATATCCGTAATGTAGGCAAGCTACTATAGCTAAATACCCTTGCCATTTGCTTATACATATTGTATGTATATGTGTGTACCATATGCACACATATGGTGCTTCGCTATGTGGCTGTAAAACTTGGAACTGTATTTGTAGCAGTTCCATTTGTGGAGCTTCAGAACAGTGTTTATAGGAGTAAGAAACAGAAGAGCAGGGATGGCTTTGGCAAGAATCAAAATCTGCAAATTTTCTTCCTCAACTGTTCTAATCCCATGCCTTCTAGCCCTGACTCTGCTAATAGTAATAGGTAACATGGATGTAGTGCTTTGAGTCTATGAAACACTGTTGCATAATATCCACTGGGATCCTGGGGCAGGTAACTATGGGAACAAGGCCAGGGTTGCAAGAGCATGTGAGCAATGGTCGGAGGAGGTATGGGTTGAGTCTGTGAGCTGGACAGCATCTAGATCATAGGGCAAGGATTTGGAGATATGAGCTTTGGCCTTTATCATACATGCAATGAGAAACCTCTGAAAGGTTGTAAACAAGAGAGTGACATGAATTGATTTACATTTTTGAAACTTTCCTAAGCTGCCACGCGGAAATGGATTCTAGGAGGACAGGGTGAATGCACAATGACCAGTCAGAAAGTTCCTAAAGTCGCTTGGCTGAGAGATGGTGGTGGCCTGGGGTGGATTCACCTTGAAGGTAATGAAGCTTAAGCTTCAGGGTCCCTTGCTCATAGTTGGCCCCCTTTTCAGCTGGGAAAGAGCCTGCACAGTATATTCATGGTATCATATGTCTCTGTGATATTTGCAAAAATAAGATATTTTCACTGTTATGACAGCTGTTTCTTTCCACTCCGACCTTCCTTCCACCATATTTCCACTTGGATGGAGTAATAGTGGACTGGCTATGGGCATTTTTAGGATCTATCGTGAGACGTTGAGTTGGACATGTGTCATTTTAACTACAATTTGGAAAGGTATTTTGCAGTGGTTCCATTACACAAATGAAGCATACTACTTTCATAATCTTTACACTTATTGGAGAGCTAAAGAAATACAGATTAAAAACTAATGAGATATGAAACAAAAGTGATAAAGGTTAACAGTAAATTCGCTAGAAATTTTTCTGACATCCAGAGGTGGATTGTGTAACCCTTGAATTTTCAAATTTCATAAGTTCATTAAGAAGAGACAAATTTTGAGTAGAATTGGGAGTTTGTTGATTGATAACACAGTTAATGAAGAGGAATAAGTCATATGAACATATTAGAAAAAGATTTAAATTTCTTGCTGTTTTGACAAGATGATGATAACATAAAACTCATATGACACCATTCTCAGTGAGTTTTGCTGATTCAAAGAGTATTTAAGTTTAGTCACTACGTAGAAAAATGCTCTGAAATCTTATAGCTCACCTACAGAAGAAAGTAGAAAGTGGTCTTTCCAAGTATGACGAAAGTCTTAAACATTTACGTAGCACTACAGTAAAGTGTAGTGATGCTGAAATAAAAGTTTTGAACCTCAGTAACGATCCTCAACTTGATGGAAGATCGAATTATCTATTGTCTTTATCAAAAAGTATTTTACAAAATTGTTGTCATATGAAGAGGTGATCAAAGAGTATGCAGCTAAAAAGCATGTAGGAAAATTATAGAGGTGTGTGAACATATTAATTAATAAAAATAGCATGTCATTTTTCTGGGTTTTTATGAAGTTTGTAGTATTTTTTAGCATTAAAATTTTTCATATGAGATTTATTTGCTCATTCTAAATATATGTTTATTTTTCTCTAATTTTGTGTTAATA
This sequence comes from Hippopotamus amphibius kiboko, assembly GCF_030028045.1. Taxonomy (NCBI): domain Eukaryota; kingdom Metazoa; phylum Chordata; class Mammalia; order Artiodactyla; family Hippopotamidae; genus Hippopotamus; species Hippopotamus amphibius. The sequence goes on along the minus strand of NC_080190.1, from coordinate 152,236,510 downwards.
GCTTTGTATGCCTTTTTTTAAAAATGTGGATTCCCAAATTGAATAAGCCTTGGGCCCCATAAAACCTGGGTTTGTCCCTTTGACTTAGCTGGTGGCTGGGAAGATGGAGGAAAGTGAAGATATTTAGGGTGGGTTTTGGAAGCAGAATAAATGCTTATAAGATTGACTAACTGCGGGGGAATGAGTTAAAACTGAGAAATAAGGTAACTCCTCTAAACAACTTGGATCTAGCCAACTAGAGCTTGAATCTAGATTTTGGGCTCAAACGCCTCTGTTCATTGTCATATTTGAATCTTCAGTTTCCTTAGGTGGGTTTTGCGGATTTGATACTGACAAAATACTTCATGTTGTATCCGGAACATTGTTGAGTGTGCTTACATGTTGCTATTATTAAGATGATAAGAGGTTTATTTCTTAGACATGCATTTTCTAAAACTAGGAGGCATTTATTTTTCTGCCCACTTGCCAGTCTCTCTGCAGGAGTCAACCCATTCTGCTTGTAGGTTTCTGATTTTTCAGGGGATAAGGGAATCCCTCTTCATTGCTCCCGACTTGTCACTTGTCAGCCAGCCAGCACCCAGAGCTAGGAGTGAGGACTCACAAACAGCGGAGCCCTTTGTCTGACTGGTCTGTAGAACATCAGTAGAATAACTGCTTGGGGAAAACTGGACATGAGGCAGAAACTGTACCTGACTCAGTGGGGGGTGTTGGTGGAACCTTCAAATTTTTAAGAGGTGGGAGAAGAGAATCACACGTTTCCTAAAGATGCAAAAACAGGGTGAACCCTTAGGAGTCCAGACTGATTAATTTAGGCAGATTTAAGATGATTAATGAGGTGGGATGGGTCTAATTTTTAAAGAGTCTACCTAGCAGGAACATTCTCAAAATGACAGCTCTTTTAAGATCCCTCTGGACTTCTCAATTACTTCTGTAAAAACTTGTCGCCGTTAACTGGGGATAATGACTTTTATCTCTTTGGGAACTAAAATTGCATTAATGTTTTTATTTTCTAAGTGTTAATCATAATTAGTTCCTGCTTTATCCTAGTCCCCCCCCCCCCATAAAGAAATTTTTATTTCTAATTCTGAGATGAGGAAATTGAAGGCTTTGGGATATACAGGTACATGCTTAAATGCACGCACAAGCTGTTCTGCCTGGGGGAGAATAAGAGCTCTAAATGCAAGGTATTTTGTTATGTTCCATTCCATGTCTATGCACCAAACTACAGCTTCTGTTCTCCTAGGCCACCACACCCTTAATTGGTCATAATAAATCCTGTGGGCTTTCGGTAGTTTGCCAGAAGAGAGAGCAGTTACTCTTGTTTGTTCGTTCATTTGCTGGTATTCTGCTTATTTGGGCTTCTACATTAGAATGTGCCTGATGGAGATTTCAGTTTTAATTTGACTTCTGAACCTTCATTACTCCTTCTCCATCTCCTCCTCGATGAGTGGGACAACTTCTTTTCTTTAGCAGATTCACATTCCACTACCAGAGCTTCAGTTTATCTCTGGGTGGTAATGCAAACCAACTGTGATTTCTTTCTTTCTGGGTCTCCCGAGTGTGGTACTTGAGATTGTATGAGATGGGTTAGTGGAACAGAGAGGAAGACTGAAGGAAAAGAGAGATGATTCCAAACTGAAGGATTCAGTCAGGACTAAGATATTTTGGGTAAAATTGAGTTTCTCCTTTCTGTATAATTCTGTTTAAAATATATGATGATGAGGCCCTCCAAGTCCGCTCATATTTTTGCAAATGGCAAAATTTTGTTCTTTTTTTTATGGCAGATTAGTATTCCTGTGTGTGTGTGTGTGTGTGTGTGTGTGTGTGTGTGTGTGTGTTTGTGTACCACATCTTTTTTATCCAGTCATCTGTTGATGGACTTTTAGGTTGCTTCCATATCTGTTTTTTAAATTAATTTATTTTTGGCTGCATTGGGTCTTTGTTGCTGTGGGCGATCTTTCTGTAGTTGTGGTAAGCGGGGACTGCTCTTCGCTCCGGTGTGCAGGCTTCTCATTGTAAGTGGCTTCTCTTGTTGAGGAGCATGGGCTGTAGGCACTTGAGCTTCAGTAGTTGTGACTCACAGGCTCTAGAGTGTAGGCTCAGTAGTTGTGGTGCACGGGCTTAGTTGCGCTGTGGCATTTGGGATCTTCCCAGACCAGGGATTGAACCTATGTTCCCTGCCTTGGCAGGCGGATTCTTAACCACCGTACCACCAGGGAATTCTCATGCTTCCATATCTTGACAACTGCAAATAATGCTGCTATGAACATTGGGTGCATCTATCTTTTTGAATTACTGTTGTTTTTTTTTTTTTTTTCCGGGTATATACCCAAGAGTGGAATAGTGGAATTGCTGTGTCATATGGTAGTTCTATTTTTAGTTTTTTGAGAAACCTCCGTACTGTTTTCTATTTGGAATCTAAAAAATACAACAAACTAGGGAATATAACAAAAAAGAAGCAGACACAGGTACAGAGAACAGACTAGCGGTTATCAGTGGGGCAGGGGGAGGGCAGCATAGGGGTTGGGAGTGGGAGGCATAAACTCTTGGGTGTATGTATTGTACAGCACAGGGAGTATAGCCAATATTTTGTAATGACTATAAATGGAAAGTAACCTTTAAAAATTACATAAAAATAAAATAAAGTAAATAAAATCAACAACAGATTTGAAGGCAAAAAAAATGTGATGAGATCAAGTGACATGATTTTATAGCCTTAAGAATTAAATATTTCTCCTCCAGGTTTTACTGTAGGCAAGCAAGTTATCTGAGGAAGCAGATGGTTTACCGCTGTCTTTAGGCTGAAGTACCATTTAGTTTATGAACCAATCTTTGTATGAGCCTTTTATTTTTTATAACTGAAAAGAATAATTCTTACTTCAAATTTCTAATGAGATTAGTTTTTTCTTCTTCCCATGCCCCTCTCTAAACATATATACACACACGCACACATATCTATGTAAACATCATTTATACATGCCTTTACACATATGCTTATATTGACATGAAATATGTGACTCTTTTTCTTTGGTGTTATGTAAGTATTTTGTAGCTACAACTGCATGAAAACCCCAGCAGGGTCAGGGAGTGATGTCTTTATACAGAATCAGCAGATCCTCTGCCAGCTCTACCTGTGGTCTCCATTCTGGTCCACAAGGACATTAGGGAGGTCAGAGGTCTAGATCCCAATGGCAAATGGCTTCCCTTTCATTCTGCTAGTCTAGGTTCAGGGTGATCACTTTAGATGAATGTGGAAGCCACAGTAGGGAATCCTGGAGTCAATTTCTCAAACTTTGTGTCACTTCCTCCATAGAAAATAGTGGGAGTTTCCTTTCTCACTGCTTCTCATCTGACAAAATGTCTAGTGCGAGATTAATATTTTAATCTCTTAACCGCAGTAAGAAGAGGAAGGAATGGCTTGATTATTGCATAACTTCATCATTTATTTGTGCTTTTGGCTCTGTCTCCTCTTCCGCCTCTTAGCAACCTCCTCAGGACTAACTTCTCCTTCCAGACATTTTTGAGTCTGACCTACTTATTGAAGAACATGCCCAGAAATTTGATGCTGTAATTACTCCTAGAATGATCAAACTTGTTTATCCTATACCCTCTTGTAGCAGCTGTTCAAGGTAGAAACAGTGAGTGGCCTTTGATTAAGCATCAAGCTTTTTTTTGTTGTTTAAATGAGCAAACAAATATTTCCTTGTCACATCATCAGCAGCTTGATTTGGTTTCAGAATGAATGCAGCTACATGACTCCTGTGACTGCTTTTAAACAATTAAGTGCTGTCTCCACCTTAACATTTTATTCATTAGTCACTGTTGAACCTTTGTCCTTACTTGTCAGTATCTGAGAAAATATACACTTTAGCTCATAATGTCTACTCATTCTCTCCATCACTGTGATAAGAGTTTCCTTACTCATGGCCAACCTGGCAGAATGGAAACATTGGGATTGGGAAATCTCACTGACGTTGCTTCCCTGTGACTCCAGTCAAGGTGAAAATGGATAATGAAAATCTGGATGGTTACAAATGATGAGATTTTTTTCAAATATCTGGATATTGACATCTTTTTGATTAGTAGTCCCCAAATTCTCAAATTCACGGTTCAGTAAAAATAAATGAGTAAAAAAGGTAAGTGGCTTCTATAGGACTGCCTGTTTTAGTTTTGTCAGTTAGAAAACAGGAACAAACTCTGCTTAGTTTTGCAGCCATTTTGTAAATGAGAGGACATGTATATACCAAAAAAAGTGTCATGTCTCAGATTAAAAGAGAGTTCTTTTAAATGAATCCATTCAGCTTTGTTGAAAACACACTGCCTATTTTTCTCATTTCACACCAGACCTGTGAGAACACTGTGTTCTAGCTGAACCTATCTGAGACCTGATTTTGGGAAGTAGCTCAGCTTTTGATTGGATGACTGATATTTTGACAATACAGACCACAGGTGTGTCACTGTAGGAGTTTAGATTCTGTGTTTTTCCCTTTTTATCAGCACGTAGGGATGGTTGCTTTCTATCTCAAGAGTTCTGCCTAATGGGTATGGACTCCTGTAGATGGCTTTTAACTTCATGTTGTTTCTCTGGGAAGATAACTCAACTGTGCTTGTGGGCTTAATGAAGGTTACTCATCGTGAAACAGGATCAGCCTTATTCGTATATGGAGTAGGCAGTGGCTTAAGTGGCATGATTTGTGGGATGCTTAGAAAGCTTGGAAATAATTCTTCCACTCAGTTGCTACACAGCTCGAAACCCAAAAACATGGATGTTTATTCTTCTGGATTCCCTGGGGTCCCTCTTGTCTCCTTTTCTCTGTCTACACTCACCCCTTAAGACATCTCCATCATTCAAAGGCTTTAAATACCATTGTTATGCTGATAGCCTGTTTTATAATGTACCCAGTATTTTGTTTTTATTACATATATGATGAGGCCAGTAGGTCAGGAGATGATGGCCATTGGAAAATAGTTTGCCACTCACAGATCCCAAGAGAAATGGCATGTCATATTACACTGGAAGCACCAGGTCAGTCAGGAGGCAGAAGAAGCAAGGGGAGAGCATGGGCAGAGAGCTTTATTGTAGTTTTCATAGGAAGGACAAAGCAGGGCAAGTAAGCTGAGTAGGCTTGCGATTGGGTAGTTTGAATAATTTAGGTGGGCTCTGGGCTCTAGGGGTGGTCCCTGTGTGTCTGGTACCTAACTGTGAGTTAATTAGGGCAGAGGATAGTGATGCATGAGAGCCTGAATAAGGAGGTAGTTGGGGGTGTGAGCTCTGGATTAGCTGGTTTGCATAGGAAAGGCATGCTCACAGGGGAGATATTTGCTGTCTGTAGGAATTACCTAGCCCTGGGAGGGCAGTCTTTCCTTGGTCAGAGAGGCCTCAGATAGCAGAGTGTCACGAATACAGAAAATAAGAAATCATGGTTAATATACACAATCCCCCACATTGGGATCTGCTGCCCAGAACTCCCTTTCACGCATATTCACCTATCCAGCTTCTACGTGACATCATCACTTAGATGCCTTAGGGCATTTCAGAATTAACCTGCCTAAAATGAAGTACCAGTGTATCCCTAAACCTGGCCCTCCCAGTCTGTACCATCTCAGTAAATACTGCCTCCAAAAATAAAGCTAGAAACCTGGATAGCACCTTTTCTCCCCGCTTGCTTCCCGTGTTCAATCCATCTGCCACTCCTTTCCGTTCTAGCTCTAGAATATATCTTATATTTATATATCTCTCCTCAGAGCCACTGCCTCATGCTAGTCTAAATCAGTGCTTCTTATCTGATCTCGTTATGGAGAAGACACAACAGACAACCAAAAAAGCCCCACAATTAAAGAACCAAAAAAATCAACAAGTGAATATAAAAGTTATAAACTATGCATACTGTGCTCTACTTTTCTCTTTATCTACTTTTCTCAATTCCCCACCATCACTGTCCTGCAGCACAGGACAAAAGCTATTATCCAGTCACGTGCTAGAGTAAACTTTTAAAAAATATTAAGCAGAGCATGTCACTCCCTTACTTAAAAGTCTTTGGGGTTGTAAGATTTCAGACATGCTCGGAATGGAGCCCACTTCCTGACCATGGGCTGGAATTCCTGCAGGATATGACCCACATTCTAGCTTTGTGACTTCATTTCATGCCATCGTCACCCTCACTCTCTATGCGTCACAGCTTTTTTGAGTTTCTAGAATATTCTAAACTCTTTCCTGCCTCAGGAACTCGGCAGTTGCTGGTAACCTCTATGTGAAAGTTTTTTTCTAGATGTCGTGTACATCTGATTTCTTCTTGTCACTTAGCGGTGGGCTGAACAATCTTCTCTTTAAAGAGGACTTCCCTGTCACTTTCTCTAACCATGACTTCCCTCTCTCTGCTCCATCCCATGTGTAATATCAAGTTATTTATATTATAATATAACATTGATGGTTGGTTGTCTAGTCACTGTTGGTTCATTGTTTATGGTGTCTTTTCTGCATGACTGTAAACTCCAGGAGGTCTGGCAGTCACCTGCCTTGGTGGATATTTCCTGAATGAATGAGTTATTTAGACAGACCATGTTTTTTCTTATGATTCTTCTTCTTTTCAGCTTTATTGAGATATGATTGACATTTAACTTTAAGATAAACATGATGCTTTGATATAGATTATATTGTGAAGTGATTACCACAATAAGGTTGGTTAATACATCCACCACCTCACAAAATTACCAGTTTGTGTGGGGAGCTGGGGCGGGGGGTAAGAACATGTACGATTTACTTCTTAGCAACTTTCAAGTATATAATACAACATTTTTAACTATAGTCATCGTGCTGTACAGGAGATCCACAGAACTCATTCATCTTATAATCAGAAGTTTGAAACCTTTGAGTACCATCTCCCCGTGTCCCCCACCCACCAGCCCCTGGCAACCACCAGTCTACTCTGTTTCTATGAGATCATTATTCTTGTTTTAAACATCAAGGCACAACTCTTAAGACGTGAATGCCTACTGAAAATTAATTTATCAGTTTGTTTTCCTCCTGGTTGAATGAGAATAATACAAACCCAGGGAGTAAGAGGCAGAGAAAAGAATGATGGCTAGATTTATATAAAAGTTATGAGAAGAAATTGGTGTCAAAATGGGTGATTTGTGGGTTTTAGGTTTTAATTTGTTTCATTTCTTTTAAACTATTTTTTTCTTAAGAACTGTGTGCCAGCTTGTGCTAATTATTTTTAAAAATTATCTCATTTACTCATCACAATAACTGTATGAAGTAGGTATTATTATTTTGATGGGGGATTTGTAAGATGGCAATTTTTCTGTGGTTTCCAGTTTTATGTTATTTAAAAACACTTCATACAAACTGGAGAGCGCGAGTGTGGGTTCTGGAGCCTCGCTGGCCTGGATTTGCATTTCTCATGGCACCATCACTAGCTGCGTGACCTTGAATATATTACCGAACCTCCTTAAAAACCGTGTCCTTCATGTAGATAATGGGGAAAACATCAGTGCTTACCCTCAGAGTTGTGGTGATCACTCACTTAGATGACGTGATGGGTAGAAATCATTGTAACACAGTGTCTGGCACACAGAAAATGCTCCAAAAATATTAGCTACGATTATCATCCTCAAGTTTGTAACATTTAGGAGCACTGCGTTAAAAAACACAGCGTTGTATAACAAAGGGAGATCAACTCGATGATGGGTGATGCCTTAGAGGGCCGGGGCAGGGAGAGTGGGAGGGAGTCGCGGGAGGGAGGGGATATGGGGATATATGTATAAATGCAGCTGATTCACTTTGGTGTACTTCAAAAGCTGGTACAAGAGTGTAAAGCAATTGTATTCCAATAAAGAGCTTAAACAAACAAACAAACAAAAACCCCCCAAAACCCCCACAATGTTCTGTCCTTGGTTTAAGGGAACAAGATGTCCCAGTTTAGGAACATCATAAAACTATAGCAGAAACTTCTATACTTAAATGCCTTTGAAGCAGCTTTCCATACTGTAACGACCATATTTATATTAAAATAAAATAAATGAAAAAACTGACAAGGTATCACATAAAACATACAAAATATGGCTCAGGATGTAAGTTCTGAGTATATAAAGAATACTTTTAATAAGAGCTAACAGATCAACCTCATTTGTAATGACATTTAAAGAGAAAGATTCTTCCCAATTTCTGTTTTTCTCTGAACTTTTAATAGTATCATTTTGGTATTAGAGTAGAAAAAGCTTTGAGTTATTCTCTCTCCTCCCTTCAGTTGCCCCTGCTGCCTGCCACAGTCCAGGTCATACAGAATTGCTCTTCGGTTTCCTAAGTCTTTGTCCAAACTTGTTTTTATGGGAACTCAAATGATGTGGCTGCTACCCCTCCTTTGGAAGGCAGCTCCATGGCTCAGTAGCTCGCTCGGTCAGCAAGGATCACCCGGTACTGTGCCTTCAGGTTCTCCTTCATGATCCCATCCTATTACTTTAGGCTCACACCCTCTGCATTATGCAAAGTTATTCACTTCTTTTCCTGATGTTTGCACCCTTCAGGTATTGGTGGACTGTTATCACGACCCCCCTGTAATTGTCACTTAGTCAGGTTTTACATATTTAGTTCTTTTCATCTTTCCCCATGTCACCAACGCCCCCCCCCCCCCCCCCCCCCCCCCCCCGCCCCGCCATCCGCCCCCACCAAGCCTGTAATCATTTAGTTACTCCTCTTTGAGACCTTTCCAATTTGTCTGCCTCTGTCTGGAACTGAGGCTTCCCAAATGACGGCATCGCTACAAATATATTCTCCGCAGAACTCTCTGGGATGCCAGAGCTGCTTGGTTGGAGAAATGGTAGAGCATTGAGCCAACCTCAAAATGAGACGGCACGTTTAAAGCATGTGTTGTTGAACTCTGCTTTCTATTGCTTGTCTACATGACTAAGCTCCTTGCCTAGATTTCAAGTTCCATGAGAGAAAAAAACACACACAATTGGCCTTTCTTGAATGGATAAGTGTCTTCAACCTTGGCTGCACATTGGAGTTACCCGATGATCTTTAGAAAATGCTAACGCCTGGCCCCCGTCCCCAGGCACTCTGAGTTAATTGGTATGGGATGTGAGCTGGCCATCAGAATTTTTTAAAACTCCCCAGGCGATTCTAATGTGCAGCAGAGTTTGGGAACCACAGCCCTAAACAACAGGTGCTTAGTAAACCTTTGGCAGGTGAATGAAAAAATAAATACTATATTACTTATCTTTTCCTCAATTCGTATCTCAGAGTATCTCTGGGGATAACTGTCTCCCAGCTTCCTGCTACTATTATTTATGTGTGCTTTATATTGATAGTTCAGACTTTTCCAGGTCACCACTCACTGAACGATTTTTTGGCCAGAATTTCTAGAAGCCTTAAAGGAATTGTATCATGCGTCTGACCTCTCTGTTTTATGACAGCCTTCTCAGTTTAATGGTGCTCTCATATATAAATATCTCATTCTACCTCTTTCCATGTGCCTGGGAATGAAATAAATCAGAATTTCCCTTCCCCTTTTGTTTCCATTCGTGTATTTCTATAGCACTTGCAAACCCTATAAAGACGTACTTTATTTAAATGGCTGTAAGCTTTTGCAAATAATTTTTCCTGGCAGATTTTGATTCTACAGCAGCATGTCTATACAGATAAAATTAAGTAATTCATATTAGGTAAAATTTCAAGATACAGTTTAGCATGTTTATAAATACTATGTCAATCTAATGGTAGATTTAAAAAAATTTAAGTGTTTAATTTTTAGAGCAGTTTTAGGCTTATGAAAAAATGGAACAGAAAGTACAGAGAATTTTTTTTTTGTGGGTATTTTATCTTGGATTGAAGCTCAAAGCATCATCACAGGGAAATGTCTTTTGGATCTTTGGTGAATGCTTTAAACAGTGAATATTACATAGGGAATGTTTAAACTAGGTGACAAGAATGTGAAACTGCATTGTACTGGGGTTTTTAATTATAATGATAGAAAGAATAGGGCTTATCTGGCATGGAGTTTGTTCTCTCTTCAAATATTTTTACTTTTTGCACAATCAAAAGGTAGACAGCCAAAATGCAGCTCCCACAAGACCACACCAACCCAGCATTCTTATCCACTCTAGAGACCTTCCTTTTAGAGACGGCCAAGAGGCTGAAAGACATGTCTCTAGAATGTGAAGCAGAGAGAGCGTCACCAAAGGGGCAGCTTGTTGGAACAAGCGCTTGACCTTCAGTAACTATGCATACTTGTTTTTAACACTGTAGAAATTCTTTAGTTGAGCCTTGCGCAAGATTGATAGGCCTGCAAGTAGCTCTCATTCATGATGTCTTTGTCTTGTGTATCCTGCTTTTACCAAACACTGACAGCCTGAGTAATCAAAGAAAAGCTTATGCCTATTGATTTTCTCAGCCAGTTATGTTTGAGGTCAGAGGAAGTTCCAGGATTTGATTAACCCCAGTAATGAACAGAAAAGAGGGAAGCAACTCCAAAGAGATTCTCACTCAGCTACCTGGATAGTAGCAGAAAAATAATTTTCAGAGGTTAAGTCTCCAAGTAATCAATTGTCCAATTTCCTTTATTTTATAAAAGAGGAATAATATAGTATACGTGAATGTCATGTTTACTAAAAACTGTGAAACCATACACAGTACCTTTCCTGTGGCTAAAACTCAGCTTTTGTACCATTTCCATTAGTCTGTCAGGTATACGTCTACGTGCTTTTATCAAACCACAAAAGAAGTGTCCTATGTATACCTCTAGACTTAAGAGTAGTTGCTGAATTCTGCCACTGTTATAGTAAAGTATAGACAATGATAAACTTTTCAAAGATGTTTGCAAAGGAAAACATTACAGTCACCTCTCAGAGGTTTTTAACTAGTATAAAATTTGTTAATAATCAGATACTGGTCTAAAATATTTTTGTTCACAAAGCAAGAGCATGTGACAAAGCAAAATCTCAGGTTTTGGTAATTGGGATATGGTAGTTAGTTGTGTGAACAGAAAATCAAGACTTATTGGGAAAGGACTTTGGGGTTGCATTTGTCTAGGAAGTTATTTTCCTGACAAAAGGCAGGGAAGTTAAATAAACTGCTTGCTAACACATGGTAAGTAGTTTATATTCGGTATCTTTTGAAGGGTGGCCGAGGGACTGTCTGCATAGGCTGGGAAGTGCCTACTAAAATGTAAATCCCTGTGCTTAACTCTAAATCCATGGTAGCAGGGTCTGTGGCGGGTGGGAAAGCTACATTTTTAACATGATCCCGAGCTGATTTTTCTGTACACTTGTATTGGGTCTCCTGGCAGAATATAGAATAGAACGGGTCAGAAGGTGCTGAGCCCTATATGCTCGTCTCATTTTACTCTGCTAATTATACACTGAAACAAAATGTAAGCTAGAACCATAGAGACTATAGGTGGTGAATTCCCCCATGTTAACAACTCAGCTTTAAGTAACTGCACACAAAAAGATCCCAAATTCTTTTCCTTAATATTTTAGCTCTTGAACAAGCATAAATCCCACCCAATGAAAAAAGAATCAGAGAAAAATAATCCAGATATAATCAGTTCTCTCATGGGACCATGGAATGGGATTAAGATCAGATGAACATTGTAGTAAAAGTTGCTTAGTAATTGTAGTTTATTATATATACAATACTTAAGCTAACAGTCTAGTACTGTCATTTGAGTTCAGTCCTTCTTAGTTAATCTCCCCCACTCTCTTTTTTAAAGGTCTGATTAAGAAGTATTGTTAAGAAGAGATATTTTAATCAGTTAGACCTGATTAAATTTTTTTTTCCAAAGTTCCAGTTCCTAGAGTGGTCAGAACAAGAAAGTGACACTCTGCTCTGGCAGAATTTGCCTGAACAAGATGTATTCCTGCCTGAGTGTGTCAAACATGATATTTGAAATACAGTACAAATAATGCAGGCAAAATTACAGGGAGTTATTTATTCTCATTTAAGAGCCTAAAACATTCTAAGCAACTGACACTTACCCATTATAATACTGTGTGTTCATTTCAAACACCCTGCGTTGATTAAAACAGTTCTGGAATTTCAGTTTCCAGGTTTTTTTTGATAACACCAAGTTATAGTCTTTTAAACATCCTCTGGAGTGAAAAAAATCTGCATAATTTGAGAGTGGCTTTGATTTTGGTGCACAACCTAGTGATGTGGTCATTTATTTGGGCACTTTATTTTTTAAAAATGAATAGTAACTAAGTTGCAACTCTAAAATAATGAAATCTATTTTCCCTGTGATTCATAAATGGGCTCCAAAGGTGATTCTAAAGGCAAAACTTTTGAGCATTAACAATACTACTATAATGGATAAGGACTTTGCTGTGATATAGGTGAAATCATTCTGGTCTTGGAGTATAAGAACATTTTTAAAGTCATGGCTCTGCAGCTACTGGCTGTGAAACCTTAAGCAATTTGCTTGCTCTCAGTTTTTTTTTCTTCATCTTTAAAATGAAGATTATTATGACCTACCCCCTGAGGATTACAGTAAGATTTAAATAAGTGGATATGTGAGAAAGTGCTTTATAAAATGAAAACACAAATATGTTACTATTGATAAGCATACCTATTTCTGAGCTCTTTGTTTTAAAGAATAACTGCATTTGGATGAACAAGTTCTTTTTTTTAAAAAAAAATTTTATATTTTGGTGATCACTACTCACTTTTTAGTAATTATGTTTATTTAAACAAATATTATTCTTTAAAGCAGACCTTTGAAAATTTCCATTTATCAGGACCTCGGTCTCACTTAGAAGACATTGGAAAGGAATGAAATTGTATTTTAAAATACAGAGCCCTCACTCTTCCACATTTTTTTTATGTAAGTAAATTGGAATCATTGACATTTCCCTACCCAAGACTTTGAAAAACTGATGTTTATAATATAAGAATTGAGAAGTTATTTAAATGAGAAATATGAGTATTTAGGATGAAAACACTGGCCATATTTATCCCTTTATTATAAATTAAAAGTTAACGACCTTAACTTTTAGTATCATTTATTTCTGAAAAATGCCTGCCATGTGTGATGAAGGAGAAGTGGCCGTATGAGTAAACATAATCCACAGAAAATCTTTATCACATTTCAGACAATTTTTCCCCAATACACTGTATTTTTGTGTGTGATAAAGCAGAACTGACTAGATTAATATGGATCTTTACCCCCCGTTTCTTTCTCCATAACATTAAAGTTTTCAAATCCAGTGAATGGCAAGACAGAGGCCAAAAGAAAGGTTTGCTTCCTCCCCAAGTAAAAGGCATAGCCTAGAATAATTTCAGCAGGCTCTTAATGGTATCGAAAAGATTTTGACTGTGTTAAATATAATTTTGAAAGCCTTAGTGCATTCTTTTAATTCTTCCCTGTTTCATCTTGGCATTAAATGTCTAGTTAAGTCCAAACTTTGGGTGAGAGGTCAAATGACACGGTTAATCTCTTAACCCCCTCGATAAGGGCTTTTCAAGAAAGATACTTTGGCACTATGGCAACAAGCTTTCTACACTTGAATAAGGTCATGACAAAAACACAGATAGAGCAGGGGCGGGGGTGGGGTGGGGAGGGTGGGCGGGGGAAAGAGTCAGGCCACAGGTGAGGATAATGTCAAATGGATAATAACACAATGTTTTTCAAATGCTCATGAACATTCACCTTCTGAAGATTAATCCCTTATTAAATCAGTTTTTCAGCCTTGGCCATAAAGCGTCTCATTTTCCAGAATTCATTTTCCCAGTCTTGCAGTCTCCTGTACTTATTTCACAAGAACCAAAGTAGAGAGTCCGTGTGGAATCTGTCCTTGTATTCCAAGTCAACACAAGTGTATCCAAAATATTATCACTTATCTTTAAAGGAAGGAAATAATCATTTTGTACTAGACATTTAAAGAGACAGAATTTTTTTCTATAAGGTCTAAAACCAGGAATGAGAAAATAGAATTTTCTTGTTTAAGAAATCACTTCAAAAATAAGAAAGTAGAAGGAAAAAGATGGCAGTGAAGTAGAGGGACGTGGAATGCATCCCTCTCCACAGATGCAATGGGAATGCACCGAAGGATGCAATAATTCCCACAGAGAACCAGCTGAACACCAGCAGATGGCCTCGGACACCAGAAAGGACCGCAAGGAGCCAGACATAACCGGTATGGAGGCATCTACAAGGGCTCAAAGAGGGTGAAGCGGCAGAGCTGTGGCAGACGGGAGGGAGTGAGAAACACACGGAGGATCTGCAGCGCAGCTTAGCGTTCCCGGACCGCGACGACGATTCACAGCTGAACAGAGGGTCCGGGAGCGGGAGCGTGGGAACCGGAGAGCTGGTTCAGGGTGAGAAACATTGTTGCCAGTAAGGTGACTGACAGAGAGGACAGGAGGGAAGAGGTCTGCGGCGAGGAGTGCCCGTCCCTGAGAGCTGCCCGGCCATGATGGCGGCTGGAGGCTGCAGGCTCCCGGGCAGGGGGGAGGAGCCGCACGAGTAGCCTCTCTCTCTCTTTCGGCGCCTCTGCAACAGGCAGTGGAGAGACTCCCATGGGCCACCTAAGGTGCTCAGGGATAACAAGCACCCTCAGGCGCTCGGGCGGGGCTAGATTAAAACCCCTTGGAACACAGGCAGCAGGGAGGCTGCCAAGAAAAACAAAAACAACAACAAAAAAAACCCGAGAGAGGCCCAACTCTAAGACTTTCTGTTTACGCCTGAGCCACCAGCGCCCTCTGCAACAGGCACCTCCAAGCCCGACTGAAACAACAGTGCGCAACTGCTCACTCACTCCCAGGAGAAGGAGCCACTATTGTACCCTCTCCCTCCCCACACACTGATGCTTACAGACGAACAATAAAGGAACCTCTGCTGGTCACAGAATAATGCAAAAAAACCCAAGGTGAGGAGAAGGACACTTACAGCTGAGATGCTAAGGAAACAGAAATAGTAGTATCAATACCTATTGAACTGGTCCATTCTGGGATCAGTTCTGGATTTTTTTTTTTTCTTTTTCTCTCCTTTTTTTTTTTTTTTTTCTTTATTAAATATGATCTTAGCACTAAGGGATCTATAAGTTTTATAACATAATTTGTTTAATGATTTTTTTATTTTTTATTTATTTATTTATTTATTTTCATTTTTTGCCTTTTTATATACTTCTATATCTAGCTAAGTTTTTGGTAGTATGGACAATCTATCTCGCATACTTTCCTTTCATCCCTATCTTTTATACATTTCTATTCCTTTCTTTTTATTTGCATATTTCCAACCACATTACTCTCTTCTGCTCCCCTTTCTTCGTGCCTTTTAAAGTTTATTTTATCTTAACATACTTATAAGCAACACTATCGATCTGCTCAGACTCCTTGCTCTATTCTCCAGATGATGCACCGCCTTGGTATTTAATATTAGGCTTTTGTCTTTATCTTAGTTCTTAGTACAGTTGTCTAATTACAGTCTGAGAATCTCCATTCTCCCTCGTGGTACTCTGGCTCTTTTCTATATTTGATCCTAGCTTTCAATATCTCCCTGGATTAATGTTTGTATGTGTAAGGTGTTATTTGTTTGTTTGTTTGCTTTTGCTTTTGTCTCTGATTTGTTCTGTTTCAGTTGTCAATTTCTGTTGGGTTTCTCTTTGAATATCTGATAGCACACTGGGGTTCTGTCAGGTCTTTCTAGAGCCTTATGTCCTAATGGATTCAGTAATTGTGTGTCTTATACATGTATGTGTTTCCTAGACTTAATATTTGTTTAATCCAATACTTGGACATTAGTCTGAGGCTTGGACAGTCTTCTATAAACACCTCTATTGCCAGGACAAGCAACCCCAAAAGTTTGGACAACCATGAGGAGACAAAGAAACACCATGCAGGCAAAGGAGCAGGAAAAAAACCCACAAGACCAAATAAATGAGGAGGAAATAGGAAAAACGCCTGAAAAAGAATTTAGAGTAATGATAGTAAAAATGATACAAAATCTCGATAACAAAATAGCGAAAGTACAAGAAACAGTTCATAAGAACTCAGAAAAACAAACAGCAATGGATAACAAAATAACTGAAATTAAAAATACTCTAGATGCTATAACCAGCAGAATGACGGAGGCAGAAGAACGAATAAATGAGTTGGAAGATAGAATGGGGGAAATAAACGCCACAGAGCAGGAAAAAGAAAAAAAGAATAAAAAGATTAGAAGACAGTCTCAGAGACCTCAGTGATAACATTAAGCATGCCAACACTCGAATTATAGGCATCCCAGAAGAAGAAGAAAACAAGAAAGGGTCTGAGAAAATATTTGAAGAGGTTCTAGTGGAAAACTTCCCCAACATGGGAAAGCAAATAATTCACCAAGTCCAAGAGGTGCAGAGAGTCCCATACAGAATAAACCCAAGGAGAAATACACCAAGACACATATTAATCAAACTAACGACAATTAAACACAAAGAAAAAATATTAAAAGCAGCAAGAGAAAAGCAACAAACAACATATAAGGGAAAACCCATCAGGATAACAGCTGACCTTTCTACAGAAACTCTGCAGGCCAGAAGGGAATGGCAGGATATACTGAAAGTCCTGAAAGAGAGAAACCTACAACCAAGAATACTCTACCCAGCAAGAATCTCATTCAGATTTGAGGGAGAAATCAGAAGCTTTCCAGACAAGCAAAAGTTAAGAGAATTCAGCACCACCAAACCAGCCTTACAACAAGTGCTAAACGAACTTCTCTAAGTAGGAAACACAAGAAAAGGAAAACACCTACAAATACAAACCCAAACCAATTCAGAAAATGGTCATTGGAACACACATGTCAATAATCACTTTAAATGTAAATGGATTAAATGCTCCAACCAAAAGACACAGACTGGCTGAATGGATACAAAAACAAGACCCGTCTATATGCTGCCTACAAGAAACCCACTTCAGACCAAGGGATACATATAGACTGAAAGGAAAGGGATGGAAAAAGATATTCGATGCAAATGGAATTCAAAAGAAAGCTGGAGTAGCAATACTCATATCAGACAAATTAGACTTGAAAGTAAAGACGATTAAAAGAGACAAGGAAGGACACTACATAATGATCAAGGGATCCATTCAAGAAGAACATATCACGATGGTAAATATCTATGCCCCCAATATAGGAGCACCTCAATACATAAGGCAAATGCTAACAGCCATAAAAGGGGACATCGACAGTAACACAATAATAGTGGGAGACTTGAACACCCCACTTCCATCAATGGACAGATCATCCAAACAGAAAATCAATAAAGACACACAAGCTTTAAATGACACATTAGACCATCTCAACTTCATTGATATTTATAGGACATTCCATCCAAAAACGACAGACTACACTTTCTTCTCAAGTGCACACGGAACATTTTCCAGGATAGATCACATCTTGGGTCACAAATCAAACCTCGGCAAATTCAAGAAAATTGAAATCATATCAAGCATCTTCTCAGACCACAACGCCATGAGACTAGATATCAATTACAGGAAAAAAAATGCAAAAAATACAAACACATGGAGGCTAAACAATTCACTCTTAAACAACCAAGAAATCACTAAAGAAATCAAAGAGGAAATCCAAAAATATCTAGAAACAAACGACAATGAAAACACAACAACCCAAAACCTATGGGACGCAGCAAAAGCAGTTCTAAGAGGGAAGTCTGTAGCAATACAGTCCTACCTTAAGAAACAAGAAAATGATCGAATAAACAACCTAACCTTACACCTCAAACAACTAGAGAAAGAAGAACAAAGAAACCCCAAAGTGAGCAGAAGGAAAGAAATCATAAAGATCAGAGCAGAAATAAATGAAAAAGAAAGGAAGGAAACCATAGCAAAAATAAATAAAACCAGAAGCTGGTTCTTTGAGAAGATTAACAAAATTGATAAACCATTAGCCAGACTCATCAAGAAAAAAAGGGAGAAGATGCAAATCAACAGAATTAGAAATGAAAAAGGAGAAGTCACAACGGACACCTCAAAAATACAAAACATCATGAGAGACTACTACAAGCAACTATATGCCAATCAATTGGATAACCTGGAAGAAATGGATACATTCTTAGAAAAATACAATCTTCCAAGACTGAACCAGGAAGAAATAGAAACCATGAACAGACCAATCACAAGTACGGAAATTGAGGCAGTGATTAAAAATCTCCCAACACACAAAAGCCCAGGACCAGATGGATTCACGGGCGAATTCTATCAAACATTTCGAGAAGAGCTAACACCTATCCTTCTCAAACTCTTCCAAAACATTGCTGAAGGTGGAACACTCCCAAACTCATTCTCCGAGGCTACCATCACCCTGATACCAAAAGCAGGCAAAGATGTCACAAAAAAAGAAAACTACAGACCAATATCACTGCTGAATATAGATGCAAAAATCCTCAACAAAATACTAGCTAACAGACTCCAACAGCACATTAAGAAAATCATACACCATAATCAAGTGGGGTTTATCCCTGGGATGCAAGGATTCTTCAATGTACACAAATCAATCAACGTGATACATCATATCAACAACTTGAAGGATAAAAACCATATGATCATCTCAATAGATGCAGAAAAAGCTTTTGACAAAGTTCAACATCCATTTATGATAGAAGCTCTCCAGAAAATGGGCATAGAAGGAAATTACCTCAACATAATAAAAGCCATATATGAAAAACAAAAAGCCAACATCATTCTCAATGGAGAAAAACTGGAAGAATTCCCTCTAAGAACAGGAACAAGACAAGGGTGTCCACTCTCACCACTATTATTCAACATAGTTTTGGAAGTTTTAGCCACAGCAATCAGAGAAGAAAAAGAAATAAAAGGAATCCAAATTGGAAAAGAAGAAGTAAAATTGTCACTCTTTGCAGATGACATGATATTATATATAGAAAACCCTAAAGACTCTACCAGAAAACTGCTAGCACTCATTGATGAGTTTAGTAAAGTAGCAGGATACAAAATTAACGCACAGAAATCTCCTGCATTCCTATACACTAACAACGGAAGAGCAGAAAGAAATTAAGGAAACTCTCCCATTCAGCATTGCAACAAAAAGAATCAAATACCTAGGAATAAACCTGCCTAAGGAGGCAAAAGATCTGTATGCAGAAAACTTTAAGACATTGATGAAAGAAATCAAAGACGACACACACAGATGGAGGGACATACCATGTTCCTGGATTGGAAGAATCAACATCGTGAAAATGTCTGTACTACCCAAAGCAATTTACAGATTCAATGCAATCCTGATCAAATTACCATTGGCATTTTTCACAGAACTAGAGCAAGAAATCTCACGATTTGTATGGAAACGCAAAAGACTCCGAATAGCCAAAGCAATCTTGAGAAGGAAAAATGGAGTTGGTGGAATCAGGCTTCCTGACTTCAAACTATACTACAAGGCCATAGTGATCAAGACAGTATGATACTGGCACAAAAATAGAAAGGAAGATCAATGGAATAGAATAGAGAACTCAGAAGTAAGCCCAAACACATATGGGCATCTTATCTTTGACAAAGGAGGCACGAATATACAATGGAAAAAAGACAGCCTCTTCAATAACTGGTGCTGGGAAAATTGGACAGCAACATGTAAAAGAATGAAATTAGAACACTTCCTAACACCATACACAAAAATAAACTCCAACTGGATTAAAGACCTACATGAAAGGCCAGACACTATAAAACTCCTAGAGGAAAACATAGGCAGAACACTCTATGACATCCATCAAAGCAAGATCCTTTTTGACCCACCTCCTAGAATCATGGAAATAAAAGCAAGAATAAACAAATGGGACCTAATGAAACTTAAAAGCTTTTGCACAGTGAAAGAAACCATAAACAAGACTAAAAGGCAACCCTCAGAATGGGAAAAAATAATGGCCTATGAAACATCGGACAAAGGATTAACCTCCAAAATATACAAGCAGCTCATGCAGCTTCATACCAAAAAAGCAAATAACCCAATCCACAAATGGGCAGAAGACCTAAATAGAGATTTCTCCAAAGAAGACATGTAGATGGCCAACACACACATGAAAAGATGCTCAACATCACTCATCATCAGAGAAATGCAAGTCAAAGCCACAGTGAGGTATCACCTCACGTCGATCAGAATGGCCATCATCACTAGATCTGGAAACCACAAATGTTGGAGAGGGTGTGGAGAAAAGGGAACCCTCCTGCACTGTTGGTGGGAATGTAAGTTGGTACAGCCACTATGGAAAACAATTTGGAGGTTCCTTCAAAAACTACAAATAGAACTACCATATGATCCAGTCATCCCACTCCTGGGCATATACCCAAAGAAAACCATAATCCCAAAAGAAACATGTACCATAATGTTTATTGCAGCACTATTTACAATAGCCAGGACATGGAAGCAACCTAAATGCCCATCAACAAATGAATGGATACAGAAGATGTGGCATATATATACAATGGAATATTACTCAGCTATAAAAAGGGATGAGATGGAGCTATATGTCATGAGGTGGATAGAGCTACAATCTGTCATACAGAGTGAAGTAAGTCAGAAAGAGAAGGACAAATATTGTATGCTAACTCACATATACGGAATCTAAAAGTGGTACTGATGAACTCAGTGACAAGAACAAGGATGCAGATACAGAGAATGGACTGGAGAACTCGAGGTATGGGAGGGGGCGGGGGGTGAAGGGGAAACTGAGACGAAGTGAGAGAGTAGCACAGATATATATATACTACCATCTGTAAAATAGATAGTCAGTGGGAAGTTGTTGTATAACAAAGGGAATCCAACTCGAGGATGGAAGATGCCTTAGAGGACTGGGGTGTGGAGGGTGGGGGGGACTCGAGGGGGGGAGTCAAGGAAGGGAGGGAATACGGGGATATGTGTATAAAAACAGATGATTGTACCTGGTGTACCCCCCCCCCCCCAAAAAAAAATGGCAGGAAGAGTCACAGCAAAGAAAGAAACCAGCAGGAGAGTCCACTCACTAGACCTACACAGACGTTAACGTCACCCCAGTCTGATGTATACAAGCATTCCAGAATCTGACAACGACAAGTAGCATTAATTGCATGAATCTCTGCCATCGCTGCCTGTGCAGCTGCCTTCATGAAACTGCTGAGCAAAGATCCCAGAGCAGAAGCCCAGGGCAAAGCAAGGAAGGAGAGAAGATGCAGGGTGGGGCTTCCAGAGGTGAAAGAGGAAAATGTCAAGCAAGGATGAGTTTTTCCACCAATAGTTCTCATCATGGGGATGAGATGGAGTCTGGGGAAGGTCTGGGGGTAACTTAAACAAAACTGTGAAGATAAACATCTTTGGCACTTTTTAACCTCATTAGCATCCTGGGCTCTCGCTTACACCTGATGTCTGCCAAAGCTTAGTTGGAAGGAAGTTTGGAGACAGATAACCCCAGGACCTGCAACTGCCCAGCTGAGTATCCTTGAATATGATATTGAAAGCTTCACTTTCCCTTCTGAGTAATGGGGGTAGTAACTGTGCTTTGTATTTGGGTTAATGAGGATTAGTGAGATAATATTGGTGAGGAACTTAGCATAGTAGTGGAATATCCTAAGTAATCAGTGAGTATTCATTTGCTACTATTACCAAGAAAATTTTTAACTAATAGCTAAGATGTAGACTGACAAAAGCCTCTGCAATAATCTCTACCCTAGAGTAGAGGAAATTTTGATGAGATGTTAGATGAGTTTTAGGGGGCAGAAATTTCCCTCGTGTCCTCTCAAAGCTTAACATGTAGATGTGTTCAAATAAAGAACTAGCATGTAATATGTGTCTATTTGGGCCAAGGCACTGTGTTAGGCATCGAGAAAAAAAAAAGATAATAAAATATGATTTCCTCTCTTAAAAACATCTTTAAAAGAAAACACAAATTAATAGGAGTATAAAACAGAAAATTTCTATTTGGAAGAGAACCAAAAAGTATTTTTGAATTTAAGACAAAGTTTAATATAGCAGGCTTTTTTTTTTTTGCCTGCTTTCTTATGTTTTTTTTAATTGTATAGCAGTTTTTTTTTAATTTTTTTATTTATTTATTATTTTTGGGGGGTACAGCAAGTTCAATCATCTGTTTTTATACACATATCCCCGTATTCCCTCCCTTCCTTGACTCCCCCCCCCTCGAGTCCCCCCCACCCTCCACACCCCAGTCCTCTAAGGCATCTTCCATCCTCGAGTTGGATTCCCTTTGTTATACAACAACTTCCCACTGACTATTTTACAGATGGTAGTATATATATATCTGTGCTACTCTCTCACTTCGTCTCAGTTTCCCCTTCACCCCCCGCCCCCTCCCATACCTCGAGTTCTCCAGTCCATTCTCTGTATCTGCATCCTTGTTCTTGTCACTGAGTTCATCAGTACCACTTTTAGATTCCGTATATGTGAGTTAGCATACAATATTTGTCCTTCTCTTTCTGACTTACTTCACTCTGTATGACAGATTGTAGCTCTATCCACCTCATGACATATAGCTCCATCTCATCCCTTTTTATAGCTGAGTAATATTCCATTGTATATATATGCCACATCTTCTGTATCCATTCATTTGTTGATGGGCATTTAGGTTGCTTCCATGTCCTGGCTATTGTAAATAGTGCTGCAATAAACATTATGGTACATGTTTCTTTTGGGATTATGGTTTTCTTTGGGTATATGCCCAGGAGTGGGATGACTGGATCATATGGTAGTTCTATTTGTAGTTTTTGAAGGAACCTCCAAATTGTTTTCCATAGTGGCTGTACCAACTTACATTCCCACCAACAGTGCAGGAGGGTTCCCTTTTCTCCACACCCTCTCCAACATTTGTGGTTTCCAGATCTAGTGATGATGGCCATTCTGATCGACGTGAGGTGATACCTCACTGTGGCTTTGACCTGCATTTCTCTGATGATTAATGATGTTGAGCATCTTTTCATGTGTGTGTTGGCCATCTGTATGTCTTCTTTGGAGAAATGTCTATTTAGGTCTTCTGCCCATTTGTGGATTGGGTTATTTGCTTTTTTGGTATGAAGCTGCATGAGCTGCTTGTATATTTTGGAGGTTAATCCTTTGTCCGATGTTTCATAGGCCATTATTTTTTCCCATTCTGAGGGTTGCCTTTTAGTCTTGTTTATGGTTTCTTTCACTGTGCAAAAGCTTTTAAGTTTCATTAGGTCCCATTTGTTTATTCTTGCTTTTATTTCCATGATTCTAGGAGGTGGGTCAAAAAGGATCTTGCTTTGATGGATGTCATAGAGTGTTCTGCCTATGTTTTCCTCTAGGAGTTTTATAGTGTCTGGCCTTTCATGTAGGTCTTTAATCCAGTTGGAGTTTATTTTTGTGTATGGTGTTAGGAAGTGTTCTAATTTCATTCTTTTACATGTTGCTGTCCAATTTTCCCAGCACCAGTTATTGAAGAGGCTGTCTTTTTTCCATTGTATATTCGTGCCTCCTTTGTCAAAGATAAGATGCCCATATGTGTTTGGGCTTACTTCTGAGTTCTCTATTCTATTCCATTGATCTTCCTTTCTATTTTTGTGCCAGTATCATACTGTCTTGATCACTATGGCCTTGTAGTATAGTTTGAAGTCAGGAAGCCTGATTCCACCAACTCCATTTTTCCTTCTCAAGATTGCTTTGGCTATTCGGAGTCTTTTGCGTTTCCATACAAATCGTGAGATTTCTTGCTCTAGTTCTGTGAAAAATGCCAATGGTAATTTGATCAGGATTGCATTGAATCTGTAAATTGCTTTGGGTAGTACAGACATTTTCACGATGTTGATTCTTCCAATCCAGGAACATGGTATGTCCCTCCATCTGTGTGTGTCGTCTTTGATTTCTTTCATCAATGTCTTAAAGTTTTCTGCATACAGATCTTTTGCCTCCTTAGGCAGGTTTATTCCTAGGTATTTGATTCTTTTTGTTGCAATGCTGAATGGGAGAGTTTCCTTAATTTCTCTTTCTGCTCTTCCGTTGTTAGTGTATAGGAATGCAGGAGATTTCTGTGCGTTAATTTTGTATCCTGCTACTTTACTAAACTCATCAATGAGTGCTAGCAGTTTTCTGGTAGAGTCTTTAGGGTTTTCTATATATAATATCATGTCATCTGCAAAGAGTGACAATTTTACTTCTTCTTTTCCAATTTGGATTCCTTTTATTTCTTTTTCTTCTCTGATTGCTGTGGCTAAAACTTCCAAAACTATGTTGAATAATAGTGGTGAGAGTGGACACCCTTGTCTTGTTCCTGTTCTTAGAGGGAATTCTTCCAGTTTTTCTCCATTGAGAATGATGTTGGCTTTTTGTTTTTCATATATGGCTTTTATTATGTTGAGGTAATTTCCTTCTATGCCCATTTTCTGGAGAGCTTCTATCATAAATGGATGTTGAACTTTGTCAAAAGCTTTTTCTGCATCTATTGAGATGATCATATGGTTTTTATCCTTCAAGTTGTTGATATGATGTATCACGTTGATTGATTTGTGTACATTGAAGAATCCTTGCATCCCAGGGATAAACCCCACTTGATTATGGTGTATGATTTTCTTAATGTGCTGTTGGAGTCTGTTAGCTAGTATTTTGTTGAGGATTTTTGCATCTATATTCAGCAGTGATATTGGTCTGTAGTTTTCTTTTTTTGTGACATCTTTGCCTGCTTTTGGTATCAGGGTGATGGTAGCCTCGGAGAATGAGTTTGGGAGTGTTCCACCTTCAGCAATGTTTTGGAAGAGTTTGAGAAGGATAGGTGTTAGCTCTTCTCGAAATGTTTGATAGAATTCGCCCGTGAATCCATCTGGTCCTGGGCTTTTGTGTGTTGGGAGATTTTTAATCACTGCCTCAATTTCCGTACTTGTGATTGGTCTGTTCATGGTTTCTATTTCTTCCTGGTTCAGTCTTGGAAGATTGTATTTTTCTAAGAATGTATCCATTTCTTCCAGGTTATCCAATTGATTGGCATATAGTTGCTTGTAGTAGTCTCTCATGATGTTTTGTATTTTTGAGGTGTCCGTTGTGACTTCTCCTTTTTCATTTCTAATTCTGTTGATTTGCATCTTCTCCCTTTTTTTCTTGATGAGTCTGGCTAATGGTTTATCAATTTTGTTAATCTTCTCAAAGAACCAGCTTCTGGTTTTATTTATTTTTGCTATGGTTTCCTTCCTTTCTTTTTCATTTATTTCTGCTCTGATCTTTATGATTTCTTTCCTTCTGCTCACTTTGGGGTTTCTTTGTTCTTCTTTCTCTAGTTGTTTGAGGTGTAAGGTTAGGTTGTTTATTCGATCATTTTCTTGTTTCTTAAGGTAGGACTGTATTGCTACAGACTTCCCTCTTAGAACTGCTTTTGCTGCGTCCCATAGGTTTTGGGTTGTTGTGTTTTCATTGTCGTTTGTTTCTAGATATTTTTGGATTTCCTCTTTGATTTCTTTAGTGATTTCTTGGTTGTTTAAGAGTGAATTGTTTAGCCTCCATGTGTTTGTATTTTTTGCATTTTTTTTCCTGTAATTGATATCTAGTCTCATGGCGTTGTGGTCTGAGAAGATGCTTGATATGATTTCAATTTTCTTGAATTTGCCGAGGTTTGATTTGTGACCCAAGATGTGATCTATCCTGGAAAATGTTCCGTGTGCACTTGAGAAGAAAGTGTAGTCTGTCGTTTTTGGATGGAATGTCCTATAAATATCAATGAAGTTGAGATGGTCTAATGTGTCATTTAAAGCTTGTGTGTCTTTACTGATTTTCTGTTTGGATGATCTGTCCATTGATGGAAGTGGGGTGTTCAAGTCTCCCACTATTATTGTGTTACTGTCGATGTCCCCTTTTATGGCTGTTAGCATTTGCCTTATGTATTGAGGTGCTCCTATATTGGGGGCATAGATATTTACCATCGTGATATGTTCTTCTTGAATGGATCCCTTGATCATTATGTAGTGTCCTTCCTTGTCTCTTTTAATCGTCTTTACTTTCAAGTCTAATTTGTCTGATATGAGTATTGCTACTCCAGCTTTCTTTTGACTTCCATTTGCATGGAATCTCTTTTTCCATCCCTTTCCTTTCAGTCTATATGTATCCCTTGGTCTGAAGTGGGTTTCTTGTAGGCAGCATATAGACAGGTCTTGTTTTTGTATCCATTCAGCCAGTCTGTGTCTTTTGGTTGGAGCATTTAGTCCATTTACATTTAAAGTGATTATTGACATGTGTGTTCCAATGACCATTTTCTGAATTGGTTTGGGTTTGTATTTGTAGGTGTTTTCCTTTTCTTGTGTTTCCTACTTAGAGAAGTTCGTTTAGCACTTGTTGTAAGGCTGGTTTGGTGGTGCTGAATTCTCTTAACTTTTGCTTGTCTGGAAAGCTTCTGATTTCTCCCTCAAATCTGAATGAGATTCTTGCTGGGTAGAGTATTCTTGGTTGTAGGTTTCTCTCTTTCAGGACTTTCAGTATATCCTGCCATTCCCTTCTGGCCTGCAGAGTTTCTGTAGAAAGGTCAGCTGTTATCCTGATGGGTTTTCCCTTATATGTTGTTTGTTGCTTTTCTCTTGCTGCTTTTAATATTTTTTCTTTGTGTTTAATTGTCGTTAGTTTGATTAATATGTGTCTTGGTGTATTTCTCCTTGGGTTTATTCTGTATGGGACTCTCTGCACCTCTTGGACTTGGTGAATTATTTGCTTTCCCATGTTGGGGAAGTTTTCCACTAGAACCTCTTCAAATATTTTCTCAGACCCTTTCTTGTTTTCTTCTTCTTCTGGGATGCCTATAATTCGAGTGTTGGCATGCTTAATGTTATCACTGAGGTCTCTGAGACTGTCTTCTAATCTTTTTATTCTTTTTTTCTTTTTCCTGCTCTGTGGCGTTTATTTCCCCCATTCTATCTTCCAACTCATTTATTCGTTCTTCTGCCTCCGTCATTCTGCTGGTTATAGCATCTAGAGTATTTTTAATTTCAGTTATTTTGTTATCCATTGCTGTTTGTTTTTCTGAGTTCTTATGAACTGTTTCTTGTACTTTCGCTATTTTGTTATCGAGATTTTGTATCATTTTTACTATCATTACTCTAAATTCTTTTTCAGGCGTTTTTCCTATTTCCTCCTCATTTATTTGGTCTTGTGGGTTTTTTTCCTGCTCCTTTGCCTGCATGGTGTTTCTTTGTCTCCTCATGGTTGTCCAAACTTTTGGGGTTGCTTGTCCTGGCAATAGAGGTGTTTATAGAAGACTGTCCAAGCCTCAGACTAATGTCCAAGTATTGGATTAAACAAATATTAAGTCTAGGAAACACATACATGTATAAGACACACAATTACTGAATCCATTAGGACATAAGGCTCTAGAAAGACCTGACAGAACCCCAGTGTGCTATCAGATATTCAAAGAGAAACCCAACAGAAATTGACAACTGAAACAGAACAAATCAGAGACAAAAGCAAAAGCAAACAAACAAACAAATAACACCTTACACATACAAACATTAATCCAGGGAGATATTGAAAGCTAGGATCAAATATAGAAAAGAGCCAGAGTACCACGAGGGAGAATGGAGATTCTCAGACTGTAATTAGACAACTGTACTAAGAACTAAGATAAAGACAAAAGCCTAATATTAAATACCAAGGCGGTGCATCATCTGGAGAATAGAGCAAGGAGTCTGAGCAGATCGATAGTGTTGCTTATAAGTATGTTAAGATAAAATAAACTTTAAAAGGCACGAAGAAAGGGGAGCAGAAGAGAGTAATGTGGTTGGAAATATGCAAATAAAAAGAAAGGAATAGAAATGTATAAAAGATAGGGATGAAAGGAATGTATGAGAGATATATTGTCCATATTACCAAAAACTTAGCTAGATATAGAAGTATATAAAAAGGCAAAAAAAAAAAAAAAGAATAAAAAATATCATTAAAAATTATGTTCTAAAACTTGTAGATCCCTTAGTGCTAAGATCATATTTAATAAAGAAAAAAAAAAAAAAAAAAGGAGAGAAAAAGAAAAAAAAAAAATCCAGAACTGATCCCAGAATGGACCAGTTCAATAGGTATTGATACTACTATTTCTGTTTCCTTAGCGTCTCAGCTATAAGTGTCCTTCTCCTCGCCTTGGGTTTTTTTGCATTATTCTGTGACCAGCAGAGGTTCCTTTATTGTTCGTCTGTAAGCGTCGGTGTGTGGGGAGGGAGAGGGTACAATAGTGGCTCCTTCTCCTGGGAGTGAGTGAGCAGTTGCGCACTGTTGTTGCAGTCGGACTTGGAGGTGCCTGTTGCAGAGGGACGCTGGTGGCTCAGGCGTAAACAGAAAGTCTTAGAGTTGGGCCTCTCTCAGGTTTTTTTTTTTTTGTTGCTGTTGTTGTTGTTTTTTTTTTCTCTGCAGCCTCCCTGCTGCTGGCGATGCAAGGGGTTTTAATCTAACCCCGCCCCAGTGCCTGAGGGTGCTTGTTATCCCTGAGCGCCTTAGGTGGCCCACGGGAGTCTCTCCACTGCCTGTTGCAGAGGCGCAGAAAGAGAGAGAGAGAGGCTACTCGCGCGGCTCCTCCCCACCGCCCATGAGCCTGCAGCCTCCAGCCGCCATCATGGCCGGGCAGCTCTCAGGGATGGGCATTCCTCTCCGCGGACCTCCTCCCTCCTGTGCTCTCAGTCCGTCACCCTACTGGCAACAATGTTTCTCACCTTGAACCAGCTCTCCGGTTCCCACGCTCCCGCTCCTGGATCCTCCGTTCAGCCGCGGATCGATGTCTCGGTCCGGGAATGCTGAGCTGCGCTGCGGACCCTCCGTATGTTTCTCACTCCCTCCCGTCTGCCACAGGTCCGCCGCTTCACCCTCTTTGAGCCTTCGTAGATGCCTGCCTACTGGCTATGTCTGGCTCCCCGCATTCCTTTCTGGTGTCCGAGGCCGTCTGCTGGTGTTCAGCTGGTTCTCTGTGGGAATGACTGCGTCCTTCCGTGCATTCCCAATGCATCTGTGGAGAGGGATGCACTCCACGTCTCTCTACTTCGCCGCCATCTTTTCTCTCCTCTTCCTGCCATTTTATAGCTCTTTTTACCTTAGTTCCATCCTCTGTTCTCTATAGACACTTCTCTTTCCTCTTTCTACTTACATTAAAGCTTGACGCATTTCCTCTCTGAACATGTTCCCTATCAAGAATAGGTAGCTTCTTTCTCTCCCCTTCTCCCAATGGGCAATTTCACTGGGCAGCAATGTTCAGGCCTGGGACAGTTTAGATGGTACCTAGCAGAGAGGGGATAGCACCAGTGGACAGCACTGGTCTGTATCTCATGGTTAAATTACCTGCTGTACAGTAACTGCTTTGTTTAAGGAACAGCAGATATTATCATCGCTTTTCTTGCAGCCTCCACTTGCCAGGGGTTTCTGCAGTATCTCAGAAGTACAAGTCCCCACTAGACCGAACCTTTGGAAGGGAACCCAGATTTTCAAACCTGATTTTTAAATGATTCCTTTGTAGTGTTTGCCCTGTACATTTAAAACACAGGCCTTTCAGGAAAATAAACTTCATGAATATTCACTTCCCTTTTGCAGTTTCAAATGCCTCATTGAGCCGCTATGCACTTCACTTTTACAAAAACAAATGGAAATTAGTTGATGTATTTTGTCAAGTTAGACACATTCTTTTTCTTTTCTTTTCTTTTCTTTTGGTTTAACATCTTGTCCTCCAAAGTCTCCAGCTCTCTTTATTTCTTGTTCTCTTTGGCAATCTTCCTGGAATTAGAGGCAATTTTGAAGTGATTCTAAATTTAGGTTTTCCTACTCAGCAATGCCAGATACTGTATTTTTGCACATATGAGGTAGAACCGAAGTCTTTACAAGTCACCTGTGGAGTAAGCACTATCCCATTTCAAACCTGAGCATCAGGTCCACATGAGCTGTGTCTGAGATTGTCACATTGCCCATGGAGGTTCTGATGGGTTTTCTGAATGGTCCCCAGCCCATCTTCGAGTGGGGCAATCCTAGCCTGGGGACCGAGGTAAGACACTTGGCAGTCTTAGGGTTCTCTGTCCTGTGTTCCATTACCTGAGTAATTCCTCACACTCCTACTTCCTCCAGCATTTTTACCTGGAAGGAGTAAGGTTAAACAGAGCACCGCAAACAGGTTTGAAGGAATCAGGAGATGCTTGGAAGGTGGGCAAATGGAAATGTCTCCCTTTATGTTGACGGTGGGAGAGTGGGTTGTGGGATTTATGAGTCACCATGTGGTTAGAAGTCTCAGGACCTTTTCAGCACTGGTTCCCCTGAGGACTGCCTGATGGGGATGCTTCTGTTCACTGCACAGTGTGCCCACCCCGTGTTCTCCTCCTTGTCCTACAGTTCCTCTTGCCATTCAGGCAGCCCTGTGATAGTTGTCCAAGAGCTAAGGGATTGTTCTTGGCAAAGATTCCCAAATCCAGTTTTAGGGAATGCTCATAGCCAGTTGTCCGTCTTGGTCAACCCTCCAGTGGACCTGGGTGATTCCATTCATAACTTGAATCAAATCATGTCACTGCTCACATTGGAATTTAAAGCTGTTCCCGTATCCTCAAAGGCCTTCATGCTCTGGTTCCTGGCTTCCTCTGTCATCCTTTTCCTCCCACTCTTCTGCTTGCACACTCAGTTTCCAGCCTCTTGGACCTTCTTGCTGACTCTCAAACCTGTGAGAATACTTCCACCACAGTGCCTTTGCACATGCCATTAGCTCAGTCTGGAATACTCTGCTCTCCCATTTCACGCAGTTATCTACTCAAATGGCATCTTCTGTAAACAGCTTTCCTTGGCCACTGCATCTAAAAATAAGACCTACCTGTCACTCTGTGTTCTCTTACCCCAGTGGCTTTCAAACTCACGTGTCTGTTACCCACAGTGAGAAATACATTTTGTATCATGACCCCATACGATGTATACAGAAAAACCACAGCAAAAATTTCATAAGCAATACCTATATTTACTATGAGAGATGCCCTCCAATATCTCCTATTCCATTCTGTTCTATTCCATTTCACTCCATTTCATCCTAATTATTTCATTAAAAATCATACTGGCTATATTCCTTCAAGTTGATTTCAGCACCAACTGCATGATTACAACCTATCTTGTGATAGTCTTACCCTGCTTTACTTTTTCTTCATGGCAGTTGTGTTCTGTATACTTTTGTTTGTTTATCATCTACCTTTCCTGCTAGAAAGGACATGAAATGACAACCAAAAAAATGCAGATTTTAGCATGTTTTATCACTGTTGTATCCGCAGTGCTGAGGAGTATATATACAACCGGTGTTCAATAGGTTTTTCTTGAATGACTGACTCAATGAGTATGTTGTGTTTATGGACAAAAGATTTGGTTTTCAAATAATTTGCATAATTCTGTATATTCTGTTTCCCTCCTGAAGATTCATAGTTCCCATTAGAGTATTTAAAACTACATGATGTTCTGTAGTAAAGAAACCTGTTTGGTTTTCTTAACCCCAGGATTAAGAAATTGATGGACTCTCTCAGAACCCTTCCTGAGAATATACCTATTCAGGCATCCATGGGACAGTGGTGATGCTTAGATCACAGTTCAGAAAAAAAAACCTAGGCAAATGCAGCAGTAATGGGTGCTGAGCACAGGCTGTAGTGGGGTCCTGGGTCCATCACTTTCTCCCCCAGGTGGAGGCATTAACCCTTCAATTACTAGCCGGCGAGAAGGCCCAGGGATCCTGAGGGAGGGAGGGAGTGATTTTAGCAGCAGGAATGGGGGCACTTGGATGAATTAGGACAGCAGTGGCCAAGGTAAAGGAGATATTTAAATATTTTTGCAACTGGGATGGTTATTCCTATCAATACTCTTAAATTTAGAGTCTGAGCAAATAATTATTCTGCTTTATTTCTCTAATCCTTTAGTTGGGGGCACAACCCCCAATGAAGTGGCCAAGGGACCAGGGGGAGGGAGCAGAAGTCCAACACCACTTCTTCCTCCTCTTGGTCTAGAGGGAGCACAACAGAGAGAACCTCCTAGAGAAGCAGGAGGAAGAGGCAGGGAGTCATTAGGGGCTGTTTGGGATGCTGTTGTTCATAGTGTTTGTTTTTTAAGACAGGATATTTAGAAGGGCCAAATCTTTGAGTGATGAGAAATTAGGCCTTAAGTAAGTGTTAGCTGCTATTATTATTATTATTAGTTCTTTTAATCATTTTAACCACAGCCTGGGAGACTATATTCAGTACCTAAATTCAGTACTTTGATTCTGGAAGTAGCATCTAAGCTTTTATGATTGCGGATTTTTATTCTTTGCTGATCAACCCTTGGTCCTACTTCCTTCCTTCTTTTCTCTCCTCAAAGATGTAAATTAAATGTAAATTAAACAGCAGAGCTGTTTGTCCACTGTTCCTATCTGCCCAGTTCTCTGGGTCCTGAGGCAGTGCTGCACTTTTTTCTGATGGGACAGCTATTTTATCTGCTGTGTTTCTGCAACTGCATGTTACTATAAAAGCATGATTTCCCAGATTATGCTTATTTCCAGGAGGGAGGTTTGAGCAGCATTATATCACAGTAGATATTATTTTTAAATCAGAAAAATGTTTCAGCACTCCTGTTCAGCAGTTCATCAGCTACCAAGAAAGATGATTACACTAAATGTTCGAAAGCAACGGCTTACTAGCTTCATTCACTTCATCCAATGTGAAATGAAAGGCACAAAGAGTGATAGTTGTAGGCAGAATATTCCTTCAAAGGTGACACACTTCATCCTAGTTTGTGGGATGCACATTATCTTTGTGGATGAAAGTATTAGCTCTGTGGGGACCCTAGAGAAGGGAGGTGTCTGAGGATGTCCAAAAGAGTGCTGGAAGACGAGGCATCAAGCAGACCTGAAGAAACAGAGCTGGGCTCCGAGGTAGTTACAAACACTCGGAGCCTTTCTCAGTGAAGCAATGTCGTGTGAGTCTCTAATGGGAAGTGCCTCAAAGGCGTCCAGGAACTATCAGGAATTCCCTCTTTCATAAACCCTAAAGGTTAACAGCATGCATGACACAGTAAGACTGAGAACCAGAGAGGAAATGCAGTCTGGCCTGTCTTGCATCCTCTGGTGATTCCTCTGTGGTTTTCTCTTCGCTGAGATGGCCCATGAGTTGAAAGGCACAGAGACCCTTGCTTCCTCAGCGCCTGGTGTAACTGGCCTTTGATACAGAATGAATCTGAGTTCATTTCCACTTTGCCAGTTGGCTGTTCGGCTTCGGTAGAGTTACTGAACCTCTTTGTGCTGTGTTCCCACATCCATGAAAGTGAGGATAATGATTTCTGTGTACCAGCCTTGCTGTGGTCATGAAATCACGAGAAGGCAAGCTCTCAAGCTCAACATTCTGGGTTCAAATCCCAGTTTAGCCACTTGTCAATTGTGTATAATGTTGGCAGTTAGTTTCCAATGCTCAGTACCATGTGCAAAAAAAGGAATAATGACCATATCTATATCATGGGGATGTCTTGAGGATAAAAAGTAATCATAATGCATGGTTAGTTTTTAGCCCTGGAACTTTTTCAAAGGGAGCCCTCCATACACATCAGCCATTATCAACACAAACAATATTCAGTGCGAAGTTCACAGTAGGTGCTTGGTAAATCTTAGTTCTCCCATTTCTAGAATCTTTCCATTCAAGGGTTTATTTATTTATTTATTGGCTACTAATGAGAACTTTCCTGACTGGGGAAGTTCTTATGGCTGTTAATTTTGCAATCTTTCCTAACCTTTTTCTGTGGGAGCCTGATAGGTCAGAGTCATTTTGGAATAAGGGCCCCTTTGTCTCTGATATTCTTGCACAAAAGAGAGGATGGTCCATGACTGATTTTACCAGCATTTAAATATAATTGTCACAAAGATTTGGGAGGTGTGACAGGAAGG
Organism: Hippopotamus amphibius kiboko; assembly: GCF_030028045.1. Taxonomy (NCBI): domain Eukaryota; kingdom Metazoa; phylum Chordata; class Mammalia; order Artiodactyla; family Hippopotamidae; genus Hippopotamus; species Hippopotamus amphibius. The sequence goes on along the minus strand of NC_080190.1, from coordinate 152,202,703 downwards.
AGTGCAGACTGTGGGATCAGATGAGAGGTGTTGAACCCAGTCCAACCTCCTTTTCAGCTGTGGCCTTAGGCTAGTTTTTTTTTTAACCATTCTGGGCTTCCAGCTCTTCATCTGGAGAACTATAATGAAAATAATGCCTGTATGAAAAGGCTGATGAAATGAGATTACTGATGTGAAAAGTGCCTGGTTTTGCAAACTGTAAAGCACCATAGACATTTTTTTTTTCCACCATAGACATTTAAAGGCATAAAAATCAAGGAAGTTATTTCTATTACTTTAAGCCTCCAGAAGAGAATGATTTTGGAAATAAAAGAGGAAATCAACAGCATTGTTTTAATGTGTTGTGGTAGCATGACAAATGTTTTGTTTGCTTAAAAGTTTTCTCCAGAAAATAAGGGCAAGGATCAGAAGGAATCAGGATTCAAATTTGGTTGCCTCTAAAACCGCTTCTGTATTTAAACCTTATCCTATAATATATCGCATTTTAAAGACAGATCACGGGCAGGTATCTGGAATTTAGTGCAATTCCAACATTCCAATTAGGTCATAGCATAAAACTTGAGGTACATAGAACCGGACGGTGAAGAATGACATTTGGCCTGGCTTATTCCCTGTTCTGTGATTAAATCAAGATTATGGAAAAACATAGCTAAATACACCCCTCTGCTTAACATTTCATTTCTTAGGTTGAAGGTATATAGAATTTGTTGTTAATACCTGAGCTTTGGGAGTGCAATAGAGATTTTGATGCTTGCCAAATATTTTCAGGATTCCATCTTCCGGGCAAGAAGTAACGTTGAAATTCCTATTTCACTTGGGTTTGCCCGTGTGACTCATTCTGGCCAATGCGGTATGAGCAGAAGAGACATGTTACTTCTGGGCTATAACATTTGAATTGCTGCTTTGAGACCCTAAGAGCTCCATTTTCTTTCATATAAAGTGACTGGCAATGTTGGAAATGGTAGTTGCTCTGTTAGGTGGGACCCTGAGTTACCAAGAACAGAGCTCCCCTACTGATGTGTGATGCACGGATAGTGTCAGGAGGAAATACACATAACTTGAAGCTGCTGGGGTTTCAGAAGCCGAAACCTTGCCTAGCCTGACAAAGACAGTCAAACCCACGTTTTAATATTAACCTCTGCTACATACTGTAGGACCCTGGACACGTTACTTAACTTTTCTAAGCCTCAGTTCCCTCAGCTGTATTGTTATCTCATTGGGAGGTTGTAATAATGCTAAATGTGTAGCATTGTTATGAGAAGTAAATAAAACAATGTAGAAAAAGTACTTAGGACAGAGCTTGACATATGGCAGGCATTAGGAAATGAATTTCTTCTTATTCCTATTTTATTAGAATCATAGGCTCTTAGTATTTGAATGCAATTTAGATGCCATCTCCTCTAACATGCTTTATTTTTTTATCACTGATAGAGAATACCTGTTAGGTTTGTTGGTCACGAAAACAAAGTTTTTGTCATGTAGTACATGATTCCCTTTGAAATTGCATGATAAACTTGTACAGGTAGGGTTTCCGGTCCATCTGATTCTCAATGGAGTTCATCTCCAAACATTGAGGATCACTTCTGTAAGGTCTCTGCTGACTTTTCTAAATGCCTTGCTTAAATCAAGATATGTGCATGTGATCCTTCTGATAGCCTAATTAGAAAGGGGAAAAAACTTATTTGGCCTGACCTATTACACGTTGCCGTTCCTTGTCTTAATGGCCCTGGGTGTAATGTTTCTGGCTCAAGAGGCATTGCTTTCTTGGAGAGCGGCTGTACGGAATTGTCTCCTGGGCATCTTCAGCCTGGGCTGTCGTGGGGCAGTCAGGCTTACTGCATGCTGGGAAAACTGGGGCTACAGGATCTGGGAATAAACAGGAAGCAGAAACTGAGACACTCTTAGAAGAGGTGGCATTAGAGAAGGGTAGACAATCCTGCAGGATACCCCAGGGCAGGTCGGATAACCATGGTTCAGTTCTAGACTGGCCTACAAACAGCTGTGGAGAGGTGTGCTCAGTGGTGATGCAGAAGCGTAGATGTAGACAAGTCTGGGAAGACCCGCTAATGGTTCACTCACTTCTGGGAAATGGGGCTGGAAAGAAAGAAGGTGCAGCCAGCTAGATGAGGTATATGTTAGATGCCTCCCAGGATGACAAACAGATATAAAGACTTAGCCTTATTGGTTTTGAACAGGAAGTGGAATGGCCTTCAAGTTGCTGCATGAAGATTACATATACTTGGAGGGAACTAGAGCTGGAGCAGAGATGGAGACCATCACATGCCACCCTTAGGCTTATCACCTTTTTATTCCACAAATATATGCTCAACATGAATTAGATGCCAAGCATTGTGCTAGTTGCTCTGGTTCCAAAGGCATGAACAAAGAACAAAGATTACCCTCTGTCCTCAAGGGACTCACAATCCAGTTGAGGTATATAAACAAACTCATAGTGCCATTTTGTTTGATAGGGCAGATAATGGATTGAAAAATTCTGTTTTCTGAGAGTTATCAGATAGCATTTACCCAGTTTGCTCTGAGATAGGAATGTTCTCCTTTCCCTTGTTCTCTGTGCTCCCAGGACAGCTGTGAAAGCTCTTTCCTATTTCCATGAGTGTATTTCTTGAAGCTTGATTTCCTCCATTCTTCCCAGTCTAAGCCATTCTTTTGGGCCTGTGTTTGTTGATGGGCTCCTGTTCCCATCACTTCTATCTTAAAAAAAAAAAAAAAAAAAAAATTCCTAAGCTCATTAAAGAAAACTAGAAAAATCACTGTTTTCTTTAGGTGTCTCTACTTTCACTTCCACTTGAAAAGGTAAGTGCCGGAATTTTCTCTTTTTAAAGAGTCTCTTATTTATCCCCTTTGGGCCTCCTTTCCTTTGAGAGCGTAACCGCAGGAAACGCTATGAGGTTTCTTGGGCATTTTAAAATCAACTCTTCTTAAAGCTAAAGCCCACACCAATTGTCATTCACATTTAAACACACTGTTGAAGTACTCTTATTTCCCCTTTTCCTTGCAGAGTGCTTTCTTGTTTTCTTGCGTTTTATCATTTTTATGACATCACAGGTAGGCCATTCTACAAAGGAAGAACTTGTGATCTAGGATACCGTGTTGTGATCTAAGATCATTTATTTCACTGGCAACAGAGTCATGGATTGTAGGGAGATAGCAATATACAATCCCTGTGACCTGCCCCAATTTCTGGTCATCCATGCTTCGAAGTAGCCACTTCGCTTTGACACCATGGAGCATAGTGTTTTTCAGAAATGCGTACGTATGAGTTCTGCGTAGATACAAGAAAAGAAACACGAAGAACCCATTGCAGTAAGCATAAGTAGTGCCAACTTTGGCGGCAGAAGCGAGGCAGGCATGCTGGCAGGGTTGCTCAAGTAAACAGGCACATCTCAGTAATTAGTAACACATTCTCGTAATTGCTTCCCAAATGGCCGAGGCATTTGGTTTGCTACAACAGGATTCTGAAAGCTCTGGGAGATGTGCTCTGTGACATCTATTTGCACACACTCACCACTCATCCTGCCTCATCTCTGAACTTCTGTACACAGAAAATGGATCCATTTACTCGCTTTGTCTTTCTGTTTGGGGTGTTTGATTTGTAGCTTCCTCTCATCTCTTCCCCAACCTTGACACATCTCCTCTTCCATTTTGGAGTTTTTAATTATCTTTGTCTTGCAGTTTCTGCCCATCAGCCCTGCACTTTGCGGCTCCTCCGCAAAAGCCCTCAGATTCTTACAGAGACGGCAGTCACATCAGGTCCAGCGAAGAACCCTGGGAACCTTGTGGCCTTGAGGTTGGAAGTGACTAAGAACCTTTTAGGGATCAATTGTTTTGTGTGACTTGCCAAAAGAAGACTTCTGTTTCTAACAGGAGAAAGCATCTCTTCACAAAAGCTCAAAAGACTGGGACATCAAATAACTCTTAGAAAACAACATTTTGATGAGTTAACTGTAAATGAATCAGAAGCATATGGATTGAATTTCCCTTAAAATACACATGGGTTTAAAAATTAAGGGGAAAAGTGCTTGGAAAAATTCTCCTTGGGTTTGGCCAAGTCTGATTCCTTTGAAAACTAGTTCGAGACGTGATGCCAATCTCGAAATGCTTCTGGGTTCACACATCTCTGGTTCAAAGTGCTCTCTCCCTCCGATTCCTCTGTTTCCCTCCTTTGTTCAATGTTGTCAGAACTGTGTCCCCTCAGTAATCCTAATCAGTGTGACATCTAAGAACAGAAAGTTATGTGAAAATCCTCTACTGTGCAGGAACTGCTAATGACCAGATCTTTGTAGAGTGCCTTGAATAGACACCTTACGATTCATGTACGTCCCAGTCATTTATTGAATATCTATTACACAGTAGGCACCTAGATAACAAAGGTAAATCAAGTATGGTCTCCCTAATCAAAAAACCCATAATCTGTGGATGAAGAAAGCAGACTTACGTTATGATAGAAGGCAGTGAGATGAATGTCATATGGGCTGGAGTCCTGGTGGGCTGCAGAATTCACTCCAGATGATTCATCTAGCTCTCTTTCCTTCTTATTGGCATTTTGATAGTTGCTTTCTACTTCACGTGCTCTTGAATTTCAGGATGAGTCTACTTATAGAGATGCAGATAGGGTTAAGGAAGAAAGAAAGGAAACAGTGGATAGCTGTCGTCACCGGAGGGCTGAAAGGACAAGGGGAAAATGGAGTTAACAGAAGCCAGAGAGAGTTGGAACCAGGAAAGTAGGTGACCTGTGGCCATGGCTGGGTGCAGCTCCTACCAGGGACACAGCGTTAGAGCAGGAATGGACAGGAAAGAAGTATAAGGGAAGCTGGGATGTAGTCAGTGGTACTGCGTAGGGCAGAGAAAGGCAGAAAATTGTACCGGAGGGGCAGTGGGTACATAGAGCTTGAGGTGCCGTAAGTGTACTGAAGTAGGATTTGGATAAGTAAATTTGGAGGAGTGGGGGTGGGGACATTTTTAGATGCAAGTATGACATAAGGAGAGCACAAAGCAAAAACACTTTGGGGAAAGATAACTTCCATATTTGTGAAAGACTGGTTTATGGAGGAAATTTGAATGCCATGCGAAGGGTGTTGTATTAGTCAGAGTTCTCCAGATTTCTTATAAGGAATTGGCTCACGAGCTGCTGTCTGCAAGCTGGAGAGCCAGGAACATCAGTGGGGGAGTTCAATCCAAACCCAAAGACCTGAGAATCAGGAGAACTGTTGGTGAGTTCTGGTCTGAGTCTAAAGGCCTGAGAACCAGAGGGCCAGTGGAATAAGAAGCCATCTAAGGGCGGGAAAATATGTGTGTCCCAGCTCGACAGCCAGAGAGAATTTTCTCTTTCTCTACCTTTTTGTTCTGATCAGTCCCTCATCAGATCAGATGGCGCCCACCACACTGAGGAGGGCAATCTGCTTTATTCAGTCTGTGGATTTAAATTCTAATCTCTTCTGCAAACACTCTGATAGGCTCACCGAGAAATAATGTTTAGCCAGGTATCTGGGCACCCTTGACCTAGTCAAGTTGGATCATAAAATTAACCATCACAGAGGTTGAGCTTTGTTCACTAGATATGATAGAGCCACTGAAGATATTTTTTTAGAGCAGATGTCAACATGTTTATTTGTGTGTGCACGTGCATATGTGTTTATTTATTTGTTTATTTATTTATTGACATACAATAAACTGTGTATATTTAAAGTGTACAATTTGATTTTTTTTTCTTATTAGTAACATATATGGAGCCACTGAAGATTTTCGAGTGGGGTATAATAAAATCAAAGACATGTTTTAGGGAAATTGTTCTGGCTCTGTGTAAAACAAATTGGAAAGGGAAGAGTTTGGGGATTAGGTGACTAGAAGATACTAGAAAGCTTGATTTATATAGTTTGATGTCTTGGTTTATCTGTTTTGCATAGTATTTATTGATTTCCATATGATACATAACATTTTATTTGGGTACTGTCCTCCCTCCGCCCCATGCAGTTAACATCTTTGTTTTTAGTTAAATCACAATTGGTTCATTGTATCATCATGATTTGTAAATATTGTTTATTGCTAAGCCAAATAGTATATCAGGATGTCATATATTTTCTTTTTTTTTTCTTGGAATATAATTGCTTTACACTCTTGTACCAGTTTTTGAGGTACACCAAGGTCAATCATCTGTATTTATACACATATCCCCATATCCCCTCCCTCCCGCGACTACCCCCCACCCTCCCCGTCCCAGTCCTCCAGGGCATCATCCATCGTCGAGCTGAACTCCCTTTGTTATACAGCAACTTCCCACTGGCTATCTATTTTACAGTTGGTAGCATATATATGTCTATGCTACTCTCTCACTTTGTCTCAGCTTCCCTGTCTTTCCTGTCATTTCTAATTGGGTCATTTTTTTACTTGTATAATTTGCTAGCTACAAATTTTAATTATTTTCAAATGTTCATCATACCAATAGTTTTATCAAATTTCCCTCTTTTCTAGAGTCTTCCCTCCTAGAGTCCTCAGTCCTCCTTTTCTAATCTGAACTCTGTGTTTTACGGCTTCATCCTGAGATGGTTTTGATTCTTTTGTGATGGATTTTTGCTTTCTCATTCTTAGATTCATCAACCTTTTCTCTTCCCCTTTATTTCATTGCTAGAGTACATTCCTTAATAGGCTTATGAAAAAAAGAGAACTTGTTAGGTTTATTTTCTTCTTACTTGCATCCATTCATCTTAATCTACATTTGGTTGATAGCGATTGGTCTGAGAATGCTTAGTTAATGAGTTCCCTTTCCCTCTGAAATTTGAAGGCAGCACTGCTGGTGAGAAGTCCAATGTCCTTTTTATTCTTGGCTCTTTGTATTAAATCTGATTCTTCTTCCTATGGAAGCTTCTCAGATATTCTCTTTTTTGGCCCCAGTATTCTGAAATGTCACAGTTATGTATACTAGTGTGGTGTTTTTTCATTCATCGTAGTGAGTGTTCAGATGAGTCTTTTTCATTATAGACATTTTGTGTCCTTCAATTCCATGGTGTTTTCTTGTAATTTTCCTATGATAATTTTCCTCTCTTTGTTTTTTCCATCCTCTCCTTTTGGAATTCATGTTAATTGGATATTAGACCTCTTTGGGTGATCCTTTTTTAAAAATTGAAGTATAGTTGATTTACAGTATTACATTAGCTTTAGGTGTAAAGCATAGTGATTCAGTATTTTTATAGATTATACTCCATTAAAATTTATTACAAGATAATGGCTTTAATTCCTTGTATTATACATTATATCCTTGTTACTCATCTAGTTTATACATAGTAGTTTGTGTCTCTTAATCCTATACCCCTATCTTGTCCCTCCGCCCTTTCCTCTCCCCACTGGTAACCACTAGTTTGTTTTCTAGATCTGTTAGTCTGTTTCTGCCTTGCCATATACGTTCATTTGTGTCATTTTTTAGATTCCTCGTATAGGTGATATCATACAGTACATCATATATCATAGGTACGTCATATATCATACAGTATTTGCCTTTTTCTGTTTGACTTATTTCACTAAACGTGGTATTCTCGGGGTCTATACACGTTGTTGCAAATGGCAGAATTTCATTCATTTTTATGGCTGAGTAATATTCCATTGTGTATGTAGACACCATATCTTCTTTATCCATTCAAGACCTCTTTGATTGGTCCTTGAAATTTCATTTTCCCCCTAGATTTTCATGTGTTTTTATTTACTGGAAATTTTTTCATGTTATCTGACTTCTTAGCTTTCAGTTTTTGAAAATGTGATATTTTTAATTTCAAGAGCTATTTCTTGCTTTCTAATTGTTCCCTTCTCATAGTATTCTCATAGTATTAGAAAGGAAAAATTCTGCTACTTTTAATTAAAACCTCTGTGAAGTCTTTTTTCCTGCTCCCTGAGTTACTTGCTCTTTCTGTGCCCCTCCCCCTTCATTTACTGTCGTCCCCTTTTTTATGTGGAAAGCTTTCCGTAGATGTTAGCTGACCCGTTCATATTTAAGAATAAGGCATTTTAAATTATGTTTAAGTTGCGTATCCATACCGTGGAATACTCCTCAGAAATAAAAAAGATTAAACTGCTGTTACTTGGGACAATATCAGTGAATCTCAAAAACATTATGCTAAGTGAAAGAAGAGGACTACAAAAACATACATACCTTATAATTATATTTATGGAAAAGATTTGAAAAGGCAAAACTCTAGGGGCAAAAGCAGATCAGTAGTTACCAGGATTTGGAGCCTGAACCAAAAATTTGAATGTGAGGCAATATGAGGGAAACTTTTAGATGATGGAAATGTTCTATACTTTTATTGTAGTAGTAGTAGTTATATGATCATGTACATTGATCAAATCTCATCAAATTTCACACATAAAATTGGTGAATTTTATTATATGCAAGGGATATTTCAATAAAGCTGATTGAACAAAAAGTAAATAGGAAATTGTCTGTGGTTGGGGCTTGTTGACTTGGAATTTGAAGTTCAGCTTTCTAAGTGGGAAGCCATTCATTTCGTTGGGGATATCCTACGAACGGCAGTACTTGGAGGTCTTTATTGCTACTGAGAGTCCTTAAAGCTGGAAATAATTGACAGGTATTACACATGAGAGCTCGGGGTCCTGCCACTCCACATGTAGAATTTAAGTTATTCTACCTATTTTAATTATTACCACTTTTCATTGTATCTGTTGTCTCCAAGTCCTGAGATTTTCCATTTAAATTTCCCGCAATAAGCCACTTAGAAGGAACCTCATTTGAATATTGAGATATCAGGATGAGTCAAAAATTATCTTCACTCTGGCTGCAGAATTTATTTTAATTAATTTTTAGAAAAGACAAATATGGGACTTCCCTGGTGCCACAACTACTGAAGCCCATGTACCTAAAACCTGTGCTTCATAACAAGAGACGCCACCACAATGAGAAGCCTGCGCACCGCCACAAAGAGTACCCCCACTTGCGGCAACTAGAGAAAGCCCTCTTGCAGCAATAAGACCCAAAACAGCCACTAAATAAATAAATAAATAAATTTATTAAAAAAACAAATACATCATTTTTCAACATAATCTCCTTGCTTTTCAATATACTTCATCCATCTGTCAACATGCTTTCATATTCCCTCATTAAAAAATGTTTTAGGCTGAGCTGCGAGCCATGAATGCACCATTGTCTTCACTTCTTCATCAGAAGTGCATCTTCATCCTCATAGGGCTGCTTTCAGGGGACCAAACAGCTGAAAGTCCGATGGAGCAAGATCAGGACTATAGGGAGGATGCTTTAACACCTCAAAATGAAGTTTTTGCAGAGTGTTTACAGTGTGGGCAGAAGTGTGTGGACGTGCATTGTCATGCAAGACCGCAATGCCCTTGGATAGCAGTCCTCTACATTTAATCTGAAGTTTAGGCTTCAGCTCTTCAGTAAGCATCTCACTGTAATGAGCACTGTTGATTGTTGAACCTTTTTCCTGATGATGTACCAATACTGGCCCTTGAGAATCCCAGAAAACTGTAAGCAGCAATTTTCCAGCTGATGGTTGACTTTTGAACTTTTTCTTGGTTGGCAGCTGAGGATGTTTCCACTCCATACTTTGCTGTTAACTCTCAGGCTCGTAGTGATGAATCCATGTCTCGACACCAGTAATGATCCTCTTGAAGAAACTTTCACTTTCCTTAGCGTATCAGTCTAAATTTTGTTTGCAGATATCCAAATGCTTCTGTTTATGCTCTTCTGTGAGTTCTTTCGGTACCCATCTTGCACAAGGTTTTCAAAACCCAAGTCTGTCATGGATTTCTTCATTTTGAGGTGTTAAAGCATCCTCCCTATAGTCCTGATCTTGCTGCATCAGACCTGTTTGGTCCCTTGAAAGCAGCCCTACGAGGACAAAGATTCACTTCTGATGAAGAAGTGAAGACAATGGCTCGCAGCTCAGCTTAAAACATTTTTTAATGAGGGAATACGAAAGCTTGTTGACAGATGGACAAAGTGTATCGAAAAGCAAGGAGATTATATTGGAAAATGATGTATTTATCTTTTCTAAAAGTTAATTAAAATAAATTTTACAGCCAGAGTGCAGATAATTTTTGAGTCACCTGCATATATTTAAATTTACATGTAATATGGATTTTTTTCACCAGGAAACAAAAAGAGAAAGGAATGAAAACTGAAGAAACTATGTATCTATGTATATTTCTTTTTATCTAGAATTTCCACAAGCTGTGAAATTTTTTTTTTAGATCTCAGGGATTTCGGAGACCTCTGTGACATTTAAGAACAACGTGATGCATAAGAAAAGGCACTGGGAGTATTTAGGAAAATACTCTCCTCTGTCAGTCCTACTCTCACCTCCCACACTGGACTATTATTTCTTTAAAATATTTGTAAAAATTAAAAAATATTTTTAAAATACCAAAAGTACAAAAAATAAATATGCATCCCTCACCTAATTTTAAATGATGTTATCCTTTACCATCTTCTTTTAGGATTTTCATAAGAACTAAAAATATTTCAGATGTTGCTGAACTTCTCCCCCCTCCTCATTAATCACTTTGCCCCACTCTCCCTTTTCCCTTCTAGAAATAACCATCCTCCTGATGCTGATGTGACATTTCTTTACATGTTTTGGTATGTGACAATAAATGATTAAAGACATGTATAAGATATCCATCTATTTTTTTTGAGTTTTAAAAATTTATATGAACACCATCATACTATGTCATATTTTGTCACTTGATTTTTTTTCGTTCAACTTTGCTTTTCAGATTTATCCATATTGATAGATAGAACTAGTTCATTCATCTTAATAGCTGTAAAACAGTCCATGGAAAGAATAAACCAGAGTTTACATATCCATTCCCCTCGGGGGACCATTGGCTAGTTTACATGTTTTTATAACTACATGCAGTGCTTCAGTGAACCTTCTTGAACATGTCTACAGAAGCACACGTGTGCAGGGCTCTTTAGCACAGTAGCTCTCATGTACTGGTGTATATTAGAATCAGCTGGAGTGCTTGCACAACACAGATTTCTGGATCCTACCCCTAGAGTTCTTGATTTAAGCGCTGTAGGTGAGCCCAAGAATCTGAATTATTACCAAATTCCCAGGTGATGCTGATGCTGGCATAGGGATCTATCTCTGAGAACCTCTGCTTTAGTGTTGATACCTACAGGTGAAGTTTTTGGCCATAGGGCATATACATATCTTCCACTTTGCTAGGGATTTCCAGACATACAGAGTGTTTTCACCAATGCATACCTCCACTATCAATGTATGATCCTGATTTCCTGCTATCTTGCTGAAAATTGGTATTGTGTCTTTAAAATTGTTGTTAATCCAAATGATATCTCTTGCTGTTTTATTTTGTTTTCTGATTAATAATGAGATTGAGCATAATATCTTATATTTAATATCCATTGTTTTTCCTTTTCTGTGAATTTCATATCCTTTGCCTCCCCCCCCCCCTTATGTTGACTGGTTTGTTTATCTGTTTATTTCATTTTTAAATTTTTTAAATTTTTTTAATTTTATTTATTTATTTATTATTTTTGGGGGGGTACACCAAGTTCAATCATCTGTATTTATACACATATCCCCGTATTCCCTCCCCCCCTCAACTCCCCCCCACTCTCCCCTTCCCAGTCCTCTAAGGCATCATCCATCCTCGAGTTGATCTCCCTTTGTTATACAACAACTTCCCACTGGCTATCTATTTTACAGTTGGTAGTATATATATGTCTGTGCTACTCTCTCGCTTCGTCTCAGCTTCCCCATCACCCCCGGCCCCCCCCAAACCTCGAGTTCTCCAGTCGTTCTCTGCATCTGCGTCTTTGTTCTTGTCACTGAGTTCATCAGTACCATTTTTAGATTCCGTATATGTGAGTTAGCATACAATATTTGTCCTTCTCTTTCTGACTTACTTCACTCTGTATGACAGACTGTAGCTCTATCCACCTCATGACATATAGCTCCATCTCATCCCTTTTTATAGCTGAGTAATATTCCATTGTATATATATGCCACATCTTCTGGATCCATTCATTTGTTGATGGGCATTTAGGTTGCTTCCATGTCCTGGCTATTGTAAATAGTGCTGCAATAAACATTATGGTACAAGTTTCTTTTGGGATTATGGTTTTCTTTGGGTATATGCCCAGGAGTGGGATTACTGGATCATATGGTAGTTCTATTTGTAGTTTTTGAAGGAACCTCCAAATTGTTTTCCATAGTGGCTGTACCAACTTACATTCCCACCAACAGTGCAGGAGGGTTCCCTTTTCTCCACACCCTCTCCAACATTTGTTGTTTCCAGATTTTTGTGATGATGGCCATTCTGATCGGTGTGAGGTGATACCTCATTGTGGCTTTGACCTGCATTTCTCTGATGATTAATGATGTTGAGCATCTTTTCATGTTTGTTGGCCATCTGTATGTCTTCTTTGGAGAAATGTCTATTTAGGTCTTGCGCCCATTTGTGGATTGGGTTATTTGCTTTTTTGGTATTAAGCTGCATGAGCTGCTTGTATATTTTGGAGGTTAATCCTTTGTCTGTTGTTTGGTTGGCAACTATTTTTTCCCATTCTGAGGGTTGCCTTCTAGTCTTATTTATGGTTTCTTTCGCTGTGCAAAAGCTTTGTTTTTTTTTTCGATTTTGAGAATAATTTAATACGTTAACTTCTTCATACAACTATATTCTAAAGTCATTTTTAAATGTAAATAAATGGATCCTTACAAGACCAAAATAACCCACAGGCTGCAAGATTGGCTTTTACTTTTTCCTTTTTTTTTTTTTTTGTTTCAACAAACGCGCACCACGATGGTTCAACAAGTAGGCAAATGCCGTGAATATGAAAGCTGTAGTTTGCAATATACCACATCTAGAACGGAGGTGAATTAGACAGAGGTTGTAGTCACTCTAATTAAACAATCAGAAAACATCATGACAAGTTGGTTTGCAGCATCAAGCATCCATTTAAGTATCTTTTTTCTTAATGATCAGAGGTCCCACATTGTCTCCAGTTTCTTCATTGTGTTTTGTGTGAGATCCATCACAGAGTGGAAACTTTTTGGACCTCCAACAACGGCAGTACACAGCTTTATCTCCCAAATCCTCCATGTCAAAAGCATGTACCACCTTGTGGTTGTCTTTCTGTATGTGAGGGTTTACCATAGATTTGTTGCGATGATCTTTAACATAAAATCTTTTGTAAGCTAGATAACCAATTGCAGCTGTCCCAGCAGCTGTGGTAACTGCTGCGATCCATTCAACTCGTACGCTGGAAGTCATACTCATGGCGCTGTCGCTTGCAAGGGTGTGCACAGGACACTGAGCACAAAACAGCTCGCGCGGACCGCGGGAGTCAAGGTGCCACTGCTCCCGTCCTAAGGGCGGACTGCAGGCTGCTCTGTGCAAAAGCTTTTAAGTTTCATGAGGTGCCATTTGTTTATTCTTGATTTTATTTCCATGATTCTAGGAGGTGGGTCCAAAAGGATCTTGCTTTGATGGATGTCATAGAGTGTTCTGCCTGTTTTCCTCTAGGAGTTTTATAGTGTCTGGCCTTACATGTAGGTCTTTAATCCAGTTGGAGTTTATTTTTGTGTATGGTGTTAGGAAGTGTTCTCATTTCATTCTTTTACACGTAGCTGTCCAATTTTCCCAACACCAGTTATTGAAGAGGCTGTCTTTTTTCCATTGTATATTCGTGCCTCCTTTGTCAAAGATAAGGTGCCCATATGTATTTGGGCTTACTTCTGAGTTCTCTATTCTATTCCATTGATCTTCCTTTCTATTTTTGTGCCAGTACCATACTGTCTTGATCACTATGGCCTTGTAGTATAGTTTGAAGTCAGGAAGCCTGATTCCACCAACTCCATTTTTCCTTCTCAAGATTGCTTTGGCTATTCGGGGTCTTTTGCGTTTCCATACAAATCGTGAGATTTCTTGCTCTAGTTCTGTGAAAAATGCCATTGGTAATTTGATCGGGATTGCATTGAATCTGTAAATTGCTTTGGGTAGTACAGACATTTTCACGATGTTGATTCTTCCAATCCAGGAACATGGTATGTCCCTCCATCTGTGTGTGTCGTCTTTGATTTCTTTCATCAATGTCTTCAAGTTTTCTGCATACAGATCTTTTGCCTCCTTAGGCAGGTTTATTCCTAGGTATTTGATTCTTTTTGTTGCAATGGTGAATGGGAGAGTTTCCTTAATTTCTCTTTCTGCTCTTCCGTTGTTAGTGTATAGGAATGCAGGAGATTTCTGTGCATTAATTTTGTATCCTGCTACTTTACTAAACTCATCAATGAGTGCTAGCAGTTTTCTGGTAGAGTCTTTAGGGTTTTCTATATATAATATCATGTCATCCGCAAAGAGTGACAATTTTACTTCTTTTACAATTTGGATTCCTTTTATTTCTTTTTCTTCTCTGATTGCTGTTGTTTATTTCATTGTTTTATTGCTTTGTAGAGTTTCTTCATATATTATGAACACTAATCCTTAATCTGATAGGAGGTAGCAAATCTCTTAATCTCCTAGACTGTGATTTTTTCTTTTTATTTATGGTATTTTTGAAGGAGAAAGGTTTGAAATAGTAATGGAATCAATATTTTCCTTTGTTAATTTGTGCTTTTACATTATTTTGTTTAAGAAATCTTTCCCTGTCCTGATGCCATAAAGATGTATCATCTATTTATATACTTAAATTTTTCTATTTTCATTTTTTTCACATTTAGTTTTTAATTTATTTGGAATTAATTATGAGCATTATCTAAGGTAGGAAGCTAAATTTTTCCCATATGGGAAAGTGGTTGCAATTCTGTTCTAACCAAGTTTCCATTCATTTTTGTATCTGTTTCTAGATATTTTTGTCCATTCTGTTAATCTTTTGTATATTCCAGAATCAATACTAAACATTTAAATTACTTGAAATTAGCAATGACTAGAAAATATTAGTATCTGATAGAGAAATTCTTCTCACATTCTTCTTCTTCAAAGTAATCTCATCTCCTCTTGGTCTTTTGGACAGATTTGTCTAGTTGGGTGAAAACTTTGATTTACATTTTTCAGTTAGCTCGATCTCTTTATTCAGTGTTGACATTTTTCTCTGTAATAACATATCTGCTTATTTGGACTTCACTTCTTTTTTGCAAAAAGTTGGTGTAGACTCCAAGGAAAAAAAGACCACATCATAATAGAAGTGTTTGTGTGTGTGCGCGCGCGCGTGCTTCAAGGTAAAAACAGGAGAAAAGTATGGTAACCATAAAAATCATAAAATTATAGTACTAAACATAAACCCTTATTCAAACCTTTCCATTGACGCTAAAGAGGGAATGTGTGATAAATATTTGACTCCTTTGATAGAAGGAAACACACAGGTTTATGGTGGAAAAAAATGTATTCTGATGCCAAATACTGTCAGAAAGTCTTTATTTTATTTAATTTTATTTTAAAAAAATTTATTGGCGTGTAGTTGATTTACAATGTTGTGTTAGCTTCTGCTGTATAGGAAAGTGAATCAGTTATACATATACATACATGCATTCTTTTTTAGATTCTTTTCCCATATAGGTCATTACAGAGTATTGAGTACAGTTCCCTGTGCTGTACACTAGGTCCTTATTAGTTTTCTATTTTATATATAGTAGTGTGTATATGTCAATCCAGATCTCCCAATTTATCCCTCTCCCATCCTTTTCTCCCCTGATAATCATACATTTTTTTTCTACATCTGTGATTCTATTTCTGTTTTGTAAATAAGTTCGTTTGTACCATTTTTTTAAGATTCCACATATAAGCGATATCATATGCTATTTGTCTTTGTCTAACTTACTTCACTTAGTATGACAATCTCTAGATCCATTCATGTTGCTGCAAATGGCATTATTTCATTCTTTGTTATGGCTGAGTAATATTCCATTGTGTATATGTATCACATCTTCTACATCCATTCATCTGTTGATGGACATCTAAGTTGCTTCCACGTCCTGGCTACTCTAAATAGTGCTGCAGTGAACAATGGGGTGCATGTGTCTTCTTGAATTATGGTTCTCTCCAGGTATATGCCCAGGAGTGGGATTGCTGGATCATATGGTAGCTCTATTTTTAGTTTTTTAAGGAACCTCCATAGTGTTCTCCATAATGGTTATACCAATTTACATTCCCACCAACAGTGTGATAAGATTCCCTTTTCTCCACACCCTCTCTAGCATTTATTGTTTGTAGACTTTTTGATGATAACCATTCTGACTGGTGTGGGGTGAAACTTCATTGTAGCTTTGCTTTGCATTGTCAGAAAGTCTTACATGGAACATTTATTTCATAGGGAATATAGAAAAACAGAAACAGCAATTGGTTAACAAGTACAGAAATGCATTTCTTATCATGGCAGTGAGTAACATTTTAATGTTATAAAAGTTGATAGCACATAGCTAATATGATGTATTCTACCCCTTCCCATGGTCCAACTTGATTCAGAGATATAAATAAGAATATCAAAGTCTTTAGGCAGATATAATTTTTCTCTAACTCCACGATTGGAAACCAGGGCTCTTGGGTCAGATCCACCCCACCACCTGTTTCTGTAAGTAAAATGTTATGGGAACACAACCACACTCATTTGTCTACATATTGTCTGTGGCTGCTTTCCTGCCTCCAAGAGCAGATTAGAGTATTTGCAATAAGGACCACATGGCCCACCAAGCTGATAATATTTACTGTCTGGCCCTTTCTAGAAGAAGTTTTCCATTCCTTAAATTGTTAACTTTATGTTTAGCCCAAGAATATTTTAAAATCCCCCCTCACCTATTTTTTAGCAACTGAGAGTATAAGCCAAATATGTAATCGGGCATGATGGCTGAGGTGAGGCACTTGGCCAAAATGATTCTTATTCAGGAAGAGACTGTACCCTCCCTGTGTATACTCTTCCTACCCAGGGATTTCATCACTCAAAGTACAAACAGCCTAAGAGCACAAAGATAACCTGCATTCTGAATTAGGGAGATTCTCTGTCTGTCTCGGCAACGTACTTCTTCCTTTTGCTCTGCCCAAAAGGTGGTTCAGCCTCTTACCATCCACCCACCTCTTGGTCAGCTCGCTTTGGCGGTGCTTCCTGGACTCTCAGCAAGCAGCTCGTGGGAACCTTGAGATGGCATATTTCTCCCATCTGGACTCCAGTCCTGGTCAGCCCCGTGATTTTTGCAGCTTCTTTTCCCGGTAGACCTGGTGTTGAATTCCTCTCAGCTCCCTGATATTAAGTCATCTTTGTCAAAAGATTTTTTTTTTTTTTCTGAAGGACTGGCTAACTGAATGGTCATGACTCCAAACTGGCAATATGTTCCAGTGGAAAAAAGCACAGAATTCAGAGCCAGGCGTCTTGTTTTTGAGTTCCTAACCTTGATACTTACCAGATGAGTAACCTTGGGCAGGTTACTTTAACTCTGAGACTCACTCTTCTCATCTGCAAAATAAGGATACTAATAATGCCTCCCACACCTGTTAGGATTATTGTGAAAAACCAATGAGATATGGGAGAATAATTTGTAAACTACAAAGTAAAACACACATGCTCATTATTATGACCCGTTCTCAAAAGCTCCTGCAGTGGTTTTTCCTAACCTCCAAAGGCTTTTCGTTTGTGTTCAGGAACCAGCGTGTTGATTCTTCATTGCAGCCTCCTTGCCAAAGGGCCTCGCCATTGTGTTGGTGACTGTCTTCTCTGCAAAGGAATGTGCTTCTCCTCCAGGCACAGCCCCTCTACAGATCATGGTTGTAGAACCTGAATATCTCAAAGAGGAGCTGTGTGGTCTTTGACAGTTTGAGAGTGGAGGTCAGGGAAAGAGTGTTCTTTTTTGCCTCTCCCTAATTCTGTGTTTTCTCCTGGCCCCAGAACCCAAAGCAGTCCTGACTCTCCTCAGAGTCTCACATCCTCTTTGATGAACACCACTCTTTTGTTTCTTGCCCAACTCCTCTCTCTGAGCTCAAAATGAGGATAGAGGCAAAAGTGGGAATAGGGATGCAGGTACCCCCAAACACACACTGCTCGTTATCCTCAGTGTTCCTATCTCTCTTCTTAGAACCCCCAAACAAATTCCTTTCTTCGTAAGGCTCTTTCCCCACCCTTTATCTCACCTCTTTTCTATATCCTCCCATCATCTAGGAGGAAGAATTGCCATTGGATTCATCCCATTCAGGAGGTGGGTAGGGTCACTTAAGAGTGGGTAGGGTCACTCTTTATTAAAACATATCCTCTTATATGATAACCTTAATTCTATATTTTCCTTCCTTGTATGTGCCTTTTTAAGCATATGTGTTGCTTTTTTCTTCCGTCTCCAGTATCATGGAGCCAGCCCAAGAGTGGTCAGATTGCAAGATTTGATTAAGCTCAGGGGAGGTAGCGATACTGATTAGCTGCTAGGGCAAGCTATCTGTCTTAACCTAGCCTTACTAGAACTCTGCATTGGATGTTGGACTAAACTTAAAATTAGATTAAAAAAAAACCCAAAAAACAAAGGGAACTCATTTGCTCTTATTTATTGCTTTTTCTGTGGATATTTCCCCTCAGGGCTCCCATTGAGGATGGGATGTCTTTGTACCATCAATAGTCGAATAGTAAATAAATTCTCCAAATGATCACTGGCCCACTGTTTTCTGCAAATGGCTAGTCTCTGCATCCTGGGTTAAGCTCAAGTGGGACACCGTGTTACAAACTGGAATCTAAATTTTCTTCAGTTTTGCACTGTTTTCTACAGAAAAGAAAAATAAGAATTACAAAAAAAAAAAAAAGGACCAAACCAAAAGACCTGACCATGATATCGTTGCCAGATAAAACATAATTTGCTTTATTTTTCCCCTTTGCACCATTAAGAGATTTATTGTCTCCTATTTATTTTCAGCACTTTTCTTCATTTCTGGGAAGTCTGACCTGCCTAAATCATTACTGCATCTGAACAGAGTTTTGCAGACAGATTTCCAGTAATGGGTTCAAATAATGGGCTCTATTTGGTATTTCAATGGCCCTTTAATGGTGCAGAGAAGGGCAGGGCTTCTTACATGTTTCCTAAGAAGCAAACATGAGTGCCCGCCTGCCACCACCAACAACCCCCGCCCCAGCTACCATGGCCAGGGGCCTAGTGACATAATCTGAAACAGCCCACACCAAAATTAAAAAATTCTTTATAGTTACATATTATGGAAAAGATGCATTCTAAAGCACAATATATTTGTTTTTCCTTATAGTAAATATGTCTTAGTGTTTTGGTTTTTTTTTTTAGTTTTTATTTATTTATTTATTTTTTAATAAATTATTTATTTATTGCTTGTGTTGGGTCTTCATTGCTGCCTGCGGTCTTTCTTTAGTTGCAGTGAGTGGGGGCTACTCTTCATTGCGGTGCGCAGGCTCCTCATTGCCGTGGCTTCTCTCGTTGTGGAGCACAGGTTCTAGGCGCATGGGCTTCAGTAGTTGTGGCACGTGGGCTCAATAGTTGTGGCTCACGGGCTCTAAAGTGCAGGCTCAATAGTTGTGGCGCACAGGCTTAGTTGCTCCACAGCATGTGGGATCTTCCTGGAGCAGGGATCGAAACGGTGTGCCCTGCATTGGCAGGCAGATTCTCAACCACTGAGCCACCTAGGAAACCCTGTCTTAGTGTTTTAATTGACATTTCAAGCAGGTGTACCGTTTTCATCCTTGCGCTTTTATCCTATGCACACTTGTGCTGGTTACTACTTATTCTTACCCCAGTCTGAGATACATATGATTTAGATGCAGGGAAACTGTATTTGAATTGAATCTGCGACTTTTGGATGTCTAAACCTGGACAAATACTTATTCTCCTAGAGCGGTAGCTCCTCATCTATAAAATGGGCTATTGTGATGATTGAATCTACAGTTTGGGGATACCTTTTTGGTGAGGAATTGTACAATGTTGAGAGGGAAGGACTGGTTAGAACCAATGGGGAAGTCTGAATCCTAGACTGTTTTGAAGATGATTAAGTACAGGCTTTTTCATGAAACTTAACTGCTCTCATTTTGCAATAGTTCCACTCTATCATATTAGTTCCTTGGGGATGTTTATAGAGTTTTTCCTCATAGGAGTGCCAATGTTAGGAACAATAATTCTCATAGGAAACTTTTGAGACAGCTGCCAGCCTCAGGCTCCCAGACTCACCCCTCGTGAACCCAGCTTCAGCAAATACTTATCAAGGAACATTTCTGTGTCTTTCACTTGTGGGTACCCTGGGCCGTATGGAAAAATTGTGAGCTATGGTCCATACTCTCAAGGACTTGAAGTCTTGTTAGAAGAAACCCACAAGGCAGTTATGAGAATGCAGCAGTAATAACATAAGAATATAATACATAAGAATAATGCACTTATCAAGAACCTACTGAATAATATACTTGGCATGTTTCTTCCAATTCTCAAAATAACACTGAAGAATAAAAACTATTATTTCTGCTTTACTGATATGGAAGTGAAGGCTGTAGCTCAAGACTGTATAATCAAAGGCCAAAAAGGAAGAGTAGATTTTATAGCGTCATCTATCAGCCACCATATCCTACTGCCCTGAGTTATTCTGTATAAATGGATTTTCCCCACACTGATTCTTCTCAGGTCAAGTGGAGGTAAAAGTGATAACCTCTCTGCTTCCAGAAGCAAAGCTGACATGAGATTTATTCAGTACTTGCTGCATTGGTCAAAGAGGCTCACTATTGTAAAAAAAAAAATAACCCTAAATTTCAGCACCATGGCTTCTATTCTCCCCTCCCTCCTTCCCACTTCTATCGTTGTGCCTGATACACAAGCAGCCAGGCAGAGACTAAGTACTCCCTAGCATCCGTGTGCTAGTTCACCTTCCCCAGTCAGTGGCATGACAGAGGTGGTTAAGCATCTGAAGTGCTTTTCCCGTTTTCTCTTCCTCCTGTGTGTCAGCAAGATGGTGCCAGAATGACCCTGGAAACACAAGAGGGCAGAGCCACAGTGTGGAAGACACCTGGCTCCCTGAGTCACTGCCTGGAGGAGCACTTCCAGGAGAGCTATCCCAACAGGGACATCCACGTGGGACTTTGTATGAGCAACAAATGAACTGTTACTCTGTTAGGCCACTGAGATTTTGGGTTGTTTGTTACAGCAGGTACCCTGTCTGACCCATCAGCAGGTACTGAATAATACTTGCTAAGTGAAAGATATCTATGTGCTTCATATTGAAATTGCTTGAGAAATTAAAAAAAAATTCTCATGCCGAGGTTACACACCAATTTAATCAGAATCTCTAGGGGATGGTATCCAGGCATCAATCTTTTTGTTTGTTTTCTTTTAAACTTCCTAGGCGATTCTATTGTATAGTCGTGTTTGAGAACCAGTGTGCTGTATCGGTGGTATTCTAAAAACTGTGTTATATGGATTTTGTTAGAAATGTAAATTCTTATATCTCGCAATCTATGGAATTGGATTCTCTTGGAATCTGTGTTTTAGCAAGTGCTCTGGAGGATTCTTCGGTATATTAAAGCTGAGAAGCAGTTGGTTCTCAACGTATGGTCCTCTGGCTATAATCAGAGTCACCAGGAACACTTCCTAAAGGTGGGTTTCTGGACCCAACCCCAGGCCTACTAAATCAGAACCTCATGATAGAAGTGCCTGCATGGCTGCATCCCACAAGATTTTTCTAGATAATTCTTGGCTCACCAGATTTGCCCTTATCATTAAGTTACTAACACTGTTGCCCTTTCCCTAGAATCAAGGATTTTCCCACAACTCCTCCTCACCAACCACCAAGTCCCTCTGAGTTCTGTCTATAAGATCTGGGAGTGGGAAGGATGGCTATTTAACTTTACATATAGCTTCCTCCTGTAGTTAGTTGCTTTCGATAGAGAACTCCTCAGTGCTTTTGACTGTTTGTTTACAGACAATTAATTATTAAACACGGACGTTCTGCAGCAGAGAAACTTTCAACTTAAATGATGAGAAATGATGCTGATTGAAGAGAGACAGGCTTGAAAATGAGGATTCCCTGAAATATGATTCCACTGATAGAGCTCTGACTTCTACTCATCTTTTCAAGGAACCGTATCTACTGCGTGAGGAAAGCTGCCTGTGGGACTAATTTAGATGATAAATGGAAAGGATTTAAATGAGGAATGGAAAAGGAATACGCAGAAGCAAGAAGATGATTGAAAAAAGACCGTAAGTCATGTCAGTTCATTGGGCAGGGCCTGGTTTGGGAGTGTACTTCAGTCATGGCGAAGTCCCTGTGAGTTTGTAAAGAAAGATTCTATAAAAGGTCTTTTTGACCAGAGAGAATCAAAATCTCATTCTTTCCCTGTTTCTTTTCTCTCTCTCTTGCTCTCTCATTACTTGAAGTTAAGTTTACACTGGATTTTGGGAGGGCACGTTGGTAATTTACATGGCAGACAGAAGAAGCAGGCTCTAAAAGCTGCAGACACAGCAGCATTGGTGCCTGCCATTGTGGCCCCTATTTTGTGCTGCCCTATTCCTTACCTTGTGTCTATCACAGGAGCTTGTTGAACAACAAGTCTGAGCTGGAGAGCTAGGGGTGCAAGGTGTGAATGGGGAGGTGCCTGGTCTGGCCCCGAGAAAGCTTGCCGTTGAAAGAAATATGTATATGCTGAGGAGGGAGAGCTCTGTGCTGTGTGCCGAGCAGCCGGGGAGCCTGCTCTGAGCAGGAAGATGGGCACCTTCACTCGTCATTGCTCTGTGGACTATGGGGACACAGTGCCAGCTCACTGCTCCCATTAGAACTCTCCCACTCCACCCCTTTGCAGACGGGAATGGTGGGGTGAGGACAGGGGAGTCTTCTATATATTAGGAATGGTCTGGGTACGTCTAGACAAAACTGGATGGAGTAGAAGAGAGCATGTTGCATGTTTGGTGGGACAGATCCCCAGGGCTCAGTCTCACCTGCAGGTATTGAAGGAAGCCTTAATCTGCCACACAGGGCACACAGCACCACAAGTAGGGGGACATCACTGGGTTAAAATCCTGCATGCACTTGTTCACAGGGCTTTAAGCCCTAGGAGGTGACCCCAAATCTCAGAAAGTGACTGAAACACAACGATCTGCATGCAGTCATCCGGTAGTTAGGTGAAGAGGGTCCCAGTCATTCTGTTAGAATTTAGAACTTCCAGTCCCTGGGAGGAGGCATGAGACGAAGACAATGTAGCATGGTAGCTGGAAGCTTGGAATTGGAGTCAGGGGGGCTGAAATTTGTTCCCTCACTCTATCACTTTATCAACTATGTGGCCTTGAGCAAATTACTTGATCTGTTGGAACCTCTGTTTCCTGCTTCCTGAAATGGTTATAATACACACATGCTTACATACCTTATAAGGTGGTTGTGAAGAGTAAACAAGACAATGTCTGTAAAAGGCTTGGCAGAGTCCCTGTTGCAGGATGAATACACTATAGTCACTATTCTCCTTCATGATAGCTGGAAGTTTTGGAAGGGTAAAAATGGAAGGCAGCAGTGTGGAGAAGGCATGTATGGGATACTCTAGGTTATAAAAACGATGACCAAGGCAGAGGCCCAATTTTTCATAATAGATGGAACTACAACATGCAAAAGAGGTAGAAATTCATTTACCCTAAACGGGTACGCAGCTAAGGTAACATATTGCTAGCCCGTGGCAACGTGGTTGGGGCCATCAATACTTCCTTCTTCAGGGAAGTGCTGAGTGCTAGTGAGCCATTGTGGAAAGTCCACAGTTTGGACCTAGGTTTAAAGCCAGCCTCTGCACTGTACTAGCTGTGTGACAGATTCAAGTTACTTAACTTGTGTGAAAATAGGGGTGAAGGGAGATGAAAATACTTGCCTTTCAGATCTGGAGCAAAGAGTAAAGAAGGGCTGAGAAAGCACCAGGCACGAGGTTGAAACTCACCACGTGGCAGTTATTGAACAAGGGTGGAGCCCAGACGACACAAGGCCCCTACTGGCTCGAGTCATGGTGGGGGCAGGAGATACCGAAGCCTATGCAGCAAGGAAGGTTGGCTTCAGTACTTAGGAGTAATTAATGAAATACGAGACATCGTTTTTGCACTTTCCAGTGCCTTCCAGGGTTCTCCATACATGTAGCAAAAATTGTGAATGACTATATACGTCTCCCTTGAATACGGAAACAGCTTGCATTCCACCCTGTGGTGAAGGCTACTTGCGGATCTGATTACGCTTCCCTGTGCTTTCCACTGTATACATAGCTTCAAAGCTATTCTTCATCGCAAGTTCAGTTTCCAGTATGTCCTATTAAGGGAACTCTACTAAAGGGCAATTTTCCTTCCCCTCCTCACCCCCACCCCCTCTGCTGACACAGGGGCTTAACAGATTAATGCATTAGTCCTTAATACTTTTTCCTTCTAAGGTCTGGTTCAAGTCAGTGCCCTTTGATTAGCACTATCTTTTCCAGCACTGTACCGGGCTCTTTGCTTCTCCATTCTGCTGGCATTTATCCCTGAAAGGGAGGTGAAAAGATTAATGAAAAAAACTTGTCAAGTTTGCAAGATCACATTATCTAGTGATAAGCCTCTTCAAATGTTCCAGGTTTTCTGACTGATTTTTCTGATCATGGAAATAATCAATTTTCCACCCAAGCAGTTTATTTGAGGGAAATATATCTGTGTGTATATAAACACCACTGCTGGTGGGTGCTCAGGAATGTGGTTTATTTCAACAGTAGGTCCTTGAAGCTCAGTAGTTTCACAGAATTATTGATGCATTAAACCTCAGTGGTTTGTTACAGCATTAAGCACCCACTGTTTACTTCAAGCTATTAATCAATACACCAGCATTATTGCTGGCACCTTATGATATTTTAAGGATTACTACTAATGTTTTTTTGTCACAATTTCTTCCTTGCTTTTTTCTTTTTTGGGCAGCATTTCGCAGAGAGCTAGGGATCTGTGGCTGCTCGGATGCGTTCTCACATGCAAAGCATCACTGGGATATAATAGGCAAGAGAGGATTTACTTATAGAAAACATTTTGTTTGTTTCTTTTAACTCAACCAGCCAGAAAAATAGTATCCTTCTTAATACTAAAGAAGGAGATGTGAAATGTGAGTGTTTCATATAGTGACTCTGCTGATACGTGTCTTCTTTCTGGACACCTTGTTTGTAAATGGCATTGAGAATAGGAAATGGATGACGATAAAACTGGCCTTCTACGAATCTCCGAATCTCTGGTTCTCTGTAGTGCAGTTTGAAGGCAGGCCGTTTTGTAGGAAGTGCTCCCCAAAGATGTGATCCTCTGAACCTTGGAAGTTTTTCTTGTTTTAATGTTTGCTTTTTTTATCTGTGAACATTTGGCTCTGTTTCTTTCCATACACTTTGGCATGGTCTCTGTTAGAATAACATGTAGCTTATGCTTAGCTTTGGGGTCACGATGACTATCAAACTACAGATCAACAGGGCAAGACCAAAGGCGGTGCAGCCAGTGCTTTCTCGAGAAGAACCGAAGCTGGGACTTCATGTCTGGGGACCGTGAGCGTGAGGGGAATTTCCAGTCGTGGGGATATTTGCTCCGGAGGAAGCCTTCTGTTTGTACACGTGTTAATGCTGGGCTGTGGTGCTCCGGCTCTGAATCTAGTGGGTAACTAAGTACTGTTCTAGCTGGAGTTTATTCCTTTCCTCCTCTGTCTCTTTATTTCTGAGCTTAGTTCATGATCACTTAGGTGGAGGAGTGCAGCGGGACTATGCACTCCTGCCATATGAGTAACTGAAGTGCAGCCCCTGTGAATAATGGTACCATCAGGCTGGGAATGGTTCCCCTGATGCTTCTTAGTATCAGTGGCCTCTGCTTCCAGTAGCATTTAGGGAACTACTGTTTTCTCTAAAAATTTCCAAGGATAGTTTTCTTTAAAAAAATTCCAAGGATAGCTCTATTATGCATTTCTACACCCCCCCCAAAAAATGAAGTCAGCAAAAATGATAGTTTGTTTCTGTTCCCTAAGTTAACCTCTACAAAGACTTTTTCTTCTTTACTCTTAGCTCAGTTGACCCAGGAATAGCTGTGTTTAAGCTCTTTTAGAGAAGAAATTTTCATTTTTCTCGGTTGGCCATTAAACTGAAAACATTAAGTAAATATTATTAATAATAAATTAATGAGAAATAAGTCCTAAGAAGCGGAATTAAATTACTGCTGAAGCATTTTTCTGGCTTTTAAATTTGCACTTAATGTTACCAATAGGAGGTAAGACGAATAATAAAGAATGGATACCAGGCACTTGAGAAACCCACATAAACAAGAAACTTAACGTTTGTGAAAGTGTGGCATATCCAGAGCTGGGAGGACAAAAGAGTGCAGTGGAAGGAAGTGAAAATCAGTGTCTAATAACTTCAGTTAGTCTTGGTGTCAACAACTCTATTTTGAAGCAAATACCTCAATGTGCTTCTCATGGGATGAAATACTGACCCGATCCCAGAGGGAATGGCAGGTTGTCAAGGAGATGGTGAATGGTTCTTAAAGTTCAGGTTCTCCATGTTACCAGAGTTTGCTTTTTCAAGGGGTCACTGACTCAGGGCAAACATTTTGCAACCCTCTCACATGCAATGTCTCAGTTTCTCCCTCTGTAAAAAGGGGATATTTGCCATCATGGTGAATCTTCAGGGGTGCTGAGCACGTTAAGTCTATAGCCACGTTCATTACATGATAGCAGTTTCAAGAATTAATTAGGTTCTGCTCAATATTTACCTCATTCAGTCCTAAGCATTGAGGTTGTTCTAGCCTTTCCATCCATCACCCGACTCTGTCCTCATCCTTGAGCTCTCCTTTCGGTTTCTGCCTGGCATGCATTTTCTTTCTTTTTCTTAAAAGTTAATTTTTTTTGGAGTATAGTTGATTTACAATGTTGTATTAGTTTTTGCTGTACAGCAAAGTGAATCAGTTATCCATATACATATATCTACTCTTTTTTAGATTCTTTTCCCATATAGGTCGTTACAGAGTATTAAATAGAGTTCCCTGTGCTATACAGTAGGTTTTTATTAGTTATCTGTTTTATATATAGTAGTGTGTATATGTCAGTCCCAATCTTCCAATTTATCCCTCTCCCTTCCTTTTCCCCTTGGCAACCATAAGTTTGTTTTCTACATCTGTGACTCTATTTCTGTTTTGTAAATAAGTTCATTTGTAACATTTTTTTTTTTAGATTCCACATATAAGCGATATCATATCATTTTTGTCTTTCTCTGTCTGACTTGCTTCACTCAATATGACAGTCTTTAGGTGCATCCATGTTGCTGCAAATGGCTTTATTTCTTTTTTATGGCTGTGTAATATTCCATTTATATATGTACCACATCTTCTTTATCCATTCATCCATCGACGGACATTTCAGTTGTTTCTATGTCCTGGCTATTGTAAATAGTGCTGCAATGAACATTGGGGTGCATGTATCTTTTCAGATTATGGTTTTCTCCAGATATATGCCCAGGAGTGGGATTTCTGGGTTGTATGGTAGCTCTGTGTACTCTCTGGAAATTGTGGCAGAACCCTTAACTGTCCCTCAGAGTTCTGTTTGTGGTATGTCCGTGAAGCATCTCCTTCATCTATTTTTTTTAATTGGTTAATCTAAACTCTATATTTATTGCACTCATTTTCTGGGACTCTGATAATCTGAGATAAACTTAGGAGCATCCTCTTTAAATCAGCTAGAGATATGAATAGAGTTAGCTGAGATCTTCAGCCTTTCAGGATGGATTTGAATTCTTTTTACATGGATTCGAATAACTCTGCCAAAGGCTGTGTTCTTAATCGTCTGTTCTGAGTGTGTGAGGTTTACTTTCTAATGCAAATTTTGACAATAAGCAGATATACAAAGTAGGTGTGCACATTGAAGAAATATTTTTACTTAAAAGTCTGTTTTGATCATTACTCATTAATCGTTAATAGTAAGGGAATTGGACAACTTAGGAGAAGGTTTGAAAATTTAAAAAGAATTCCTCCTTAACCACAAATACTACTGACTGAGATGTTTAGTTATGCTGCAGTCTGCTTTATTGTTTGGATTCATATTTTCCACCTTTATTTCTTTATTGTTAATACCTACTTCTGTCTTCTTACTTATTCAGTTTCTATCAAGAACTTTTTTTTCTTGAAATAGTCTCCCAAACAGGAAAAATCCTTCAGCTTGATTAGCAAGAAATTAAAACAGTGATCTGAAATTAAATATCTACTCTCAAACATGAGTTTAATTAAATTTTCTTACTTACAGATTTGATATATTTTGGATGCCTTACGGAATTCTTATCAGTAAGAATAAATATCCTTTTCTGCAGGGCATGTGCTCTCACCTGTCCTGTGTATGTGAATGTGCTCTTATTTCCTTTGCATTAATAGCATTTTATTTTCTTTGCTTGTGTTCCCCTCCAGTACCCTTCACTTTATTTCTCCTAGTACATAAATCAACTTTTTTTAAAACTATATTTCCTATCAAGACTCTGCTAATGTTTTTTATTTCTACTCCTACTTGTGGCTTGTATAATTTGACTGCTTGACATTTTCCCTCCTATCTCAAGTGGATTATACATATAAATGAAAGTCTGGATTTGAGTTTTCTTTCTTCATTAGAATACGCATGAGCTTTGTAAGAATTCTGGTATGTTTTAAATGTGCTTTCCAGAACTATAAGAAATGAGCTTCTTTCAGCCTGTTCAGATTAAATTAATTTTTCACTGACTCCTTGTTTCAGACTGATTTTGCTTTTAATAAAAGCATCAAATGAAAGCAGAAATATAAACAAACTCTACAAGGGAAAACAATAGAATTATAAAAATATAGTCATCAGGATGTCAGTTAGATATGTTTGGGGAGATTGGGAGCAAGAAGTGAAAAAAAAGCTTCGCCTGTGAAAAGGCTTAGCTCTTCCTCACCCTCCCCCACCGTGCTCAAAATGTTACTACAGGAGAAAAGATGTCTAATTGAGTTTTAACAGGAAGTAGCTGGATATTGATCATCCAGAGCTCTAATTGTAACACTCAGCACTGGGTTTGTTAGGGCCTTCCTTCCAAATCCATAAATTCTATTTTTGGAACAATTTGGTTGCCATTGGAAATTCTATCTAGCTTTACTATAGTGACCAAATTGTCTATCTGTTTTATGCCACTAACATGAAATTACAAGACCTTCCAGAGAATCATGGAGACATAAAGAATAGATGACAGGGTTACAAATGTTATACTAGAAATATAGTCCTAAATTCTCCTGAATGCTTTGAGGAATATTCTCTAAATTTTATAAACTGGTACATGAAAACTTGCTTTAGTATCCTTATGAGATTGAGAAAAATGGTGAACTAAAAAGCAACATGTAATCAGAGCTTCTCGAGTATTCATCTCAATTAGGCTGCTTATCCAATTGGGACTCATTCCAAGTCTTTAAAAACAATTCATGATAGAAGTTATGAATCTTAAGATACAGTAATCGCCAAACCTACTTCTTTTGCAGGCTTATACATTTCAGCAAATGTCACCTTGGCTTTTCTAGTTGTTCATGCCAAAATTCTTGATGTAATCTTGGACTCCAATCTTCCTTTTATACCCCACATTCAATCTATTAACAAATCCTCAAACTATATTTAGAATCTTCTCATATTTCACAACTTCCCCCACTACTTGGGAATTTTAGTCCCAGCCATCATCATCTTTTCTTTGGATATTTGCAATAGCTTTTTTTTACTACTGTCCCAGAATCTACACTTGCCTTCCTCTTCTCAAACTAGAAGTCAGAACAATGTGGTTTAAAATAATCCAGAGCACATCTTTCTTCTGCTCAAATACTTCTAACTGCTTCCCATTTCACTTAGAGTAAAACCTGAAGTCTTTACAAGGCCAACATGGCTCTCACTGCCTCTCTGATCCATTTCCTATGAATTTACCCTGGTTCACTCCACTCCATTCACTCTGGCTTCCTTATTTCTTTAACATGCCCAACATGCTCTGCTTTAGGACCTGTGTCATGGCTATTCTGCCAGTAATACATGGCCATGGTCACACACACACACACATACCCACCAAACAAAAAACTCCCCTAAAACTTCTCTGTGCCTTAGGTTTTACATTGAGAAAAGGCTACAAATTCTATCAGTTATCTCTTACGGTGTAACAAACTACCCCAAAACTCATTGACTTAAGATGTCAAACATTTATTACTATATCTCACAGCTCTGTGGTCACTGGGTATCAACGGACCCAGGCTCATCTAGACTGGGCATGTGACTCATCCACAGACTGGATGTGGTCTTTGCTCTAGACTAGGTTTAGCTGGGTCAGTTCTAACCCTGGCTAGTCCTTCTCATGGTGATGGCAAACATGCAGGAAGGCGAGTAGGAATATTTTTGTAAGATTGTGTATTTGCTGTTGACCGCTGTCATCATCTTAGAATAGTGTTCTTTGGTTTATTAGCAGAATTGATTTGGAAGAATGGCTTTGAGCAAAATGACAGCAGGCTGGGGTTTAAGTGAATGTTGGCCAACAGTTTAGTTCAGTGTTAATACCTTGTGATCCAGGACTGAGTCTTTGTTCCTCCTGGGTTAGCTACTTTGAGGGAATCACCCTTGAGGCTGTGGATTTAAATGAAAGGAGAGGCTTCAGTGCAATGCAGGGAGGTGACATGGGAGTCTGGGCCACCAGTTTATATAGCTTACTCGTGCTTTATGGATCTGCTCATGCCCTATCCCATCATACAATGGGCTGCTGCTCTGCCCACCTGCACTTAAGATTCAGTAGATCTGATTAGACATAGGTCATGATTGCAGCTCCAGTTGAAAACTTAGTATCTAATGGTCACTCACTCAGTCACTCACACTAGGGTCTAGAGAGAAACCAGGAAGTGCTTTTAAAATGGCAACTGATTCTCTACTGCTAATGACATGACCTTGTGGCAGAACACTTGGTGTCTGTATGAAGCTTGCATCAGGGCTTGTATATCAGAGATTGTATACAGCATCCTAGTCTACTGTATGCACCTCTAGCACCATCAGTTTGCTGGATTAAATATCTTCAGTGGAAAAGACAGCTCCCATGGTAGCTTGCGCCAGTTGTACAGACCTCTCTTGTTCTTGGCCACACTCCCTCTTGTAAGCTTTTAGAGTCACCTGATAAATAGGTTTCTCCTTGACTTTTTATATCACAATAGCTATACTCCAGTGGTCAGGGAACCAGCCTGAGAATTCTCTCAGGTCCTAATTAAGGACATTCATTCCAATTATGCACTCAAGGACCAGGCAGATGACTTTAGGTTCGATCCAATTATGAGTCATACAATTCCAGTGCCAGTGCTATTGCATAAGCCCAGTATCCTACCTTCTACACCTCAACTCAGCTTGCCACTGATGAACACCTTATAGTGTTGATGCTGTAGCGTGCAAGGGGTTATTGTCAAAGACATTGTATTGTTATCTAACCAGGGAGTGAAACTATTTCTGAATCCCATCCTGATGGTCTGATTTTCCAGACCCACTCCTTATAATGATGATTTTAGCCTAAGTTTCCCAAAAAAACAGAGCCTGAGGAAAGGCTTGTGTGTGATTGGATCCTCTTGGAAGGTGTCCTCTGGAATGGAGTTGTAGAGTGGGATAAATGAAGTGGGGAAAGAGGGAAAACCAATCTAAGAGTGTTCTATCACGCAGATCACCACTATGGGGGTCTGGTCCCATGAGGGATCTTCTGAGGAGCAGTTTGACACAGTGAAGCATCATCTATCAGAAAGGCTGATAGGTTATGGAAGTGATTTCTGTTTTGTAGAAAAAATTTTGTGAACGATATGGAGAGAGATGGTTTGAATCACAGGATACCTAGGTGGACTTGAAATAATGTGAAAAATTGATGTCAGTGCTAAAGAAAGCAATGAGTAGCAGGCCTTAAGACTGTAGTATCAAAATATTCCTTAATGATGTGCTTGAAATGATAATATGCATATTTATGCAAAGTGGTTGACAAATAGGGTGAATGACTGAATCAAGAATTAGGATTAAGAAAGCCCAAACTTTCCATACTTTTTGTTATTCTTTATTCATCTCATCTCTCTGCCTGTTCTTACTTTTTAGAGCAATACTGTTCAGTAGAAATTTAATGTAAGCTGTATAAGTAATTTTAAGTCTTTTAGTAGTCGTGTTATAAAGGTAAAAAAGAATCTGATGGAATTAATTTTAATAATGTACTTTAATCCAGATATATCCAAAATACAATTATTTCAACATATAGCCAATATAAAAATTGTTAATGAGATATTTTACATGCATTTGTTACTAAATCTTCAAAATCTGATGTATATTTTATACTTAGAGCTCATCGCAATTTGCATGGGCTGCATTTCAAGTGCTCAGTGGCCTCATGTTGCTATTGGCTAACGTGTTGGATAGCACATTCTAGAATGCCTTATCTGTTCTTGGCCTGGTTAATTTTTACTTCCCTTCAAGGCACACATCAAATATCACCCCTTCTGAGAGGTCTTCATAGTCTTTCCTTTTTATTTGTCTCCCTTAAGATTTCAACAGCAACCACAACAAGAGCAAAAGTTTGTGCATTCCTTCTATAGGTTATCCATTACTTTGTCTTATACTAATCATGGTTCTTATCCTGATTTATGATTCTTTGTTAAATTATCCATCATTACCGCTAGACCCTGTTCCTGGAGAGCAAAAATTGTCTTTTATCTCTATAGCCCGAAATCTCACTAATTTTTTTTAAATTAAACAATTAGCTGGACTTAATAACAAGATGATATTAATATATATAAATGTAAGGAGACTTGGTCCCTAAAACCATCCCCATAAATACAGGATGGGAGGAATGTGATTTAGAAGCAGTCCCCTTGAATAAGATCTAAGGACCTTAGATTTAATACCTAGTTCAATAGGAACAAATACTAGTATTTTTGTGCCCCAAACATGGATGCCCACTAAGTTTTCATTAACGGATATAGTGGACAAAGGAAGAAAGAGACACTATACTTTCCTTTCAACTGGTCAGATCACATATGGAGCAATAATTTTGGTGATACCATTTTGGGAAGAGTATAAACAAACTGGAATGCAGAAGACGACATATAACTACGTCATAAGAACAGAGGATTAGGAACTGGAGATGTTTAAGACAGAGATAAGAATGACCAAGGAAGAAGACATTCCCTCCAAAAACTTGAAGAACTACAAATAAAGAATGGAGTAGACTTGTGAGTGTCTAAGAAATAAAAAACAGATTTATTGATGTAAGCTGTAAGGACTCATATTTCAACCTTATATAAGCAAATAACAAAATAGAGTCTAAAACGATGCCTGAACATCTGAGAGGTACTTTAAAATGTTTGAATGAATGAATAAATGAAGTGAAGTGAGACTTGACCATCTTGGTAGGTAAGGTATTTCTCTTTCTGCAAAGTGTTCAAGCACAAGCTGGATAACAACTAGGAAATGTTGTAATGGGGATAGATGGTGAGAATAGATGTACTCTATGCTTCCTTCCAAGCCATGAATTCTTCTTTTCAATAATTCTATTCACTTTAAAGAAAAACAGCATTGCTTTTACTCCAGTCAGTGTTGACAGTGTACATAGCTAGTTATATATCAGTCATAAGAAACTCTCCAACCAAAACAATAATGTCATTTTCCCTTGAGTAATTCTCACCAGGTTTCTGCTTTTGGAAGACTCAGTTGGTTAAAGAAAGTTCATAATCAGTGTTTTCAGAATACATTTTGGGACATGAAGCAAACCTCACACCAACAATGCATTATTACTCATTTATTTTTAGCAATTAGTCATGGAACAACACAGGTGCCCAGAATTTCCTGGGCACATAAACATGAAACCTCTGCCTCGGAGAGCTTCCAGTCTAGATTGAGACAAATGCAAAACAGGAAACCTGAGCTTTACCACAAGAAGATGAATGGGCATCATTGATACCTGCATGTGTGACTTCTTCCAGACATAATGCTTTATTTATTCAGAAAGCATCAAGCAGGAAGCAGCTCAGGGCATATTTTCATCTTCTAGAAAATATAATAATCAAGATCGCTGTAGCTGCTTCAAATACATGGAATTTGCTTTGAGAATTATGAGTGGTCCTTTTGGCTTCATCTTCATTGTCCCCAGTCAAGAACTTTGTTCTGAGCGCTTCCCATGTTCCAGGCGCAGGGGATATGCAGATGATTAAGACACGGTTCTTGTACTAAATGGAGTTCACATTTGGAAAAGGCAGGCTATGCGAACATGCAAAGCTGATTTGACACCAGCTAGAATGCTAGTGGAAAGAAGATAAACCTTCATTTCAGACAGACCTCAGCTGGAATTTTTGAGCCTGTTTCATTGGTAATATGGTAGCATCCAACTAGCATGTTTGTGTGAGAATTGAGTGAGATCTGATAGAAAAAACAAAATACAAAAAATTTGAAGAATTATTTTAGTTGTTAAATGGGTAGACTAGATCAGGTGCTGGTGAAATTTTTCTGTACAAGGCCAGATAATAAATGTTTCAGACACCAGAGGCTATTTAGTCTCTCTTACAGCTACCCAAATTTGCTGTTGTAATATGAAAGCAGCCATAGATAATATGTCAATAAAAGAACATGACTGCATTCTTAATAATCTTTATTTATGAGAACAGGTAGGCTGGTCTATAATTTACTGACCCCTGGACCAGACAGTAAGTGCTCTAAGAGTTAAGAAGAGATAATGATTATTAACGAACTGGGAAAGGGTCTTCAAAGAGGGGAGGGAATGTATTATTTGTTTATTTTGGATTTTACTTTTTATCCAAGTTAAACATGCCTAGAGTAGAAAGAGTCAACTTATTCTGCAAGATTTACTATGAAAAAACATCACCTCTCCCCCATTCCCTTGTCTGGGAGCCAATCATTTTCAACTTCTTTTGCTGTTGCTTCTAGTATTTACCTCTAAACCTCTAAATTAAATAGATATATATAGCTCCAAATTGATTTTCTAATTTCAGATACTATCTGTGGACTTTCTACTGTGGAAGAGGGAGTTTTCACATTTTTTTCCTACACCCAACTCCCGCCACATAAGCAACCTTGCAGTCACCCACCCTACCTCCCAGCATATTTAATTGTAGTTTTGGTTAGATCAGTATTTAGTATTTACATGATTATGATGACTACATGTGTGATTCAAATCTGAATTATGTAGTAAACTATGGCAACTTAACCATTTTCATATAATATTTTGTTTTCCCTGAATTTAATAATTTCCTTTTCTTTTCCTTTGCTTAGTGTCCTTTGTATTGCATTTACCTCTAACTTATCGTCAACCTCTTTAGCAGTTGTCTAATTAGCTTCATAAATTATCCCATGTATCAGATGCTCTAACAAGTCTATCTCCCTGAAGAAGAATCACCTAGAGCAGTAGTTCTCAAGCTTGCACATTCATCAGAATTACTTGGAAAGCTCATTACAACACAGATTCCTTGGCCCCAGTCCCAAAGAATCAAGTGTTCTCAGGCAGGGCTGGAAAATTTTCATTTGTAACCAGTTCCCAGGTGACACTAATGTTGAGAGCCTGTACCTCACTTTGAGAAGCCCTGGGCAAGGGCCTTCTGACTTGCTAGAGTTTGGACTGGATCCCTTCTTCATTGGACACAGCCAGCAAGCCTGACACTGCCATTCACCATCTTCTTGGGAATTCCCAAGGCTTCTCTCCTTTGCTGCTGCTGAAAAGTCCAAAGCTCTCTGAATTCTGATCCCTATATGTCACCTTCAGATAATAGTGCCTTGCGTTGTCAAATCTGCTTAGCTTACATTAGTGTATTTTACCTTCTCTATACATGAGCTCATTTTAGGAAACAACAGTGTCTTAATCTTCTTCATCTCCCCCATGCCTGGCACATAGGGAACACCCAGAACAAAGTGCTTGGCTGATGATTTTCTTCCTAGATTTTTATAAAAATATTTCTTTGTTCTTAGTATTCTGAGGAGAGGGGTTGTTAACAAGTAAATCCATATAGAGAAAACAGATTTACTTAATTTTTGCATCTTCCTTCAGATTTACCCATGTGCATTTTTCTTGTTAAACCCTCCTTCTGTGTGTACTTATTTGTTGAGCATATACGCAGTTGATAAAGTATGTATTGACTGTTTTGATAGACCTGTATTCTTTGGGAGACCTGGCACCACACCTCCTGTCCTAGAAGAGATTCCTATCAGGAGTTCATTTTCTCCTAAGGGATGGGTTCAAGTTTGTATGAACTGATACAGAAAATTAAATCTTTAGCCTTATTAATCACACGCACTCTTAATGCCACAGTTTCCCATGATAAAACACAATTGTCTACTGGAAACTGTACGGCAAGAGTTTGCACATAATTTGCATGTAAGGCAAAAAATGTTATTAAATAATTTATTTTTTCTATAATATAATTAATGGCAAGATCCGCAGGTACCACGTGGATCACTGTGAGTCTCATAAAGGAGTTTTATCTTTCATCCATTTACATCAGTATCAAAGTGTACTGTCACATCCAAATTCATAATAATAATTTAAAAAACACCAGCAGGAGACTAATTGTGTACAACACCAACTTTAAGATTTCATCCAGGGAACAAGTTGCTATATTTGCTTTCTTTTTCATGTACAGCTGATGGAGCATGTCAAACCCACTTTGCATATAGGAGGATAACATCATATACACCTAGGAGTGAGGGAGTGGACTCGTACACCGAAGATAACTAGGGCAAGGTAAATGATAAACATGGTGATAGAACTGTGATTACCTTCCTCAAATGAAAGATACATCCATGAGTGCAAATGCCGTGTGTTGAATAGACGGACCATCATTCCATCATCCATCACTGCCAGTTCCTTCTGTTTCATCGAGACCGTATTACAGCTGAATATATCTTATGAGTTATATAGCAATTTCTTAAAGATGAAATTCTGTGTTGCAACAGGCCAAATGTGTTTGCTGTAGGCCCATCTGTCTCAGTAGTTCTCGTTCACACACTAGCTATTTTTTCATACTAAAGGCTATTTATTGCATATAAATACCCCAGAGCACAAATAACAGGCAGGAATATTTTAGACAAACCCATGACATATATCAAAGTATTCAAAGAGAAGCAAACAAGGGGGCAAAACTCTCTGTTGAGTGTCAATAACTTATATCACTTACCCAAAATTTAGTGGATGGCAATCCAAAGTGTTCAATTCTCTTAAATCAAGGTGTTGGTGCGATGGATTGGGTATAAATCTGAATATGATATACTTTGCCTTAGAAAGTGTGAAATCCCAAACCTATCCAAACTTCACCCAGAAAAGAACTGAAAACATAAAATCATAGAATACCAAACTTGGAAGGGACCTCAGAATTCATTGGATATAAGCCTCCTATTGATGTTTGAGACCCTTTTAAAGTTTTGAGACTTATGATTTTCCCAGCATTGGTTGACTGTTTCTTGTGATGGAGGGACTTTCCTGAGACTGTGCTATGCTATGTTCATACTCTGTTTGGACCGTTTGCTCATTCACATATCTGTGACATGTTTGAACGGTTTGATCACTTAAGCTGTTCGTAATGGTTAAATGCTTCTTGTGTCCCAGGGATTGTTCTAGGAACTGAGATGTTTCCTGTACAATTTGACATTCTTTTATTTACAAATACTAAACTCAGCCCAATCAACCCAAATGCATTAAAAGAAGACTTAAATAATAGGCTCATAGTAGTGAAAAATCCATGAGTGGATCTGATTTTGATGTGATTGGATTCAGGAGCTCAAATGACTGTATCAGGAGGAGGTTTTCATTTCTTTGCTCTCTTTTCCTCTATGTTGACTCCATTCACATGCAGGCTTTCTGTCTCGTGATGGTAAAATTGCAGACATAGGTCAGGATCATATGTTCTCAGTCTTCCTGTAACTGCTCTTCAGCCTGCTATCTGAAACCAGAGTAAGGATAATTCTGCCCTTATATGACAAACTTCAACTATGATGTCTCCCCTTGAGACTTTTCCTTTTCAAAGTGATTTCTCCATTCTTTCCTCTTGTCCTTAGAAATTATAGAGTCCTTTATGACTAGTGCTTAGTAAACATTTCTTGAGTGGACAAATGAATGAACAAATTTTTCCAAGCTAATACATGAGTCACTTGGAGATTCAAATATAGTTTTGTATAACTCAAAAGCTCACGCTCTTTTCACTCCCTTGTCACTACTCTGTATAGAGTTATATAGCAGACAAGCAGAAGCAGCAGCAAAAAGGCCCAGTGCGGTGCATGCTTGTGAATACCTTCACTTGAAGGCCTCAGTAAATACTTGAGAAGTTTTCTGGCCAGAGTATATCATTTACTACAGGCTAGTAACAGATGGCCTTGAGTAAATTTATAGGTAAATGGGGAAAAAAAGTGTTTACAAAGTTACATGTTCATCAGGTTTTTATGCTTTTAAATTTTTCTCCCTGATGAAATGAGCAGTACTCAAACTATAGCACAGTGAATAGTGCCTTCTCTTAATGTTTTTGTTCATTTCCTCCGATTTCATTTTTTTTTTAAGATAAAGCTGTATTGAAATTATAGCTAGTTCTGGAGCTGTGTGGTAAGAGGCACAGTCCTTGCCTCGAAGAATAGCATGAATGAATTAAATAGAGAGTCCATCCTGTTACAAAGCTGTGAATGAGGAAGCACATGTTACTATGGGGACCCCTTACAGAGTCTGTGGGGAAGGTGGGGTTAGACAAAATGTTTTAGAGGAGCTGGTAGCTGCGTGCTGAAGAATTTACAGACATTAGGCAGGTAAAGAAAGGGACCTACTCATAATTATGACTGATTTATGGTCATAGTATGGAATTAAGAAAAAGGACCCTGGGATTTTATTTCTTGTCCTTCCTGAAATATCTTGGAATAAACCATGCTCTGCGTGTTTTCATCCATTGGTATAAGTGATATCCAGTTGATTGGCCAGCATGCTTTGCTCCGGTAACAGCACACCTGTAGGAAACAGCCTGCATTTCCTTGTCCCATGCCTAGTGCCTCTGGCCTCCTAACTACCACTGTCATTATAGGAATGGGCATGTGACTCGGCTGGGCCAATCAGAGCACTGCATCCTCCTGACCACAGTGATTGTTCAGGATAAGCGGGTGACCCAATCTAGACCTATGAGACTCAGTCTTAGGACTTTTTATGGTACCACTGTGAGGCCCATAATTGCTAAGCTGGCTGGTTGGAAGCCTAGTGTGGGTGGCCATCTTTGCACCATTTGGTGAATGTTTGACTGAGATGTATGCTGTTATAGAGCAATGCAGATATGAACAATGGGGAGAGAGGCAGAATAATGATCGCATAACTGAAGGACCTGTGTCCAGCTGTGCCTGCTGAAGCAAGCTCAGTGTTTGGGATTTTTACATATGCAAGCCTATATGTTCCTCATTATACTTGAGCCAGTTGAATTGGATTCTGGTCATATGAAACCAACATGTCCTGCTCAATACATTTGGTTACTTTGGATGTGGTCTCTGCCCAGTTTAGCACTCAGGAATGCAATGGTAATTAACACATTTTTATTCTGCCAATTGAGAAAATACAGGTCTCAAAGAAATGGGGCACTTCCTGGAAGCCTGGACTGGACAGAACAGTAGGAAAGAGCTTGGTCTTCAGGGGCATTTGAACTTCAACTCCATCACTTATTTTAGTGTGACTTTGGGCAAATCATTTAGTATCTGCAGATCTGTTTTTGAAAATAGATGGCTCTATGCATTGTATTTATGATCGGAGTTTTCGTGAATAATCTGTGAATATCATAAGATCATATTAATAGCATATTAATAGCACTGCCTCTGGCATTCATTCACTTATCAAGGAGTTTCAGTACCCAGAAAGAAGCTCTTGAGAACTTCTGGAAGATCTCCTGGGGTATAGTACAGCAGCTTACAGAGAGGTCCCTTTGTGGGTACTAAGACACCCCAAATGGACCGAAGATAAGAGGTAACTAGCGGTGGGATAAGCAAGAACTGTATGCTGTCTTTTGTGTCACTGTTAGAGGAAAAACAGTGCAGCTTAAGCTGAAATATTTTACAGAAATTTTAGTAATCAGATAAGTTAATCTTTATTATACCTCGCTCTTTGAACCTGCAATAATTGACTGGGCTTCACTGAGTCCTCATCCTGTGCCAAGCACTGTAAATTAGGCCTTTACATCAATTAATTCATTTAATCTTTGTGACCGTCTACATCATGTTATTATATGTTATTAATCAAATTTCACAGATGACATCTCAGAAAGGGTTAAGCAACTTGTCCACAGTTACGGCGCTAATAAGCAGCAGATCTGGGACGTCAGTCCAGACACCTGATTCCCAGGGGTGTGCTCGCAAGCCCTGTACCACCTTCCTTGCCTAGGGTTGTCATGTGGTTTCACGGAGTTCATTTTGGTTGGATTTGGTGGCAAGGTACTGTGGACATTAACATGCACCGCTTTTCTTCAGTGGCTGAAGCTTTTTGTCTGGGTCAGAATGGTCAGGTCTGGCTCCTTTAAGAACCTTCTTCAAGGAGACTCCTCAGGCATGCACACAGGGAGATGTCTAG
Source organism: Hippopotamus amphibius kiboko (assembly GCF_030028045.1). Taxonomy (NCBI): domain Eukaryota; kingdom Metazoa; phylum Chordata; class Mammalia; order Artiodactyla; family Hippopotamidae; genus Hippopotamus; species Hippopotamus amphibius. The sequence continues at coordinate 152,162,190 of NC_080190.1, read as the reverse complement.
GGAAGGTGAGTGTTGTGATCAGTCCTACCTGTTGATTACGCATGATCTGGCATATCTGAATCTCAAGCCTGCGTCCAGTTGGAGCCCTTGCTAAGTGATTTATGGATTTGGGGTGGAGAAGAAACATGTATCAGTATCTACACTGCGTCCAGATAAGCCTCTTTTCAAACCGATGAATAAAAAGTATAAAGGAAATATCTTATTAATTGGGTGTATAGAGGTGTCACCCATTCATTTGTAATGCTCGTAATTTCTGGTCTTGACGCCTGTTTTTCCAAGTATAAACACAGGCCAAACCTTTCTGACTAACGCTAGGATTAACTGGTTGATCCTGGTCTTTTTCTGTATGAAAGTGTGTTATGTGTGGATATTCACTATCTCCCGGAAACACAGCTGAAGGTTGATAGAGGCTTTGCTTCTTCCCCCTGCATGCTGTTCCACACCTATTTAAACCACACTACCTTACAGAATCTTACCTGTCAACAGAGTCCGCTCTAACTGCCAGGCATTTCTCTCTCTCACCTTAAAATGTCTATAGCCTAGTTGGGGTTTGCAGCTTAATCGGGGTTTCGCAAGCTCGGTACTGTAGATATTTGGGCTGGATAAGTCTTTGTTGTTGGGGGCTGTTCTGTGCTTCAGAGGATGTTTAGCTGCACCTCTGGCCTCTATCCACTAGATGCCAGTAGCATACCCCTTGCCCTACCCCCTCCCCACCCTCTGCTCCCACCACTAACACCCTCCAGTTGTGACAATCAGAAATGCCTCCAGATGTTGCCACATGTTCTGGGGGAGCAAAATGGCCACCAGTGGGGACCACAGGCCTGTGCCAAAAAAATTTAGTTTACAGGGTTCTGCCGTATACTTATACTTCTCTAGTCCTCATTCATGTTCCAGTAAGGTGGCAGGTCTCTGCCGCAGAAATCGCGCATTGTTCTGTGCCTCTCTTCTTCCAAATGTGAAGACAAAGAAAAAAGCAAGGTCAACTCTCTCAATGTCTGTTGAGTGCCAACCTGTGGCTGAACTTTTCTAAGTGCTTGGTATATGCCATTTCATCACTTCATTCTGGAGGTATTTATTGAGTACCTACTTACCATATGATACTTGAGAGGCAACATTCAAATTCCAGCTCATCCGCTTAGCGTGACCTTGGGTAACACTTCATCTCTCAGTGTCTCAGTTTCTATACCTGTGAAATGGGGCAATAATATCACCCATCCCATGAGGCTATGAGGATTATATGGATTGAAATGTGCAAAACATTTAGAACAAGGTCTGGCACATGTAAATATCTGCTGAGCGTTAACTATCTCTGTTCCTACATGTCCAGCCTGGATTTGGTGCTGAGGAATCAGCAATGGACAAGCGGTCTCGTTCTCGTGGAGCTGATATTCTGCTGTGGTCTCGTACAACCCTCCTAAAAACTATCTACAGGTTAACTGGGCCCCACTTCACAGGTGGGGAAATTGCAGCTCCGTGAGAGGCAGTAAACTGCCCAAGGTCACACAGCTACTAGGTCTCAGGGCCAAGATGTGAACTCAGCTTTCTCTGGCAACAAAGCTACACTGAGTATCTAATAGGGCTACACTGAGTATCTAATAGGTTCTCAATGTACTTGCCGATGTCTAGACTGAAAAGGAAATGATTTTCCCCTTTCCTTTATCCTTTCCTCTTTATTTTTGTTTTCTTTCTTTTCTAAAGACTCTTGAAACCTTTCTCCCAAGTTTTTATAAGTATATTTTGCTTCCCATTTCGTGTTTGGGTATTTATTTCGCCTGTGACCACCCTGCTATCTCTGCCGATGAATCAGTCCCAGTGTCTAGATACGTGAAATTTCATTGCAAATGAAATGTCCACAGTGATTCATCTTTGCAGCAAATGGGGAATGTGTACTTTGGGTTTTAAAAATAGAAATGAGTCAAGAAAATCATATGTTTCCTGTTTTAAAAAAAACTTTTCAAAGGTTCGGTGCCCCTCCACCCCTTCCCAGCAGATTCAACATGGTAACCATAATTGGGGTACACATCCAAAGAGAGCCTAAAATAGCTCATTCCTTTCCAGTTTTAACATTTAGAAATACTATTTATCAAGAGAATAATTCCAGCTGTTCCTAGCCACATTTCACATCAGCTCGGGGACTCTCCTGTGTGTCAATATTCGCCATCCAGGGTTTATCACCACATGGAATGTGCTGGGCGATTGGCGGTCCCTGCCACACTCTTCCTTGCTCTGTCTCGGGACGTGGGTCGCTGAGGCACTCGGGTCACAGACAAGGGCTGCCTTCTTGCTGAATGGCTCTTGTGTTATTATTTTCCCGGGCCTGCGCCCATGTGTATTTACGTGTGTGCCACTTCATAGAGGGTGTGACGGAAGAGCAGCAGCCAGGCTGGTTAGGCAGCAATCTGGAAAGTTGGAGAAAAAACCCTGTGTTTTGCACCTCTCCAGTCAGTGCTTCAGCGGGAAGAACAGCCTGTTCGCTGTTACAGGCTCCTTGTCCTTGGCTCGCACCAATGGCAATAAGACGTTGCTTTTCAGGTTAATTCGACGTCATTTCGCCTGTTTGCATGAAATCTTATCAAAGTGCATCCTGAAAGAACACACTGGGCAGAACCTTTGTTCTTTTGAGGTGAAGGTAAAAGAGATGAAGTTTTCAGAAATTTCCTTGAGTGAAAAACCAGGCTATACACTTGCAATTGTTTTTGGTTTGGAAAAAAGGCTCAATGGGCAGTGACCTTGCAGGTCTATCTTTGTGAAAAAGCATATCCAGAAGAGAAAAGAAGGAAGGAAGGAAAGAAAGAAGAGAGAAAGGGTGAGAGGAAGAGTGACTGAATGAATGACACTAAAGACCAAACTTGCATTTTCTAGAAGCTGCATTTCTAGAAGACGTCTCTCTCCTCTCGAAACTGGTCGCCACTCACACTCGGGACTCTGAAATATCCTCTTGGTTCTTTGTGCATACCTGTCTGCTTCTCTCCTCGTGCTGACTGCCAGGTTTGGAAAGTCACACCTTAGGTCCAAGTCATGCTTCTAAGTCCAGGTGCCCAGATCAGCCCTCCCTTGCATCCCAGGAAGGATGCCTGGTGTCTTAAAGCAAGTGTGTCCCACCACAGTGCAGCAGCTACCGCGTGACATGGTGCTTCAATTTATGCCTTTACTCTCATCTCATGATATAAATTCCTTAAGGTGGTCTGTCGGCTGCCAACACTGTTGAGAGAAGAGACAGGCAGTATTGTCCCTACCCTGCCTCACATGGAGAAAACATAATCTTGTCTCTGTCTTTACCCTGCCAAGTCTCGGTATGTATTTGGCACATTTAATATGTTTACTATCAGTTAACAACGTGAATGATTCTGGATTCCCTACTTCATACACACACACACACACACACACACACACACACACACACAGAGCAGAGTTAAATACACCAAGAAAATACCAAATTTCCAATTGTGAACAGTCAGTTCCATGAGAAATACACTAATATTTAAGTTGCAGATACTTCAAAAGACTTATTTAGAGACAATACCAACTTGCTCTTGCTTCAGGAGAAATAAGACACTGCTAGAAGGAGTTGCTAGAGATTGGCAATGAGCAAGGCATTCACAGGGGTGGATGGTTCACCAGCAGCAAGCATCTTGCACTGACTCGGAATCTGCACTTTATTTTCCCATCCCTATGTCTTTAATGCATCTTTCTTCTCTTTAATTGCCCTTTAGAGATCCAGGTGAAATTCAGTTTCCCCCAAGATGTTTTCCCACTAGTTGTGTCTTTCCCTTCACGGAACCACCACTGCCTTTGGGTTGCTTCTGTGGTGATCGCGACGCCCTCCTCTGGACTTTTGTGCATTTGACACCTTAGCTTTGAGTTGAGAGGCTGGGTCTCATTTTCTTTTCATGGAATCACATTGTGCACCACAGTGACGAGAATAGTCATGGCTGCTCCATAACATTTAAGGAATAAGTGGAACGAGGGCCTTGACGTTATGTTTTAAGTGTGAGGGATCAGGACATAGGTAAAGAAGCTGAACCGTGACACACAGAAGATTTAGATTCAAGTTCACGTTCTACCCGGTACCAGCTCTGTGAATTAGGGGTGGAGGGAAGTCGTTTAAGTCTTTCCCTAGAAAAACTGGGGTTACTCACGCTCAGCTGTGACCTCCCTAGGATTATGGGAACTGCATGAGTTGAGGGAGGTCTTGCAGTTTTTGAATTGTGCGTTGTCAAGAGATTTTTGTTTATGTTTGAGTAGGCCTCCCTGCCTTCAGTCTCTCTCTTCTTCCTCGTTAATGCTGACAAGAATGTGGTCTTTGATATAAGAAAGTGCTAAGGGTCTGCCAGCAAGTGCATGATGGATTCGTGAAGAGCTGGATCAGCGCCTGTGTCCTCCTGACTCACGATTCCGCCGTGGCCCCTGGGACGTGGGTGAGAGTGCGGGTTCGGGCTGGGGGTGCAGGCAGGGCCTGTGAATGAAGAATACAAGCCTGGTGTGTGCGTACAGGGAGAGAACTTGCAATGTTGGGCTTCCAGTGCGCTGCCCTTTGCATAAATAAATTAGCCAGTCGTCCAGCTCCGTAATTCCGCTGGTCCTCAATATGGCCTTGAGTTAATCAATCATTAAACTCACGGAATAATTCCTTTCTGTGATTGCCAAAGTATTGATTTTTTTTCTGGTGTGAAAAAGACGAGGTATAGCTTCTCCACAGGGTATTTTTGAGAAATAAAAGGAATAATAGAGTAAGTGCTGAAAATAATTGTGGAATGAATGAACCCCCAGTTAACCACAGCATCAGGGGCCCTTTATCACTGGAGAGAATATTCTGTGACATCCCTTTTCAAGAGTAATACTGGTAACCTCTAAGTTGAAACAGAAAAGGGGGAAAACTCACAAATAAACATCTTCACAGAATCCACATACCTAGGATTTTTCAGTGTACATTATTAGGGCTTATCACTACTGTTATATTTTATGATGTTTGCAGCAGTAATTGAAAAAAAAAATCGCGTTTTAAAAATAGAAATCCAAAGACAAAGGGCAGAGGAAAAACTCTCCATTGCATCAGTACAAACATTTTTATGGGATTTTTTTTTTTCTTTTGGCTTCCTGATCTCTTTGAAAACACTCTTCTCTCTACTTATGGGGAAAAAAATACACCTACTAACAGCCTGAAGGAATTATGAAATGTGCTTTGCACAACTCCCTATGGCCTCAGGTAACAATGTAAATGAATCTTATTAGACAATTTTTTTTCACTGTGCATGTGATAAAATTATTTTTAAATGAGTTTTTTTTTTTCCTTTGGATTCAGTAAAACTGCTCTCCTTGAATGAAGAGGAGCCACATGGGAAGGAATTAGGGCATGTTACAATTCAGCTGTTTGAGTCAGATGTAAAAAGAAAAAAACATTTGGCATTTCTGAGGTGGAAAAAGCTAGGTCTTCCTTCCTTCTCAGGAATCACAAAAATAACTGCTGAAAACCCTCACTTTCCAAGAGAAACTTCTTTAAAAGTTATGTGTAACTAAAAATAGGGAGATTATAATGGCAGTGAGCGTGCATGTGTGTAAAATCCCAGAGCAGCATAGGAGGCGTGGGCTGGAAACTCAGGGTTCGTGATTTTAAACCCATCGGCAGATTAAAATCTGTTGGCCGGAAGAGCATTTAACCCTGAGTCACCTGTGTCCCTTACCAGTAGAATGGAGATCTCAAAGAAGTCTCAGTGAAATGGGCTTTAGGTTTATCATTTGGCTTCTAAGAAAAACCCACTAGCTTCACAAAGGAGTGATGCTGATTTTCTTAAAGGACTGTGGAAAGCTGGCTCCTGACTGTGGTAGCTTAGAACAATGTCATGCGTTCCTGAAGTGCCAGAGACCTCACCTTTGGGAGCACTTAAGACCCGAGATCTTAAGTGTGGTTGAACCTTGAGAAAGCCGCTAACCCAGCGTGACTGGTCTTCTAATGGCAACAGCGATGCTTATTCCATCCCAACAAAGACTGTATGACAAAACACTCTCTAAAATAACCATGGTGCCGGGGACTGGGGAAAGGAAGATGGAGTGAAGCAGTTTAAGGCATACAAAGCTTCTTTTGGGGGCGATTAAAAACATTCTGGAACTAGAAAGAGGTGGTGGTTGCACAACATTGTGAGTGTACTAAATGCCGAGGAACTGTTCACTTTAAAATGGTTAACTTTATGTTGTGTGAATTTCACCTCTGTAAAAGAAAAATGCATTTGTAATTCAAGATAGAAGGAGCTCGCTCAATGCAGGCATCATTGCATCACCGCTGGCAGACAGGTGATTTTAGATGGAATGGCTGCTGTTTATATTTCTGTTTGTTCAAAAAGAAGGCATTGGTAGTGTTCGCTGGAAAAGACACATGGCTGAGCTACAAGCGACAGCTAGACGTTTAGAAGAGGGGTTATGATTTTGAAAAACTGAGTTTGTTTTACAAACCAATGTAATAATTGTTTTCGGACTGATTTTAATTGGCAGAAATGGGACTTAGCAGAGAGAGGGAACAAATGGGTGAGTTATAGCATGACTGCACAGGGCTTCAAACTTGACCTTCCTCGTGTCGATGACACACAGCTCCTCTGAAGCATCTTGACTCATCCACATTTCAAAAAGTGCCCGGTTGAAAGGAATGTGGACTCAAGAAGAATTTACTATGACTGCAAATTGATAAAAGAGAGCTCAGCAGCTTGCCCTACCTACCGGGGCGTAATCACCCTGCTCTAAACCGCCCTTTTCTAGGGCGCCACCAGCCTTTTGTGTTTTCCAGTTCCTCTCCTTTCTCATGTCTGCCCCCAAGCCCTTAAGTAAAATGGCTAATTCCCTCTTGAACCTCTTCCTTATTTCTTCTTCCATTGTCATTGCATGCTTAGGTGAAAACATTCTGGATGAGAAATGTCATATCAGGTCAGGACCAGTCAAGGACCCAAGTCCTGCAAATACATCATTTGTTTCTAATCTAATGATGAGGCTCACACCCAGAATACTCTCAGTTGCCGTGTTTCTCTCCAGGTGGAGCTCCAGACTCTCGGGTGCCAGATGATTAAGCCTCGCTTCTAGCAGGGGTTGGAAGCAGCTGCCTCCATATCAAACCTCATTTTCTCTTAGCCAGTTGCGGCAGAGTCTACACCCAGCTGTGATGCGAGGTGCCCACTGGCAGCTCTCATCTCTACCGACAACCTTTCATCTCGATTCTCTATAAACTTTTCTTAATATCTGCTTGTTAAACCTGACAGAATGGCATTAGAACAAAGCTAACCTGGCTGCTGAAATGCTGGCAGCAGCATCTGTCAGGCCTTTTTGCTTCTTCCTTTGATAAAGTTTTGCCCGGCTATTATTGTGCAGGCCTTGTTGGAGGGTGCCGAGACCTTGGAGCAGAAAGGCATCGGTCTGTCGCAGAAAGCTCAAAGGGTGATGTGGTCCTGGGGTGTATCCTGAGTTGAGTCATCTATTTCTTCTCCCAAATTATTCCTCGTGAATACCAAATCCACCCTCCCCATCTCCGCTTATGTAAGTACTTTAGAAACCTTTTGAAATAAAACTTTCAGACTTGGTTGTTCTACTTAAAAATCCCAGCAGCAAGATTTTAGGCCGTTTCATAAAATGATCACAAGGATCCTTTGCTTTCTATGGGTCTCAGTAAACTAGCATCAGAGTGAGGATGTGAAGTTAGATCTTCTTATACAAAGAATACAACCTTATTTGTGGTGTAAGAGAAAGTCTCCAGTCCTCCCTGAAACTCAGCTGATGCTTGAATTGACATGATCAGAGGTTAGAGTGTTGTCTGAACAGGGGAGGGGTAAGCTTCGCAAATTCGTATCGCCCTGAAGACCCTGCTGTCTTCAGACCGGTTAAGAACCATTTCTAAGAACAGGGCATGCCCTCAGCAGCTGAGGCCAGCTCCAAGGCTTTCTCTTCAAGAATGGCTTTCCACCTGCAGTCTTCAGACAGACCTGGTGATGCCTGGATAAGAGCCACAGACACGGCCCTCTAACACTTAACTAACACAGTCCTTGCCGGAAGAGTAGGTGCCCCGCAAATGCTATTTGCCATTGGACTCAGAAGTACGGCTGACAAGTTAAATTAGAGGGGGTGGTAGATCAAAAGTGTTCTTCCTTGAGAGGGGCACCCATAACTCAGTTTGCCAGATTTAGCCTTTAAACTTCTGGAGCAGCTTCCACCCCGCCCATGCCCATCCCCACCACTGGCCAGGAACAGATTACATGGTAGTGTTTCTAGAATCTTCATTAGCATCGTCTTCTCACTTTTCTTTACAGCTGAGTTTTCCATATTCACTTGTTTTAACCTATGGCAAAGGCAAGTACTAGATTTGAAATATTCCTTGTGGTCATTCGTGCCTTCTTCCCCAGAAGGTAACTAGTCTAGTTCACAGTGAAACCTCCTTGAATGCCATTGGCATCACACACCTGGGTGAGGGCATCATTTGAAGCTGAGAAATCAGAGCACTCTTTTTATCTCAGGTGCTTCTTTTGTATAGTATCCATTCACAAGAAGGAAAAAGATGTTCTCTCAGGAACTGTGGGTCATCGTTTTGGGAACAATGCTATGGCATAATATCGGTTAAACTCAGTTCCTGTCAGTTTCAAGTTCAAGAACAAACAGATGAGATGCCGGGTTCTTCACTCCCCCACACCCATACTCTCCTCCTTATAAACCATGCCAAGGAGAGTTCCCATCTCCAGACTTTTCTCCTTATAAGGTGTGGTTTCTGCCAATAAGAAGTCTGCTTGGACATGGAAGACGTCAAGCACTAAATTATGTCTCCTGTTCTCTGCTCACTGGCAGCAACTGTGCCAAGGTCCAAAAGGAGAACTGGGTAGGTGTGTCCTAATAGGAGACAGTGTTAATTGCCTTAAAAGCTTTTGAAGCCATTGTCTGATGGATCTAAGAAGACTGATCCTGAAGGTGTGAGCTCAGAGCTGCAAGTTAGGCGCTCAGAGTTGTAATTCTTGGGTTGGCAATGACTCATTGCAGGGCCTGAGGCAAACTCACTCATCTTCTCTGTGCACCAGTGTATTCTTCTGCAAAAACTAGGGAAATCAACACACAGTTTGCTGATGGGGATATTATATGGTTTAGGCATTAATAATTGTGATAAATAACTGATGGAAAGCACCCCTAGAGGTTTTACCTCTTGAAGCCTCTACACATTTTTAGGAGGCTTTGTTATTGTTGTTTACAACTCTGGACTTCTCTCTTTGGAGGTCTTTCCAACAACAGTGAGGAAATTCAAGTTCCCTTGAAGTTTTGTTCTGATCCTGGTAAGCACAGATGATTTCCCTTAGGACTGTGTCACATGGGGGTTTTGCAAAAGAGACCTTCTCACCTAACACGAAGACCCCCCTGCTCCCCTTTAGGACCAGATGCCACGCAGAATGGGAACCAACTTCTGTGGTGAGACCTCGTTGTTTCTGAGCCCATCTGAGCCTCCTCGTGATCTTGGCAGAGCTGTTGCGTCAACTAGGAAGCATCATAAAGACATCCTCCTCTGTTGACGGTCTTCTTCCATGTCTGATGAAGCAGCCCTTTTGGGGATAAAAAGTCAAAATGAAAAACGATGTGTCAATAAGTGGAAATTAAATGAATGTGTTAGTATTAATTTGTTACATTCTACATGTGCTCCTCTGAAGAAGCGGGTGTTTATATTCAGGGCCAGCTGCAGGCGTCCAGGATGGTAAAGTCAGAAAGGACCCAAGAGAAATTGATCCAGCAGCCTCCACATGGCTTCCATCTCAGCTGGCTTCCATCCTCCTGTGCTTTGCTCACTTACTTCTCTCCTTGGAAAGGAGTACAGTTCTTAAGTCTTGCAGTTTCTGGGTGGACTGGCCTCTGCTCTCTGTCTTCCATATTTCAGGTCTCTTGAGTTCTGAAGCATATTTCTGTCTCATCTACTTAACTCTGCTGTTAAATCTCTACCACCATGCCTGTCTCTTCAGCTCACCAGATTTCACACTCATTTGCCAGTGGCTGTGAAAGGAAATGACAGCAGAATTTCTCATGGACTTGGCTCCCAGCCAGCATGGAAAACGTACTGAGTTGATGTCTCCCAGAGCCCTGTCTTTAGCTCAGGTGTCCCCGTTTCATTGGGCTCAGCAGATTTCCTACATCTGTGGTGTACGACATTGTAAAGAGTTCAATCTGGAAACTCGTTTTCCCCTTCTGCATCCCCGTTCCATGTTGAAGCCAAGGAGCCTCCCCATAGGTGGAAGACTGAAAAAGTGCAGATTGTATCAGTGCTGCTTTTAGCAGCGCCCTGTGGAATAAGACACCTCCTGCTCAGTGTTCCCTCTACTGCTTTTAAGGTGTGAACAGATAAGCAGAATCCATGAGCTGACAACCAGGCTGTGTGAGCGCCAGGGACGGTGAGCAGAACTCTGTTTGCGGCTCGGGGCCCTGGAAGGAAACCATGGGATGCAGACATTCCATTCTCCTTCATTCATTTACTCCTTCTTTCTTTCACGCAGCAAATAGTTACGGAGCTCTTCCTGTGTTGTGCAGCAGGTTGGCCATTGAGATATGAAAGCTGACATTTATTGAAGGCCTGTTGCAGAGCAGAGCCTGTGCTAAGTGGGGGTCTTCCACAAGCTGAGAGACAGTACTGTGGTTATCTCCACTTGAAGAAGAGGCAATTGACACGTGGAGGTGTTAAGTAACATCACACAGCCAGTAAGTGATGGAACCAGGATTTGAATGCAGATGGTTTCACTCAGAGTCCTGGGTTCTTAATAGCTACATTGTGCTGCTTGAATGCAGGAATCATTACTAAACATTGTGGGAGACACCTGGACAATTCCTGTTCTCCAGCAGTTAATGATAAAGAGGGAAGAAAACTCGCTGCCCTGCCACTTACGCAGCATAATCTTGGCCGTGTTCCTTCTCTGTGCCTACATTTCCTCATCCTTAAAATGGATGTGGTAATAGTTCCTATTTCTTAGGTTTATTTTGAGGGTTGAATGTGTTAAAATATGCAAAACGGTTAGGACAGTGCTTTGATTACCCGAGAGTTGTTAGCTATTTATTATTGTTTTTATTATTGACTATTAATATGAACCATGAACACACAACAGTATCCATGGTGCGGTTATGGAATAGCAGACACTATGTTAACCATTTGGGGATTTATAGTGAACAGAATGTGTAGTCTGTGTCCCCTTTTATTTTTTCATTAGAGTAAAGGTGACCCGAAGAATAATTCTAACAGGAAGGAAGGAAAGCCCTATAAGACAATACTCAATCCCACTTGAGACAGAGAAAAAAATGCTGAGGTGACCCATAACTCCACCCTAACTCCCCCAAGGACAAAGGAGTCTCTTAGAGATCGACTTGAGGGGAAGGGAGCGGAGAAATGCTGTAGTTGGAGTAGAGAAGGGTGTTTGGGAGTTGCTAAGGTGGAAGGGAAGCAGAGGTGAGGAGCAGGCAGCTTAGGGGCTCTACAGGGCACCTCGTCTTCCCCATTTCTCTAGCGGCTCACCCCAGAGCTGTCCTGAAAGCTCACCGATAGGTTTTCCCATCCTTGGTGGTTGGGGATGAGGGAACAGTAGAGCCGTTGCGACTCTTCAGGAAGCCCCTCCATTTTGCATTGTGAATCAGCTTCATCGACGAAGGGGCAGACATCAGTTTTCTCTGGCCTTTCAATGCAGGGGGTATGTGTGTGAACACGGGAGAAGCCACAGCACCTGTTCAGGAGGAAATGGGGGTCTGCACACTTACTTGCTTTGTTCCAGCAACGTGCTATGTCCAGGGATAAAAATGCAAGAAGGAACAAGTCTCTATCTTCAGTGAACTCGAATCCTATCCTTCTCTACTTTGTTCACCCCAGAGATCTACTAACTCCACTCCTCAGCCTTGCAGATAATATTGCCATGGATGCTGTTGGGTTCCCTTCATTCCTCCGAAATTTAATTATTTAGAGACTGAGACTTAAGCAACTGCTTTGATTCAGAAAGAAGAAATATTTTCAAGCAGCAGATAGAGGTGGGATTTGAAAACTCCTTCGAAGATCTTGAAACTGATTTTTCTTTGTTTTGCTGGTGGTAAAAATCTTGGAGTATGACCAAATTGCCCAGACATGATGAGATGACCGCTTATTTTTATTTACAGGCCCACAGTGATGTAGAGAGTTTCTGCAGAGAGCAAATGGAGACCCATGGCCACCTGAGTCTGAGACAATGCCATTACCACCAGTAGATCCTGCCTCTTCCCCCCCGAATTCCTTTTCACTCTAAAAATGGGCTTCCTTTTAAGATTGCAGAATAATAGAGTCTACCCCCTTTTTCATGTCAGAGTGCCATTTTCCACCTCCTACAGCTTTCTTTGTTTGGAACTGTTCATTCTTGGCAGTGATATTCTTAAACCAGGGAAGAATGAGGAAATTTCACTATCTTGGTGAAATTACCTCATTTAGGAATAATTGGTATTCACAGAAGAGATGCACATTTTCATCCACCTAGTAATGAACAAATTAACAAGACACCTACTGAGTTGTGTTAACAAAATTACCAAATGTAAAAGGAACTAATTACTATCCACTTCATCCAGACAAACTCAAAACTGCATTCATAATGGGCTTTGTGGCTGACTTGATGTAGACTGTGGAGAAAGGAAATAAACAGGTGCCTAGTGATCAAAGACTCTGTCCTTGGTGATTGTTTTGGAAGGGGTGCCTGCTTCTCAAGAAGGCTGAGATTGCGTCTAGAAGTCTTTCTTCCTTGCTGGTGCACGTGCTTGTAACATGCATGCTTTCTTTTCAGAGATAACTGATTGTTACTCATAAAAGAGCAACCAAAGCACACAGAGGTGAATTTCAGAAATAGTCATCTTTTGTGAAGAGATGTAGGCAGCAAACTGCCTCTCTGATTATGGGGTCAGCTAGCCAAATTCACAGGGGCCCCCTGGCCTAGTGCCTGAAAGAATTTAGGGTTGGGGAAGGTTTCTGGTAAAAATGAAAGTAGGCTTCTCCTACGTATACTGGAGTTTTGGTGTTTACTCACACCGAATACCTCTTTTTTTGAGGATGCTTGGAATAGGCTGGTGGCAGTGTTTCAGACAAGACAATTGTTTGGCCCTACTTTCATGAATTAAATCTAATTGCATGTGATAGATATGTTTTCGTTAGAATTTAGAGTAAAGCTCCAGAGGAATTTGAAGTAATTTTTTGGACTATTTAGTTTCAACTAAGTAGCTCAGCAATTCAAATGGGAAGTACAAGAAAAAAATAGGTTATCACACAGGTTAAAATGAGGTAGGACATTAAAAGAGGTTTTTTTTAGTCACTTCAGGCATTCTTTTATGCATTCATCCATTCAACAGGTATTATTGATTGGCTGATATGTGCCAATAAAGCTCTAAACACTGGGGATAAGACAAGAAACAAGTAAAAAAGAAATCTCTACACTCAGCGTAAATTCTGGAGAGTAAGAGACAAAAAAAATAGAAAAAAAAAAGATGACTTTATGAAGTAAAGGAAACAGGTGGTGTGATGGGGTAGTAGGATGGGGGAAGGGAAGCCATCATGAGGTAGGGTGGTCAGGGGAGGGTTGGAGGTGTGTTCTTCCAGTCAGTCTAGTTTGCGCTAGCCTAGATTTCACAAGGGAACCTGTTTGAAGAACCAATTTCCAGAGTCTTTAGCAGCATAGATTCTTTGATGAGATTTTCTGCACTTCATCCTATTTTCATTGCTCAGCTACATGTACTAAGATGCTGATTGTCTGCCTTCATTTCTGCACTTTGCAGTAAATTTCCCTCCACCCCTGTGAGGGGAGGCACTCTTCATTTGCTCCTGGGAAGCCAATGAGGTAACTTCGCGGAGAGCTTCCCTGTTTTGCTAAATGGTGACATATTGAGTGGATCTCAGCATTAAAGCAAACATACCTGAGCAGTTAGCTCAGAGCAGGTGTGGGTGGAAACAGAATCTGGAGTTCTAGGAAGTTCTAGGAAGAAATTTCTTGGAGTTCCCACCACAAAAACACACACACTCAGGATAGGAATACGGTGGGGCTGTGGGCTGCGGTCAAGCCCTGTGCATTGAGAGTCAGGGCCCAATGAATGTTGGTTGGTTGTATTAGTAATGAATGAATGATTGAATGAATACGTGGAATCAATCTACAGCTCTTGGGAATGGTATCAGACATCAGGGGGTGGAATCAGGACATGCCAGTAAAAAAACCAACACCATACACACGTATGCACATACCACATGCACACACCTTATACTAATAATTTTTCCAAAGCAAGGCTGTAAAAAGACACCGAGGGCCTTCTCTGGGTTGGCCTCGTGTGGGAGTTTTATATTAACATTTTTCTTCAGGGGAAGTTACATTTGAGACTTGAGTCCTAGAGTGTAACATCCTACTTCTAAGAATATGTAAGGAATCTTCTCTTTTATAGCTGGGGCCATGCCAAAGTAAGCAAATATGGGAACATTAGATTATCTTTTTGATAAAGCACAGAGATGAAAATAGAAGGTGGTATCATCAAAATTAGAGGACCATTTAGCAATTTGGTGACTATTGTGAGGTAGTGGAAAGAGCAACAGATCAGGATCAAGAGAGCCAACTGGTGGCTTTGGATGAGTTAATTAACCTCCCTGAAGTACAGTTTTTAAAATGCAGAGGATGCTTTTTATCAACTTTCAAAGTATAGTCTGTTGAGAGTGGAATGCACTACATCTTTATGCCTCTCTATCAGAAGTTCATGACATTGGCATTTAAAGACTCTGAAAGTCTCATAATAAAGATATCTCCTACGCTTTGTTGGAAAGAACGTTTCCAAAGCTTTTCTCCTTTTGACAACTGTTGACATGTTATGGAACTATTTTTTCAATAAATGTGATCTTAGGATGCTGTCTAAGATTCTTTAGCTGATATCTGTGTACACACACACACACACACACACACACACAGAGGGATGTAGGTCCAAGGAATTTGTGTACACAGGTACCATTGCTAATGTGCAGAACCTAGCTGAGGATGGCACAGGTTTTTGAGGTTTTCCCTGATTCTGTTGGCTTTGTGTTCTGTACAGCAATCCCCTTTCCCTTCTGCTTCATCCTTTTCTGACTTGGTCATCACCAAATTTTCAATTCCAAACACAGTTTCTGGCATGGAGACGATAAGTGTTCAGTAAAAAATGGTGGAATACATGAGAGAGTCTGAGGAGGAGGAAGGGATGGAAGAAAGGAAAGAAGGAAGGGAGGGAGAAGGAGAGTGGGAGAGAGGGATGGAGGAAAGAAGGAAAAAAGAAAGACACGGTCACTTATATTCCCTACTATTTTAATCTGAGTGGTTCCTGCCAGTTTGGAGAAGCAGCACTCCCGTTTTACACTGTGCTATGCTATACCCTGGAAAGCTTCTGCTCCCACCCTAGTGAATGCTTGTTTTACTCCCAATTATCCTATAGCATCTGCTTTTTAAGCTGCTGGTGGACTTGTTAGTGGAGACACTTTGGGAGTAGCTAAAGGCCAATCAATAATATGCTGATACTTTCGGAGACATTCTGCTCCCAACACATAATCATTGGAAATTTTATTCCATTATTTGGCTGGAAGCACAGCATGCAGTTGTCACAAGGGGACATTTGCTCCGGGGGTGAGTGTGACATTGATAGGATCTAATTTCACACCCAATACAACAGGTTGAAGAGCATCGCTACTCTGCAAACCTTAGGTTTGTCTGCTGCTTGGTGCCTTTTTGTTGCCAGACTCTATTTCCTAGTTTGCTCTGCCAAAACTGGCAGGCTAGCAGCTTTTCAAAAAAAAAATTAGGCAGAAGATAAAATTTTCTGTAGCATATGATGAAAGATGGGAAAAAACGAAAGCACTAAAATGTCTTTGTACAAATGCAAGGACTATAGGAGGTTGGCAAAAAGATAACTGTGCATCTGAGTGAAGGAGGTTATGACTACATGTAGATAAACAAAATCTGCTGAGATCATGTTCGTTGCTAAGATGCCATCCTTAAAAGATAAATACCATAGAAGGATTGGAGAAAGAAAAAGATGAAGAGGTGCCATCCACATCAAAGTGTTTCTACACATATTAATGGGGCTCCTACTTGGTGCTTAGCATTGAGATAGGCACTAAGTTGAGTTGTGGCTTTGAGACAACAGTATATAAAAGCTGTACAACTTGCTGCCTGCTTTCAAAGTGCTTCCAGTTTTGTGCTAGATACTAAGTTCTTCAAAAAAAATGTCTTAACACCAGGCTTTATTTCTCATAATTAAAATCATTGGGGTTTATCTATGTATCAAATATATCAGTTGAGGATATAAATAAGCAAAGAATAGATTTAGTTTCAGTCCTAAGAGATTTTGGAAACTATCAGAAGATTCACAGTCAAATCTCATACAAGGCAGAATGTGGTGCTCACCAAATGAATCGTACTAATAAATTTACAAGGAGTTCGGAGGAGGGAAGTGTCACCTCTTTCTCATATAGTCAAGGCAAGTCATTTCGGGGAAAGTGGCATTTGTACTGGGCCTTGAACAGTTGGTAGGATTCCAGGGAGAGGAGATATATCTGGGGAATTAATTGCAAAAGGAAGGGAGTGAGAAAAGGTGAGAGGGCAGAAGAGACTGTCTTCTCTACAGCCAGCGTACTTCTCTGTTTTTTTCTCCGTTTCTGCTGCAGGCATTTTCATCTCTGTCTGGGCACGCAAGTCAGGAATCTGCAAGTCCTTCATGACTCCTCATTTTCCCTCACCCTCCAAGTCTAACAAGTCACTAAGTTCTGCTAAATTCACTCCTTATACCACCATCAACTTGACCCTCTTCCTCCATTACTGAATCTGCCTTCGTGAGAGGGTTATCACCCTCTTACATAGATTAGAGCAGAAGCCTTGTTTCCACATTGTATCACCATAATCAATCCTTTATAGGGCTTCCTGCCAGAAAGATGGTTCTATAACTCGAATTTCATTGCATTCTCCCTGCTTAGAATCTTCCCATGACTCTCTGTCACCTAGAGGATGAAGTTCAAACTCCTTAGCATGACATAGGCATCCTCCATGAATTGAGCCCTGCCTACCTCTCCAGCTTCATCTGCTGCCTCTCCCTTCATGATGGTCTTTACTTAGGAGGTAATGGGAGATGATCATAATTCCTCTTATAGGAAAATAACATAATAAGGTAGAAAGATTAAGTTAGTTTCTCTTTGCAGCAAAGATTGAAGAATAAAATGATTATGTACCTGATTTGAAGTCAATGGACATGGATTTGAAATTTATATAACTGCTCTAAGTCTCACAAGTTCCTAGTGTAGATTAAACTCAATGATGCAGGCAAAGTGATTAACAAAATTGCTTGGATGTAGTACACCTGTACATGCTTAATAAATGGGGGCCAGATTGTTCTCTTCCCTTCCCTCCCCTCCCCTCCCTTCCCCTCTCTCTTCCCTTCCCCCTTCCTTCCCTTCTTCCTCCCTGCCTTTCCTCCCTCCCTCCCTCCTTCCCTGTCTCTCTCTCTTTTTCTTTCTTTCCCTTCCTTCCTTCCTTCCTTCCTTCCTTTCCTTCTTTTTCTTTCTTTCTTTCTTTCTTTCTTTCTTTCTTTCTTTCTTTCTTTCTTTCTTTCTTTCTTTCTTTCTTTCTTTCTTTTTCTTTCTTTCTTCCTTCCTTCCTTCCTTCCTTCCTTCCTTCCTTCCTTCCTTCCTTTCTTTCTTTCTTTCTTTCTTTCTTTTTCTTTCTTTCTTGTAAGAAAGTTTGCTTAGGGGACATATGAGCCAGAATCGACGTGTAAAACCAGATTTCTGCAATAGATTCCAAATCTATGTTGAGTGACATGCATTGCAAAACCGCAGAACATAATGGAAACACAAAATCAAAAGTAAAATTACATGAATGACCCATAACATGAATATAAAAAGAATGGAAACACCTTTCTATCAGATATTTGTCTACTGCCACCCTATATTTAATGTATAATTAAATATTATTCTTTACTATGAGGGTTGGGGATTGTTTCTGTTAAAATTAACACACCAACTGCACATTTATTGATTCTAATTTTCCCAACACAGAGCTAATGGGCCATTATGATTATTAGATGACACCATACCTGCAATGCCTAGGACTATGCACTTTCCAGGAATCTGAAAAAGGGGAGTTTGCAATCTCAGAGGCTCATATACTCACACAAGAAATAGTTAAACTACCAGTAGAACCCAATGCATGGAAAATTAGTGTAACTGAAGTTCTGTGGAGAACTGATGTAGGAATCGTGAGATTATGATCTCACTATGGTGTTTTAGACATTTCAAGCAGAACCTAGACAACTTGTTTAGAATCCAAAGAGATAAGGCCAAGATATAGGTAATGATTGAATTATTGAGTATGTCAGGCACAATCTGTTTTGGGGAATATGTATAGAGCTATATTTATTTTGCGAGAGAGAGAGAAAGAAGGAGGAAGTGTTAATGTATACATTAATCTTCATAAGAGCCCTGCGAGGCATATACTACTTTGTTTGTACTCCTTTGTGGAGATAAGTGTTTTGTCATCCCTTGTGTTGTGTATATCTCTTAAAAACTTTTCTTGACATATGTTCATCACAGTTGATTTGTCGCAACAGGCATTTTTAGAATGGAAATTTTAGATTCAGTAATACTGGTCATGCAGCCAGAGAAAAAACTTAATCTCTTAAGTATTAGAAGGAGATAGGTACTGTTGGTAAAGAAAATAGTTGTAATTCCTTTTGAAATCAGTGAATGAAGATGTAAGATGTGTTAGGTGAATAACTGAAATTATATTTAGCTTAAACATGATCTGAGTAGGATAAAAAGTAGAGGTGGATTAAAAACAGGATACATATTTAAAATAAGTGGCAGAAAGATGCAAGGACTGAATGAGTTAACTTTAGTGAATATGATCGAGTGTTATTAAGGAGGAAAAAATACATTCTGAAAGTTAAACAAGACAGGCGATGGCAATATGATGAATATAAAATGGCAAAATTCCTGAACATTTATATTTCTAATTTTATTTAAACAAGAAAAATGCAGATAAGAAAGTCTACAATTAGAAATTAATGAAGACCTTTTGGGAAAAGAAAAAAAGTAATTGGCAAAAAACTATCAGCCAAGGCTTGAAATATGGAAAGTTAAGAAACCATACGCATGCGAAGGTGAAAGGGGATTGATAACACTTACGGAGCTGCTTGTAATTACTTGCGAGATGTGCCAGTGGTAGATTAAAAGCTTTCTAAGATAAGTGGGGAATGCAAAAGTCGCTCTGTTAATACTGGTCTTGTCCAGTATGTGTGACATCAGTGCTTGGTAATGGGGAGATGATGATGTACACGTTCAAGTAGATATAAATACTTTATAAGTTGGTGTAATGGAAACCACTCTCCAGGAGTAAATCAGGCACTTGTTGAGGACTGTATTCAGTAACCTTTGCAGGCCTTTAGGAACTAATGGTAAATAATAAAAATAAAAATAATAGTAACCGACGCTGTGTGCCAGGCACTGTTTTCTAAGCACTACTCATTTACTTAATCCTCAGATGGTCCTATGAGGCACCTACAACTATTATCTCTAGTTTATACAGATGAGGAAACTGAGGCAAAGAGGTAGGGAAATGCGTTCAAGGTTAATAGCAGCGGTGACACAAGTACTTGCTGAGTGTCACTAAATGGTGCAAAAGAGTTCACTCACTTATCAACTATTTAGCTCCTACCTTGTTTGTGTCTGGCACTATACTTAGTAAAGGAGATATCCCTGTATGAACAAAGAAGATAAACTTCTGCCTTTGTCAGGTTGGAAACTATTTTCAAATATGAGAGTTAGAGCCATCAGGGCCAATTGTAATGGCCAGCTGCACGTCGTTTAGAATGCACCCCCGATATACCACAGGCATCTCTTGGGCTTCTCTTTAGGTTATTAAATTTTGTTATCCAGTGGAAGGCCATTGTTGATCTCTGGGTTTAAACATTCTCCAATGGACCTCAAGAATCTTAAAGCCAGAAATTAATATGAGAGCCAAGACTCGGATGTAACTATCTAATTTCTTTTTGAATCTAGGAAGACACACCAGGAGAAGCTCCTTCAGGAGTATAGTATACCGGAATGGCCAACTTTGGAGTCAGGCTCTCTACGTTTGAATCCCAGCTCTGGTACCTACTATCTAGATGACTTTGAACAAGTTACTTAACCTGTCTGTAAAAGAGGGAGAATAATGGACATCATGTCAGAGTGTTGTGGTGAACTAAATGAGATGCTATAGGAACAGAGCGAGTGTGGCGTGAATGGTAGTAATAACGTAGTGATGCTCTTCACGGTGATGGTGATGATAATGACAGTGACAGCCAGGTTGTGTGGAATGGGATAGTTTGTTGTTGGCTCACACATTCTCTCTCTCCTTTCTTCCCCTAAGCTCACTGCTTGATATTCAGGGTCTCTATACTACACAGTTTTCAACTTGTTCCGGTTCACTGTGTCTACCATCTTTGGGCAAAGGTAATAACATGTTAAAAAGCAGTAAGAATCACTATTACCCATTGAATCCATTATGGACCAGCCACTGCCCTGGGCCCAAATCATGTGTTAAATATATTTAATCCACTCAACAACCCTACCAAGGAACTGAGAGTCAAACCATTAAAGAAGCAGCTAGAAACAGGTGAGAGCAGAATTTGAAATCTTGTCTGACTCAGAGTCTGTGTGTTGTCACCTTACTCTGCAGGAGAATGCTGAAAAGACATAACTAAGCACATAGTAATAATTTATTAGTGCACAGTGAGTGCTGGCTGTGACAAATCAGAATATGATAGACTCCGCTGTCCCTCTCTGCAGGAACAGAGTGACACAATGCGAGCACACCAAGGAGTAGAAAGGGGAAATCTCTGTACATGCAAAATAATCTTTTCCTTTTTTCTTTTGAACCCTAGAGAAAGATAGGAGAGGTCAAGATGTTTCCTCAGATGTTTCTACATTAAATATGGATTACAAATACATACTCAGTTTATGAGAGCATCTATTAGAGTCCTCAACTATTGTTCCTGTTTTTCACCACAGGCCAGGAGAAGAGGATGTAAATAAAACTGGAAAATTGTCTGAGATAAGAAAATAAACAATTTACTTTAAATAATTTCAAATTTATAGAAGAGTTACATAAAAAGTACAAAACTTTCCATATCCCTTTTACCCAGATTCCCCAGCTGTTATTTGAAGCATTTGCTCTGTCACCCTTCTCTCTCTTTCTGTCTCCTTCTGTCTCTATCCCTGTCTCCCCCCCACTCACACGTGCACGTGCACGCGTGCGCACACACACACACACACACACACACACACACACACGGAGGCACATTGGCATTCCCGTTAACATTGGTGTTCTATATCATTTGAGAGCAAATTGAAAACACAAAGCCCTGGGAATTCCCTGGAGTTCCTGTGGTTAGGACTCTGCGCTCTCACTGCCAAGTGCCTGGGTTCGATTCCTGGTTGGGGAACTAAAATCCCACAAGCTGTGTGGTGTGTCCAACAAACAAACAAACAAACAAACAAACATAAACAAACACCCCCCCACACACACACAAAGCCCTAATATTCTAAAACCTCCAGTGTATATTTCCCCAAATCAAGGACACTCACCTACTTAAGTATCATGCAGACCTCTAAACCAGGAAACCAACGCTGCAATGATACAGTCATTCAGTCAACAGACCCAGTTCAAATTCTGACAATTGTCACAATGAAATTCTGCCTTTCGGGTCTAAGATCCCACCCCGGAACACTGATGGCATTTAGTGGTCACATCCCTTTGCTCTCCTCCAAACTGGAACAGTTCTATGATCTTTCCCTCTTATGTCCTTGACCAATTCTTAAGCTGTTTCTTCATGACCAGACCAGATCATGTTCTCTTGGCAGAAATACTACAGGAAGGATGCTGTGTTTTTTTCAGCACATCATATCAGGGGCACATAATATTAATACATCACACCTCTGGTGATGTGAAACTTGATCATTCGCCATATTGGTGGGCAGATTTCCCCGTCATAAGGTCAGCATTTTCCTTTGTAATTGCCTAGTGTTTGGCAGGAAAATATTCTGAGAATACATAACATTCTGGCTTCAATAATCTCTGCCCCTTGCCTGAACTGTGATAGTTACCTAATGGTAATTTTCCACTTCTACCATTTCTTTTGCATTGGTTAGTGTTTTATTTTAGAAAAGAACTCTTGCTTCTCCCACTTACGTGTATATCAGTATGGACCCATAGGTTCCAACTTCATTTAACTGATGGATTTCGTTATTTTCATTACTTATTTTGATGCTCAAACTCTTCCTAATATGCCCAACAGTCGTCCCTTCCCGTGTTCTTCTGACACCTTTCCATCATTGTTTGGGCATTTTCTCACCTTTTGGTCACAAATTGTTTCAAGTTTAATTTGTACTTTGCCTGCCCTAGTTCTGAAATCATTCATTTCTCCAAAGAACCCAGATTCTTTTTTGTGGAGAAGGATATTTAGAAACCAAGATCTGGGTGTTTAGTGTGATCAGTGCTACTGGCATATTGTTACTCTGTGGCCCTCTCAGTGGATAGGGCTAGAAATAAATTAATTTTTATATGTGCACACAAACATACATATGTATAAATCACATGCACACTTAAGCCCATAAGTATTTCTATATATATATGTGTGTGTGTGAATATATGTAAACATATGGTAAAAAAACAAGGGAGCAAAAAAATAGGAAGAGGAAAATAGGGCAGGAAAAAAGGAAAAGGAAGAAAAATGTTACATCGGATTTTAAAATATAAATAATGACCAATTAGTGTTTTAGTTCACACACTTGTGAGAAAATTTGAATTGTGCGGGGGGGAAACCATTAAGGAAGTAAAAGGGGCAAAAAATGTGCTCTCTTGCATTAGGGCTATGTTAAGGCAAAGAAGTATCAGAAAGAGGACTTTTTGGTATATGTAGAGAAAAAAAATCCTTTTGAATAAAACCTAAGGCTGAGTAGGTCAAATTTAGGTCAAATTCTTTAAAGGAATGAGAATTTTTTTCTGTTGATTTAGATTTTCCAAGCCTTGAAAATAGTCACTTGTTCAGTTTGAGTAACTCTTTGGAAATAAGTTATCAATTTTCTTTCACTGTATGAGGTTTTCATGTAAATCTTATGGGAGAGATATATATATATATATATAATATATATATAATCTCCATGAACAATGTCAATCCAGAGTAGAAGTCAGTGCTTTCTAGGGTCTTTACCTAGGTCACACAGGTCATGGCAAGTTAGGAAGGGCTGTAAGATTCATTCTTAGGGTAGGAAGGTAAAACCATGCAGAGGAAGCCATATGGACTGACAGGAAGAGGCCCCATAACAAAAATATTAATAATAACACAACAGCAACTGTGTTTTGTGTATGCATGTGTTTTAGAAAGATGTATGCAAATGTAAACAAAACACATTAATTTATTTTCTCTAAAGCATAAACAAACATTGCCATGTTTGGCAGAATCTGCAAAATGCATATTGCTCCCTTTGGCTTTTTTCTTTGTTACGATAGAAGAATGTTTTGTATTAAATCCATTGTTACTAGGAAATTAATCCCAAAATAGGCCAGTGTGGCTTTCCATAGTATCGAGAAGCCCTGCTTCTTATGAAAAAATGAAGTCTCAGCTAAACACATCAGTCCCTGGAAATTACAAAAAAAAAAAAAAATCAAAGATAAAGTTTTCCCTTATAGCTGAATGTCATGTGCATACAAGAAGTTGCTGGAAGGTGAGGATTCTTGTAGCACGATAACTTGCTGGGTAGCTGTTGATCAGGTAGGGGCTAGCAAACCACATGTGTATCTAGGAGATACACAGTGAGGCATCACACCAGGGAGAGTTTGCTTGCAAAGTTGTAGCATAAAGAAAAATAGGGACTCTGAGACCATTTAAAAAGAAATCCTCCCAGACACACCTATTTTTTTCTTTTCTTTTTTGATAGAGTAACTGAATTAATAGATAAAGGTAGTATGGGTGACACAATCAATCTTAACTTCAACCAAACAGCTGATGAAGTGTTTTAGGACCCAGAGTAATCATTAAGTATGAATGTGTCAAGGCTGTCACTTGCTGAATGGCCTCAGTGACAGAGGAGCGAAGATGCAGTGAAGGAGCACAGGCCCCGAAGAAGGACACAATAAATGACCAGGCCATTCTCCAAGCCAAATTCTAGGCTCTTTCAGTCCTTCAAATGACGGGGCCACGACACACTTTATATTAACTTCAAATTCAAACGCCGTTAAGAGCTTCTGTCTTAAGTGGTCCTTGGGCAGGGTTGAAACAGAAGCATTTCTGGACGCTTCTGTATTAGAACAGTGAGACTGCAACTAAAAGCAAAGAGAATTACAGCTATTGTCTGGGGAACAAGGGCTGAAATGCCAAAAATTTTACTGTTGAGAAGTTGCAGTGTCTTTGGTCTGATTTGCTGAAACCGGCCAGTTGTTTCAGCTCTGAGAACAGTGTTGCATCCTTTCCCCACACAAGACTAGACATTCTACAGGGGCAGGGATTTATCTATTTCTCTTACCACAGTACCTCCTGTTCTGAGAAGAGTATCTGGCACATAGTAGGGACTCCACAAGACTTGTTGACTGAATGATGCGTCACCACAAACATCAATTGAATGCTGATTATGTCTTTGGTGCTGGTGTACATTCTACTTTCCTTTCCTGTATGACAAGGGCAGAAGGGAAAAAAAGTTTCAAAACTCATCTCCATGTGGTGGTACCTTCTTGGGCAAGCACACAGGACTTTTGCCAGTTGCCCTACAGTGCATAGTATGTAGAATAAAAATCCTTCTGCCATTGCATCCTCCACTCATGGGGGGCCAGTGCTCCTCGTGTGGTGGGGTCTGGGAAGTGAGATTGCTGACACCTGCCCTAGGAGATTTAACTTGGTACCATTACTGGTGGTTGCAGGCTTAGCTTGCACAATGCCCCTCATGCTGAGCACATTCTTAGAATTCTGTAATGGGAAATAAGAGCTTCAATGACTCGGGGCCAGAAATTGATGGCCCTTAGAAATAGTGCCAGGCTGGATAACACAGAACCAAAATGATTGGAAATGGTGCAACAAGGTAAATAGTCCTGGGACCTGAAGGCTCCCAGAAAGATTTCCGAGGTTGTGGTTGCAGACAACTTCCAAATGAAGGATGAGGGAAACTCATCTGACACTGATGATCTGGAAAATAGGAAGATCCGTCAAAACTGAACATGAGCTGGTGTCCCTATTAGAGCACAACAGGATGATAGATGTTTTCTTACCTGTTGGACTGCCGTGAGGTTCTTGGGTGGTTTGTTTGCTTTGAACAAAAACGTTCCCCCAAAGGAAAAAAGCTATAAAGAAAATGCTGTAGTCCAGGGGTACTGTGTTAATTATGGCCTGATAGGAATACACTGCTAAAAGCAAGCCAGAAAGAAATCAGATTGCAAACATCAAAATTCCATTGTCCAGGTATTTTCAAACAGTGCCTTGGCATTGGCCAAATACTGAATTTTAGTTAGAATTAAGAAAAAAATATTTTTAAGCTCTTTATTGGAATATAATTGCTTTACACTCTTGTGCCAGTTTTTGAGGTACACCAAAGTGAATCAGCTGTATTTATACATATATCCCCATATCCCCTCTCTCCTGTAACTCCCTCCTACCCTCCCTGTCCTGGCCCTCTAAGGCATCACCCATCATCGAGTTTATCTCCGTATGTTATGCAGCAACTTCCTACTAGCTATTTATTTTACATTTGGTAGTGTATACATGTCATTGCTACTCCCTCACTTCGTCCCAGCTTCCCCTTTGCCCCCTCCCAACCCCGTGTCCTCAAGTCCATTCTCTATATCTGCATCTTTATTCTTGCCTGTCACTGGGTTCATCAGTACCATTTTTTTTTAGATCCCATATATATGAGTTAGCATACGGTATTTGTATTTAAGAAAAAAATATTAATAGAAGGAGGTCTCTTTTGGAGGTCCCTCTGTTATGATACCAGATTTGATTCTTTCTTAGCACCTTTTATGTGACCATCTTAAAGGATCTTGCAAATGCTGCTTAATTAAGTCTCACAACAGTCTTTTGAGTTAGTAATATGGCCCTAGAAACCTCAGGTTGAATGAGCTGAAGAATCGAGTAGAAATGCATCTTATTACCTGAGAGAGAAGCTTTTCTACTATCAAATCCCTAAGAAAGTGTTTGCAATAAAACACCCTGGAAATCCCTAAAATTGGAGAAAAAGTTGCTATCACTGTTATCATTGAGTATAAACTTGCAGTAGAATGAGCTTGGGACATAATTTTATAAACTATAGAACTCGCCTTCTGTTCTTGATAGACTTGTTTATGAATCTCTTTTTTATATTAGCTTTGCTTCTCCTGATCATTTATTTACATGTCTTTGACCAAAAAGAGCTCTCTTAATTTAATATATTCTGCTGTGTGGCCACGTCTGATGCCAGAGGGTTAAAACCTGGACTGAACTTCTTGGAGAAGGAAAAGTTGTGTTCACCAGGCTGGGCTCCAATCAGGATTTTTTTTCTTCCTGTGGCCATGTGTGCTTTGTCCATCTACAGGATTTTAGGCCCAAGTAAGTAAACATGGTTTGGAATAATTTATGTGAAGCATGTTTGGTAAATGACTGAAATTCACTCCAGATTGGAGAGGTTTCTTGGGAAGACAGCAGCCACTCCCTGCCTGCAGTCACTCCACCGAGCCCTGTGTTGGGGGAAAACCCTTCTGCCATAACATACTCCACTGATCTAGGGCCAGAGTTTCCGGAGCGGTGGGGGCTGGTGAGGGAGATTGCAGAGGCTCGGTTAGGGAGTTTAACCTCAGTGATTTTCTTCTTCATAACAGTCCTCAAGCCCTCACCCAGTGAGCATGTGCAAGTTCTTGACTAGGGAGGGATCACCGAATGGCCTATGCTTGACACTTGTCACATGAAGTGGTGGCGTTGAAAATGTAGTCAGATGCTTTCAGTAAGTCCCAGAAATAACTGTCATCATGCAGTCCTGAATACTAGGTCCTAAGCCTTACTTTCTTGGGAAGAAATGATAATTCTTTTTCCTGTGTTCTCTCTCTCTCTCTGACACACACACACACACACACACACACACACTTTCTGATTTCATCCCGATCTTAAGATGCTGTGAGATCCCATCTGAATTCTGGCTGAATCCCTGTCTATTTGAGGGTGGAATATTTAAATTAATATTTGAGGATGAAGGCCAAGCAAATCTGCATTAGAAACCCAGCCTTTGGTTTTAGTTGCCTCCTTTCAACCGCAGCTATTCTTACAAAAGCTCCAGCTCCAGGCAGCTTCTCTGCCTGTTAGTCTCAAACTCCACCTTAAATAAAATCTCAAGGAAATTAGGCAGAAAAACTTAAATCAGCCCAGAGGACTCTCCCAGAACCCTAAAACCTTGATTCTAGGACATCTAGTGAAGAATTTCATGACCTCAATTTTATAATTATCTAACATATTTGTGTTTTTGTTAAAACCCTTGAAGGCTACTTTGTTCTTTGTTCTTGTTTTCTGTATACAGAGAATTTATATTTTTCTGTCTGTGCTTAAATATTTCAACCCTAGACTGGAAAGAGGAAAGATTTAAATATATGATCACACTACAGATATTTTAATTTAAATTCACTAATGTGAGTGGATAAAGTCTTTATATTTAGAATAATTTCTAAGTTTTTCCATACCTCTAGGTAGCATGCTTAGGGTTTATCCACCAAAATCTGATAATATCAGTTTTAAACCTAGGTCTTTGGCAAGTATTTTAAGAGCTCTGAGGAGTAAAGTTCATAAAGTCAGTTGTCTTTAATTCATTTGCATTTCATTTGTTCTATTTTGTTTGTTCTTTCTTATGAACTGTTTTATTTTCACTCTAATGTGTACACTTAATTCCATTTCCAAATTCCTTTGAATAAGACCAGCCAAATTGCATTATTATGCTATACAAAAGCATTTGTCACTGGCCCCAGAACATCTTGTTTTATGGTGAGACACATAGATAGCCAACATGACTTTCCCTCAGTCAGCCGTGGTGCCTTAAAACACCCAAGCTGAGGCTGCCTCTGGGTCTGACATGCTTTTGAAGGTGCAGAAGTCAGCTCTGCTAAAGCTGGTGAAACAAAAACATGTCCCCAAAGACCCAATCAGCTCCATTCTTCTCTTCTAACTCCAAAGGGTGAAAACTAAACATGTTCTGAAACCAGGGAGGCAAGAACTCTCTTCTTCCACGGCTCTCCCAGTGGGGAACACATGCATTCTGCCATCAAAACCCACAAAGGGAAGGCACAGATCGGAGACTAGAATACATTTCTTCTTTCATTAGACTTGGGCTTAGAAAATAAAAGACTCCAAACCGTCCCACAAGAAGAGAAATGGCAGGGTCAAGAGTATAGACTTATAGTTCTGGCACTTCCTATCCTGCATTGTGAATGAGTTATTGAATCTATTCATCACTCAGTTTCCCCATCTGAAAAGCAAGGATAACTCTATAGGACCTGGCCCACAGGGCTGTTCTGAGGATCAAATGAATTAAGTGGGTACAGAACACAGAATGAAGCCTGGCACATAGAAAGTACTGTGCATGTCTTCTTTAAAAATGTAAAGCAGCGTAGACATATGAGTACCCGATAGCATCTCTGCAGATAGCTTGAAATTTTACCTAAGGTTTGACTTTGATAAAAATTCAGTTGGTGTGATGTTTCATGGGTCTATTCAATCGCCCTCTTATTCAGTTTTGTAGCCCCACCGTATTTCCTTCCAGGAATATCCTTTACCTGCCTCACTTCTAATTTAGCTAATTAGACACACATACTAATAGAATATGCTCATATTATAGAGTGTTAAAGAATACCAGAACATTTTCAGATTGTTCCCTTTGAAGTCCGAGAGAAGGTTTTATTGTAGTCACCGACTGGAAATGTATCCTGTTCTGCATTCTGTGGGGTCAGTGCAAAGCAGAAAGCACAAACATGATACCAACAACAATAAATAAGTATGTCCCCATTTCCTTTTACTTAAAAAAAATTCCCCAATACCCTTTCCAGGTTACCTTGACAACTGATATATGTTATTATTTAAAATGCCTAGTTTTGAATTTCTCAATTATGCAATTCATTGTGCAACTTCAAACGGATACTAACACAGAATAAGGGGAAACACGGGTTCACCTTGTATTATCTGAACACAAGAATAGCTTCTGATTACTTTCCTTTTGTAGTTGGCTTTTATTTTAGTCACCAGTTGGAAATATATCATGCTTTGCATTAATCTAGGGGTCAACAAAAACATAAAAGATACCAGAAATATTCCTTCAAAGCTATATATCTTAGCAACCAGATCCCAATATTAGGGTGTCTTCAGTAATTAGGAGCCTAGGTAGTGACAGTCACTTAATTTCTAAATCTGAAATTGGCCACAGTTGAGAGGGCAGTAATAATAGCGGTTACTGGGTGTTGAGGAAGGTTATAACCAGTATTCATGATCAAAAATGTTTTGGGAGGAACAAAAAAAGTTCATTGCAATATGAATATAACAAACTTTGCTCTAGAAATGGCCTCTTTTACTTTATCAATTATGACAAAGCCAGTCAAAAAAGTCAGTTTGCCCTGTGGTCAGCACTGTGTAAAGTCATAACATGCTTTTACTAATTGAAGAGATCATGCATAAGTACTCCCGCCCTTGCTTAAATAATCCAAAAATACTAGTGGTTTATTGATCCTATTTTAAATAAGTGTGATGAAGGACAACTCAGAAACATGTCTATTAAAATGCCCAACACATTTTACAGCTTAAAAGCTCATTCTTTTTTATGGGGTTCTTTCTTACCAAATTTTAAATTACTTTCTTTTATTCTATTATCTATGGAAAAATCAGTAACTGGTTAATTGAATAAATCGTGATGATAATATAATAATAACAGCAATAGCTACCACTGAGTGAGCATGTTATATTAAACATGTTGGTAAGTTGTTTATTCTTTAATAAATTTGATTCTCAGATCAATTCCTGTAATGAAGTACAATTATTTGATTTTATAGATGTGAAGCTGAGGCTTAGTGGTATTAAGTGACTTAAAGATTAGATGATTAGGTATCTGATAATGTAGAACTAGGATTTGACTGGCTCCAGTGACTCTCTTCATCTTAAATCCCACCCCCTCCCACATGAGGTATTAAACTCACATCCTCTTGATTTTTTCTTCAGTGATAATTTCATTATACTCAGACCATATTTTATCCGTATCTGTGTTGCATAAGATATACTTTGAGAAAGAGCAAAAAATGGATTCTGGATACAAAAAGTTCATTCATCCATTATAGTCCATTCTCCAAGTAGAGTTTAAAAATGCCTATATATGATGGATTCACAGGCGAATTCTATCAAACATTTCGAGAAGAGTTAACACCTATCCTTCTCAAACTCTTCCAAAATATTGCAGAAGGCGGAGCACTCCCAAACTCATTCTACGAGGCTACCATCACCCTGATACCAAAACCAGGCAAAGATGTCACAAAAAAAGAAAACTACAGACCAATATCACTGATGAATATAGATGCAAAAATCCTCAACAAAATACTAGCGAACAGACTGCAACAGCACATTAAAAAAATCATACACCACGATCAAGTGGGGTTTATCCCTGGGATGCAAGGATTCTTCAATATACGCAAATCAATCAACGTGATACATCATATCAACAAATTGAAGGATAAAAACCATATGATCATTTCAATAGATGCAGAAAAAGCTTTTGACAAAGTTCAACATCCATTTATGATAAAAGCTCTCCAGAAAATGGGCATAGAAGGAAATTACCTCAACATAATAAAAGCCATATATGACAAACCAAAAGCCAACATTGTTCTCAATGGAGAAAAACTGGAAGAATTCCCTCTAAGAACAGGAACAAGACAAGGGTGTCCACTCTCACCACTGTTATTCAACATAGTTTTGGAAGTATTAGCCACAGCAATCAGAGAAGAAAAAGAAATTAAAGGAATCCAAATTGGAAAAGAAGAAGTAAAATTATCACTCTTTGCAGATGACATGATACTATATATAGAAAACCCTAAAGACTCTACCAGAAAACTGCTAGCACTCATTGATGAGTTTAGTAAAGTAGCAGGATACAAAATTAATGCACAGAAATCTCTTGCATTCCTATACACTAACAACGGAAGAGCAGAAAGAGAAATTAAGGAAACTCTCCCATTCACCATTGCAACGAAAAGAATAAAATACCTAGGAATAAACCTGCCTAAGGAGGCAAAAGATCTGTATGCAGAAAACTTTAAGACATTGATGAAAGAAATCAAAGATGACATAAACAGATGGAGGGACATACCATGTTCCTGGATTGGAAGAATCAACATCGTGAAAATGACTGTACTACCCAAAGCAATTTACAGATTTAATGCAATCCCGATCAGATTACCAATGGCATTTTCCACAGAACTAGAGCAAGAAATCTTACGATTTGTATGGAAACGCAAAAGACCCCGAATAGCCAAAGCAATCTTGAGAAGGAAAAATGGAGTTGGTGGAATCAGGCTTCCTGACTTCAAACTATACTACAAGGCCATAGTGATCAAGACAGTATGGTACTGGCACAAAAATAGAAAGGAAGATCAATGGAACAGAATAGAGAACTCACAAGTAAGCCCAAACACATATGGGCACCTTATCTTTGACAAAGGAGGCACGAGTATACAATGGAAAAAAGACAGCCTCTTCAATAAGTGGTGCTGGGAAAATTGGACAGCAACATGTAAAAGAATGAAATTAGAACACTTCCTAACACCATACACAAAAATAAACTCCAAATGGATTAAAGACCTACATATAAGGCCAGACACTATCAAACTCCTAGAGGAAAACATAGGCAGAACACTCTTTGACATACATCAAAGCAACATCCTTTTTGACCCACCTCCTAGAATCATGGAAATAAAATCAAGAATAAACGAATGGGACCTCATGAAACTTAAAAGCTTTTGCACAGCAAAAGAAACCATAAACAAGACTAAAAGGCAACCCTCAGAATGGGAGAAAATAATTGCCTATGAAACAACGGACAAAGGATTAACCTCCAAAATATACAAGCAGCTCATGCAGCTTCATACCAAAAAAGCAAATAACCCAATCCACAAATGGGCAGAAGACCTAAATAGACATTTCTCCAAAGAAGACATACAGATGGCCAACAAACACATGAAAAGATGCTCAACATCACTCATCATCAGAGAAATGCAAGTCAAAGCCACAATGAGGTATCACCTCACACCAATCAGAATGGCCATCATCACAAAGTCTGGAAACAACAAATGTTGGAGAGGGTGTGGAGAAAAGGGAACTCTCCTGCACTGTTGGTGGGACTGTAAGTTGGTACAGCCACTATGGAAAACAATTTGGAGGTTCCTTCAAAAACTACAAATAGAACTACCATATGATCCAGTCATCCCACTCCTGGGCATATACCCAAAGAAAACCATAATCCCAAAAGAAACTTGTACCATAATGTTTATTGCAGCACTCTTTACAATAGCCAGGACATGGAAGCAACCTAAATGCCCATCAACAAATGAATGGATACAGAAGATGTGGCATATATATACAATGGAATATTACTCAGCTATAAAAAGGGATGAGATGGAGCTATATGTAATGAGGTGGATAGAACTACAATCTGTCATACAGAGTGAAGTAAGTCAGAAAGAGAAAGACAAATATTGTATGCTAACTCACATATACGGAATCTAAAAATGGTACTGATGAACTCAGTGACAAGAACAGGGAAGCAGATACAGGGAATGGACTGGAGAACTCGAGGTATGGGAGGGGGCGGGGGGTGAAGGGGAAACTGAGAAGAAGCAGGAGAGTAGTACAGACATATATATACTACCAACTGTAAAATAGTCAGTGGGAAGTTGTTGTATAACAAAGGGAGTCCAACTCGAGGATGGAAGATGCCTTAGAGGACTGGGGCAGGGAGGGTGGGGGGGAATCGAGGGGGGGGGCGTCAAGGAAGGGAGGGAATATGGGGATATGTGCATGAAAACAGTTGATTGAACCTGGTGTACCCCCCAAAAAAAAAAATAAAAAAAAAAAAAATAAAATAATAATAAAAAAAAAATAAATAAATAAAAATGCCTATATAACTGGCCAAATTTCACATGTGTTGGAACTTGAAATTAATGGCTAATCATACCTCTGTCTCCTCCAGATGTTGAACCAACTGATAAATACACATGGACTTTGATAGGCATCAGTTATTTCAGGTAGCTTGGAACCAAGGCTAACTGCTGGTTTCCTACGCTTTGTCCTTGGTTGGGCCTTACTCACCTTGTCGCAGAGCAGCAGGGCAACGAGGAGCCTGCCAGGCAGAGGTAGAACACGCTGGGTAGGGAACCCTGTGGAGGACGTAGGGCTGCATTATCCACAAGCCTGGAGTGCACCCTTATTCCTCAGCCTCGCTAACCAGATGAATCTTTCTCCCCTGTGGAGGAGACAGTGACAGAGGTGGAAGCCAGAGCTAAAGGTTTGTTAAAGAAAGCAAGAACTTCTTTTAAAGGGAAAGACAGTACCCTTCAGGGGGCAAGGAGGAAAAACATCTTCCCTAGCAGAACACAAATTAAAACGTTGTATTCTTACTGAACTCAGAAATTTGCAGTTGTTCATTTTGCTGGGAAATAGTTTGCGTTATGATTAATTGCAAAAATTCTGGAGGCAGACAGTAAGGGCTCAAAGGCTGTCTCTTCCACTTCCAGGCTTAGGCAAATAAATACCACGAAGTCTCCGTTTCTTTATCACTGCTTCTCAGAGTTGCTGTTGGTTTGAAGATTAATGAAACTGTATATGGAATATAGTCTTTTTGATATTGACGCACAATCAACATTAATTCATATGTGCTATTATTATTAATAAATAAAAGATTTTTTTGAAATAAGAGTCTTACTGAGTCCAGTTCAACTTCATCTGACCTATTTTAAATTTCTACACTGCAAAAGGCTTAATATTGTATTTAATCATCCTCAAACCCTCTGTGCCACATTTTGTTATTTCTAATCCCAGTGGCCAAGTTGGAAGCTCAGAAAGACCAAATATCTCATTTAAGTTCACCTGGCTGATAAGCAGAGCTGAAATTCAAGCTCATGACTTCTAACTCAGTCTAGTCCTGTTCAACTCTGATTATGTTTCAGCTTCAGTCCCTCGATCAGTCTTGTAAAAGGAATATGAAATATTGTAAATAAGTGCTGATAAAAATCCTTGTGACTTAGGAACGTATTTCCCAAATAGGAAGCACAATCTTAAAGTATTTGTTCCAGTCAGGATATCTTTATGACCCTGTCCTAACAACTTGATTGCTTCCAGGGTACACAGATAACTAAGATAGTCTTTACCCTTGAGGACCTTTGTGTTTAATAGATTAACTGTGCAATAATAAACGTTCTAACATTGCCACAAAACCCACCATAAATGCCACTTCTCTCTCTAAGATTTTCATAATTCTGCAAAATAAATATATTCCAGGGAAACCTTATCTTTCCTAAGATTTCACTTATTTACAAGTATATAATCTCTCTCTCTAGATCCTAAATCTTTAGGGCCTGGGAATTGGTGATATTATCTTCAGCTGCTATAACAGCATCTCGTAGAGCATTTCCATGCTCTCTACATAATACAATCCTCCAAAGTACATGCTGAATTAAATTCAATATGAGACGCCATTTGTAAGATAATTTTAGAACCAAGAAAGCAATTACAAAACCCCCAGTAATTTAGCTCAAATTGGGCTAACACAATTTAAATTAACTTATCAAACTAAGAAGAAAGTGACTACAGCAAATAAAATGATTCATCTGAGATAAAATATTCAACAAATAAAAATTATTACAGTTTGGGGAATTAACTCTGACTCTCTTTTCTCCTAAGGTCTTAGTCTGAAGTCATCTCAAGTTTGTATTTGGTGCGGGGAGTGCATTTATCATGAAACTGTTGATAGGTTTAACTATGGGGAATGGGAGGGTGATCTCAGTCACTCCCATTGGGAATGAGATTGCTTCATGAAAGCTGAAGTGAAAATGGGATGATGCTGGATTATAGGGGAGAGGAGCCAATACAGAAAGTCACGAGTATTGTTCCCCAGGTTCTATGAGGTCCAGCTGCTTTGGTGAAACCAGAGGAAAGCTGTAACCCTCAGACATGATGGGGAATTCAGGTGGAAGCAGCAACTCTTGGGATCGTGAATAAGTTTTGAAATGGGAAAATTTATTTATGTTCTAATGATTCATGCTCCCTGAGTGGTGAAAATATATATTATAGCATTGATTTTCATCATAGCCATCTGAGGGGTGCTCACATATGGATAGTTGTGTTGTAAATCACCCTGTGTACTTCTTCACTACAGGAGAATCATGAGGCACATCCCCAAACTCATTCTAAAATGATAGATGGGATTATCCTTTAAGTGGGTGAGTAATTATCTCTCAAACATCCTTGTAGTCATGGTGACTAGTCCCCGTACCTAAGCATTACATAAATATTTGTTCATGATATTTATATCCGTTAATTGACCTAATTTGTTCACATATTCACACAATTACTCCAGTACCACCCTAAAGTTAACAATTAGATTTTACTTATTTATTTTGTTAACAACTTTTATTGGGGTACAGTTAACAGACAATAAACTGCATATATTTAGAGCGTACAATTTGGTATCCCAATCTCCCAATTCATTCCCCCTCAACCCTCCCCGCTCTCCCCCCTTGGTGTCCATATGTTTGTTCTCGACATCCGGGTCTCTATTTCTGCCTTGCAAACCGGTTGATTTGCACCATTTTTCTCTATTCCGCATGTATATGTGTTAATATACGATATTTGTTTTTCTCTTTCTGACTCACTTCACTCTGTATGAGTCTCTAGATTTTAAACAAAGTTCATCATAAGTGGTTTAAAGAATACGTGTAAAACAACAAAATAAAACCTGACATTAAAAAATTATTGTGTTAAAATAGATATAACATAAACTTTGCCGTTTTAGCAGTTTTTGAGTGAAACAGTGCGTGGCACTAGTTACATTCACAGCATATGCGACCATCACCGCTTTCTATTTCCCCTTTTTTTTCAATTCCACCAGGGACACTGCAACCATTAAGCAATTACTCCCCATTCCCTCCTCCCTCCAGACCCTGGTTACCTCTAATCTACTTTCTGTCTCCATAAATTTGCCTATTCTAGATATTTTATGAGTGGAGTCATACAGTATTTGCCCTTTTGTGTCTGACATTTCACTTAGCATAATGTTTTCAAGGTTCGTCAATATTGTAGCATCCTCAGACTTCACTTTGACATTATTTTTATAACAGTTTATTATGAAGCATGTTATGATATATTTTCATTGTGATAACAGCCATTAGGGATGAATCTTATAATGAACCCATTTCAAGGATTAAAAAAGTGAGGGTCAAGGAGATTAAATGGCTCCTTCAGTTTACCTCATCACTAGGACGTATGGAAGCATGAGCTCAGGTCTTTAGACTCCAAACCTGGTGCTCCTTCCACTCTGCCACCCTCATTTTCTTCCTTCCTCCAGGATACACTGTGTGTACATGTATCTCCTCTTTTTGGCACTTGTTACTTCTTTGTACACTTACCACTTTGTACATTTATTTCCTTCTAGATATTTAGTCTGCTGTTACAATTTGAGGCTTCCAAGTGACTGGTGGTTTCCTTGGTTGTAGTCTGAACGTGTAACCACTGTTTTTTTAGGGGAATGGAAGAAAGAGGCCAGTATATATTTTTGCTCAATTATCTTTAGAAAATCCGATACAGATTGCCTGTACAGAGACTTTGAAGTAGAGTCATTTTAACTGGTACCAGAATTTAACTTCTAAAACATATTTAAAAGGACATGAGAAACATTTAAAAATCATTCTATAACACTATATATTTTAAGTAAAGTGGGATTTTAAATTTTCAGGAAGAAATACAAAAAGTACATTATGATGATGATGATGATGTTATAATATACAGAAAAAATAAATGAAATGTGCACACATGCGTAGGACTCGGCCATCTGCTTTGAATTTCTCAGGGAAGGGTGACCCTAGTTATTTTTTGGAATCTCAAAAGATATTTCTAATTTTAAAATGCTACTCTATTGAAATATCTCCAAATTTCCCAATAATATAATTTTTATAATTCAGAAAAGTACCAAACATAAAAAATAAAAGGAAACTTAAAACTAAGACTAACAGCAAATCTGTTGCCAAAACTTCTTGGAGAAATTATAATGAATTATATGGTCAATGGAATGAATTGAAAAATGTAATTGACGGACCTGTTGGAACTAGGACCAGTGAGAAACAGAAATTGTTACAGACCACCCTACTGTCTGCTCCCTGCTGCAGATATGCAGTATTTTGTATCTAACAGGAAGCTATGTCATATATTTATATTTGTATTTATATAATTATACAATACTCGTCCTTTTGTGTTTGGCTGATTTCATTTAGCATAATGTCTCCTAAATTAGCTGCTCCATTTGTACATCCAGTTGGTGATTTCAACTCCTTAAAAACAACTAGGCACTGTTGAGTGGGGCTTCTGTAGGGTAGATAGGTGTCAGTGGTGTGACTAATTGCATCATGGGATGAAGAGGGAAAGAAGGAAGAGTCAGGAAAAGGAATGTTAGCACTAATCTATGATTCTAGTTTGTATATGCTTCGCCTGTTCAGAGCGTTAAAGAGGCAGTAGAGGCTCTGAGCAACTCTAGGTAGAGCCTGCTAGGCACCAATAATTGCACATATTAACCTCCTAATAGGATTTAGGAGGACAGAATCTTTCTGTGAAAAACACAGAGAAATCTGTAAAGGAAAACAGGTGGGAATGAAGACATTATAAGCCATGAGGGAAAGAGATATAATTATATAAGGAAGTTTACCAAGAAAACTTAAAATGTGGTGACAATATTCACATCCTAATTGATGCAGTAAAGAGCAGAATTGACATTGTGGAAAATAAATCCTTGAGGCAGAGAATAAACTTCAGAACGTCTCCTAGAGAGCAGAGGAGAAAATAAAGTGATAAAAATAGTGAGTTAGAAGAGCATAGACTGGCAGACAAAATGGAGATTCAATTTAAAGATTCAGTTTCCCTGAAGAAGAAAGTAGAACAGTTGAAGTAGTAACCGTAAGAGAAGTCATCACTAAATAAAATTTCCAGGAACTAGGATAAGTCCTAATTATGGAGTTTGACATGCCTCATTTTATTTTGGATGAAATAAAAAAAAAAAAAAGAAGCCACATTAAGATATATTCAGATAAAACTTTTTTGAAATACCTTGATGAGGGAAAGTTGCTTTGACGATGAAAGCAGAGAGGAAGAAATTCAGGCCGATTTTGGACATTTCCTCCATAACACTAAGTGCTAAGATACAAAGCAAAGGCTGTATACATTTGAGGGAAAACAGTTGTGCTTTAAAATGGAAAACATGAAATAATTTATTTGTAATGCAAACAAAAGGACTGTTTTTGCTATCTAAGGCTGAGAATATATGTATTATTTAGGTACTATGATTTAAAATGTTATTTGATATTGTAATTCAGATGACTGAGAAAGAACCAAAATAAAGAGCTCAAGAAAGAAGAAGTTGAGGTATAAAGGAACTGGCGAAAGTTAAATTAGTTAAAATATAGATTTTCGAATAATTTTATGCACTTAACTCATACATGAATAAAAATAATTATATTATTAAAAAAGAAACTTCATAATATAAATGTTAATTTAAAAAGTTGGGGTCTAAAATACTAGGTTATATTAAGAAAGTTGAGATACAGGGTAGTGTATAGGATGGGCAATAGAAGAAATGTGGGAGGGAGTTGCTCAGAAGTACTTTTATATCTGACTTGGCTCATTTAGGAAATACATATTAAAGAATGTTTCCAGAAAATTCAAAAGTAATTAGTAGTAGAACTGAAAAAGAGATAATTGTCTTCCAGCCCACTAGAAAAGATTAAAACAAACGTGATGATCGCAATTTGTATTAAGAAATAAGTTCACAAGGAGAAAAACACATCAGATACTGAGTAGTGTCTCTGGATTGTGAGTCTATTATCATCACTTCTTTTTCTTTCAACTTGTCAGTATTTTCTAAATTTTATTCAAGAGCGTTCCTTACACTTGCAACCAGAAAAGTCAATAAATATGACTGAAAATATTTTTCAAAGGCAACTCCAGAGAGAAAGGAAGAACATTCTAGGCAGAGGGCATGAGTTGAGGAGAGCGTGGCCTATTTGGGGACCTGCAAAAAGCTGGTATGTGTGGAGTGAAGGAAGCTGGGAGGGCGGCTGCAGAAGAGGCCACGGGGCCCCAACCAGATCACGTGAGACCTTGCAGTCACATTGAAGATTTTGCTTTTGATGTTAAAAGAAAAAAGAAAAGCCATTGAAAATGCACAATGAGATTTGTGTTTTCAAAAGATCCTTAGTCCATCGTGTGCCCTGGGTTCAGAAACACCAGGGTTGTGTCAGTCAGGATGCTCAACATTTCTCCCTTGACCTTGTAGATGCGTCTTCACAAAGCAGCCAATGAGGTGGTATGGTGACTGCGATCCCCAGGAAATAGATGGGCCTTAGTAGTGTGTGTGTGTGTGTGTGTGTGTGTGTGTGTGTGTGTGCGCGTGCACGCGCGCGCGTGCACATGTATGGTGAAGCGTGTGGGAGGGACATGGTATCAGACTTTGAAAAGACAAGACTTCAAGAGTGTTTATAAAATATTACATAGCAAATTTTCTTTTTTTCTGCAGAATGTTCATTCTCCCTAACTGCAAATTCCAATGCTATTATTTCACCTCTTGACTCCTA
This sequence comes from Hippopotamus amphibius kiboko, assembly GCF_030028045.1. NCBI lineage: Eukaryota > Metazoa > Chordata > Mammalia > Artiodactyla > Hippopotamidae > Hippopotamus > Hippopotamus amphibius. Next base: position 152,122,306 of record NC_080190.1, on the reverse strand, counting down.
TTGTTTTTAAAAAAGTGACTATTTGCATCAGAGTGACATAGACTACATTTGTATGGCCCAATCCTTTGGACTAGTTTATTTATTTCTGTAATGACAGTTTTGTGTGGGCTCTGCATTTTCAGGCCCATCATGGGCTGACTTGGATAAGCAAACCGAAATGGAACAGAAAAGGCAACAGAAAAGCCCTGCTCCCTTATGCCTTCTAGGTACCTTGTTTTCACTCTGGTATATCTGGGGTGCTGGGATCTTGTTCTCAGAGGTGAAGAATCTCATAAGATCAAAATGGGTCATTTTCTATGTCTTATTCTCCTGGGTTTCCTTTACTTCTTCTGTTCCAAAAATAGTTTGTAGGTAAATCATCATTTCCATGGCTAAATAATAGCAAATTGCCACCAAAGCCTATTCCTAACACTGCCAGTGTAGCCCCGGGGTTTCACAACTCAATCAGTTATCTCTAAATCAACAAAACTTAGCTCCAGAGGAGAGCAATCTGGGAAGCTTTTCTTTTCAATTCTCTCATATGTTTTGTTTTAGCTTAATGTGTTTGTCTGGAGACTTAGACACCATGGTGATAGGCTTCAGAGAAATAAATAGAAATAGACATAGAAAAGAGCTAAAAAATAAAATGAAAACTTGGGAAGACTAGGAATGACACTTGTATCTGAGCAGTCCTTTTTTTTTTTAGAACTCAGTGAGGGGGAAATTAAAAAGGGACTGTGTGTCAGACAGATGAGTTAGTGAATAATTTTTCTACCAGTGTTATTTTGCTGACACTAGACTAAGGGAACTCATTAGCTTGCTGAGACTATTTAACTCTAAAAAAGAGTGCTTTAGCTTTTGCTTTGCTGGATATTCCTTATATCTCAGCTCAGCTCAGCATTCAAATAGTGGTAAGCCAGTGAAAGTTGGGCCGTGTGGCATAGTGAAAATGGAAGCATCTTTGAAGTTAGAAAGAGAGTAGGGTTTGAATTTTGGCACCAACCTTTATTACCTATGTCATTAATCCTCCTTGAGGTTTAATTTTCTCGTCTCTAAACTGTTCATATTAACACCTACCTGAAGTGTTTGTGGCAGGTCAAAACACCAAACTAAAGCACCTGTCATTTTCCTGGTACGTAGAAGCTGCTTCATAAATGTTCACTCCACTTCCCACTTCATCCATTCTTGTAAATCATTTGGTTTCATTTAGTAAGATGAGTGCCCAAGAAGGAACGAGACACTCAACCTACTTTGTATCTACTGATAATGGTCGTCTCACAAACATCAGAATCTCCGTTGACTGTCGCCCTGTCCGCTCTCTCTCTAAGACCAGAACCAAGGCCAAGACCAGTTCCCAGGATAAGAGGTCCAGGGTGTAAGTCCTCCACCTGACTTCCACAGATGCAGCCTGGCGTGTCTCTAAGAAAACATAGAATTAGGACTGATACATTAGATCAGTTAGCTTGGGGAAGAGCAGCATTCCAGGGTGAGAAATGAAAGAGCCACCCTGTGCTCTCCAGTGAAACAAAAACAAATAGAAATGCCTACAGAGGATTCAGTCGAAGGTTTTGATCTGACATTTAAGGCAGAGGTTGGATGTGTATTTTGCCTTCACATTAAACAGAAGTCCTGAATGGTATGTATTACCTGCTCTGGTGGTTGTAGAGAAAACCAATAAAATATTAAATTGTTTTCATTATTCTGGCTTTGAGTGACATTGAATCTCTGCACACTGGTGAGTAAAAAACTCATTTCTTCTTTGTTATTAGTCTACTGATGCTCTCACTGGCTATCCTGGGGGAGGAAGGCTGGGAGAGTTTCTAAGGAAGGTTTAGAAAGTCACAGTGAGACAATTCTGTCTCTCTTCCTGGCTGGTGCAGCAGAAAGAAGCCTTTTATTTCATGTCGGTCACTTCTGCCTTCTGTGATTTACCCAAAAACATGGAGGAGTAATTTGTTCATATTATCACAAATAATTTAAATTAAGAAAAACTATAGATTTCTTGGAGGAAATATGATAAATGAAAATTGGGTATAGCCATTTCTTGAACTCTCTCGTAAATGCTAAGCTTATTCCCAAGATACCAAAATCCATTCAAAATCCAGCATTGTATACAATAGTTTCCATTGTTTTTTTCCTTCATACCTCTTCTTGCCTCTCTTGAATGTCTTGTATCACTGCATTTCCTAATATTTTTGTTGAGAAAGCAAACAAATTTAGATGTTCTGTTTTAACTTAGCACATAAACTTAAACCTAAATCCTCAAATATCATGTCTTTTTTATTCCTAATCAAAATAAAGCTCTGGGAGTAATTGGTGGGAGCAACATGCAAGCAAAAGGAATGTCAGAGAAGTCTGTTCTGTAAGCTTGGGTGGATGCCGTTAGCCCCAGGGTAGAAGTAGCCTATTCCAGAATGAGAAGGCATGTGGCCATACAGATTCCTGGTGCTGATGTCCAAAACCAAACTGAATGCATAACAACAACAGTTTGCATCTTTGGATGAGCTAAAGCTGCTTTCTAAACATTGGGCAAATTCTCTTGGTTGAGGAGGAAAAATCCAACTTGGGAGAACTCCATCAATCAACCTCTGTGTGTTGACTGCCTACAATGTGATTTTTCTGTTGTTCTCGGGAATGTGGAGATTGCCAAAGAAGAATAGCTTGGTCCTGCCCAAAGCAACTTACAAACTAGTTAGTTAAACAACAGATATCCATGAAAAATCAGAGAATAATCAAATGCTAATGTATGTGCTGCTGACTTTGTCATAGAAATTCCTAGAAGGGAAGGATCAGTGTATGCAGAAAGAATTGGGAACATTTTCTTAGAAGAGATTGGAGATGAAGTTTTAAGAAGGAATATGAGGGAGAAAACACATCACAGGCCAAGGAAACAGTAGGTACTCCCATTGGGCCATAATACATGTGGCAGAGAAGGGCCAGTGAAACGCGTGATAGGAAGGAGTTGAAATAAAGGTGGAAATGGAGGGTGGAATCAGACTATTTGGATTTGATATGGCAAGAGGGAGAAAGCTACTGACAGATTTTGAGCTGAGTAGTAATCTGATAAAAGCTATACTTTTCAAAAATATTCTAGCAATTGTGCACACGAGGAAGCTAACTTGACATTGATCTTAAAGACCTTTAATAAAGATGAGGAAACTAATCCTTTTCTAAAAGTAAGTGAACTGGTGTGAAGGGGTAAAGATTCATGTAGTCCACCTTGATCATCAAAGCCCTGATTCCTTTGGGGTCAGAAACACATTACAGGGATTACTGTCAAAAACTTTGAGTAGTATGGGTTCAGTTTACCTGGCTCTGCATTTCCTATATGTTTGGCCTTGGCCAAGTACCGTAACTTCTTTAATTAGCAGGTTCTTCACTAGTTGTGGTAGGCAGAATTATACAAAGACCCTCAGTGACCTTCTCCCTTTTATAATGCCTTCCTGTTAAGTATGGGCAAGACCTGTGCATAGTATGAGGAATCACTCCCATGCTCACGTTCCATGACATGGCAAAGGAGATTTTACAGATCTAATTAAGGTTATTGATCAGCTGACCTTGAATTAATCAAAAGGGAAATTATGTAGATGGGCTTGACCTAATCACGTTAACTCTTTAAAGGTCAGCTCTAGAGGTCAGCAGCAGAGAAATCAGAGAGATTCAAAGTGTGGGGGGTTCTCCCACCAGCCCCCACGAGTTCTACAGTTTCAAGCTTAAAAGAGGACCTTGAACCTCTCTGACTTATAGAATATGTGTTGTTTCAAGCCATTGAGTTTGTGGCAATTTTCCATATAACAACAGAGCACCAATACACTGGTCAACACAGGTAATGAGAATATGCAGCCATGTTGAGAGAATTGAATGAAATACTATGAATACTGGATATGAAGTGTTCAGCACTATGCCTGGCATCTAGCAGGTGTACAGTGAATATTAACTATTATTATTCTTACTATTTTTAAGTTATGAGTTAGCAATAGGATTAGTGGAAATATATTCTAAAATTAACAGAGCTATCTTAGAGGAATGGGTGATGGTCAGTGTGTAGATAGTGATAATGGTGTTTCTTGGGCCCCTGAGTGCATCTGCTGGCGAGATTGATCAGGCACTTCTCTTCTTCATGTTAGAGAAGTGTTAATTATTCCAGTTGGCAAATTCCAGCTGATTGCTGTAGTTGGAACAATAGAACACAATCCCGACTGCATTAAATCACACATCCACAACAGTAATGGGTTTGGCAAAGTCAAAAATCAGTCACTAAAACTGGCTACAAATACCGGTTGTAAATATATGGTGTCAAGGGACATGTACAGGGATAAGATGCGTACATAAGGAGTGATATTCAAAACATGTAGCCACTGGTATAACACAGACATTGTAGACAACCCGCATGGTTCTGCTGCAAAGCCAAACATCGACTCTGAATGCACTGGTAAACATGATTTGTTCATTCAGCATTCACTGTCAGCGCATCTCAATTGTGGGTCAGCCACCATGCTGGGTGATGGGTGCTCAGCATGGACTCGTACCATAAAGGACCTCACAGTCTGTTAGAAAAGAGAGAAGGAAAAGAAAGTCACTTATGACAATACAGTAATGTAAGTACTGTGATAAAAACACATGCTGGAAGTTATAGGCTTAGACAGCAAAGGCACAGAAAAGAAGCCCCTTAGCTCAGCCTCAGCTGGAATCAGAAAACGCAGTGCTGTTTTAAGCTTGAATTCAGTCTTGAGTCTAAAGAGGTGGGAGTTACTCAGACTTTGTTGGAGGAGAAGGTATTTCCTACAGAGGGAACAGTCTGAACTAAGTTGTCATGAGTGAGAATGGTATACTTGAAAAACTTTTGTAGGGAGTAGTTGGAATGAAAAAGGTGTGGAAGCTAGATCATAAAGGGCCACATTAAGGAGTTTGTTTTTGTCTGATGACACAGGGAGTATTTTAAATATGGTTCAGACAAGTTAAGGTTTTTATTTTCCAAGACAAATCTAGCAGTGATGTGGATGATAGTTTAGAGACAGGCAAGAGAATGCCAGTTAGGGTGACATTGTGGAGGCACAGGAGAGGAGCAATGATGGCTTGAACCAGGAACATCCTAATGGGAATGTAAAAAAAGAGGCTAATTCTAAGAAGTACTTAGAAATAGAACCAAATGGAGTTAGTTATTTATTAGACGTAGGGATAGGAGGCACATAGACATTAGGATGACTTTCATATTTGGGGGTTGGCTGATTGTGTAGATAATTGTGCTATTTACCCATACAGACAAATCAGAAAAAAGAAGAGAATGAAGAGAGGCATATTGAGTTTCAGTTGCCTATAGGACAGCCAGGTAGACATGTCCATGGAGCATTTAAAAATATTGGTTTGGATGCAAGTATAGTCAGGAGTATAGGTTCAGGAGAGCAAAGGACATTTGATAATTGCTACCCAACATTAATTGCCCCTTCCTCCCTTTGTAACAATAATCAGGTTTTATTTTAGCGGCCACCCTTTCCCTATCCAGTCCATGTCTTTTAGAGGAATTTGATATGACTTCAAGCTCTAAGAGTAAGACCTGATTTGTCTGAACCAATGTAGCATATTCTCCAAAGACTGTCCTATCTGCTTCTCCTCTCTTTCCTTCCTTCCTCCCGTCCTTCCACTCTCTTTCTCAAAAAAATATATATATTCATTTGGTCTGTCATTCCTTCTTTCCTTCCTTTCTTCTATTTATAATCTATGGTGTTCTAACTGGTACAGGGATTGTTAAGAATTGTGAAGGGCCTGATATTTTAACTACTTTCAAATTAACAAGGTTATTTACCATAATTCCTTGGATCATGGATGTTGATCAAAGATGTTAAACTCTTAGGTCAAAATGAAAGACAGCATATTATTCACAGCAATAACAGTAGCCAGAGTATCATCATGGCTTATACAGCTTCCCATAGCCCCAATTCCCACAGGATGATTCAAAGAGACCCACATGGCACCTATCCACTCAATGAGTTACATCGCAGAGGTGGAAATCTGAGTTTAGGGAACCCAAATCTTTTATAATGGGCAGTAAGCATGGCTGACTTTCTTCAGGAGGTGGCATCATACCACCGGAGCCTAAAGGTGAACTTTCTCCTTTTAACAGGAAGGAGATACTATTTCTGTGTTCCAAGGCTGTCCTCTATTATTGATAGTTTCAGATAAAGAGTAGTCGGTACCTTACTTTAAAGACATGAAAGAATATGAGAGAACCATGGAGAATATTCTCCCAGAAAAATCATCAGCATTTAGATGATATCACTTGAGTTGAATATATAGAGTAATCATACCTGGTCTAGGAACTGAGCTCAGGAGCCAGGAGCATTTTAGGAGTAGATAGAGGAAGAGCAGCCTGTAGAGAAAACTGAGAAGGGGCAGCAAGAGAGGAAGGAGGAACTCCAGAAACCTTTCCTGAGGAAGGAGTGGTCATCAGTGCCAAATGCTTTAAAGAGGCTGTGTGAGATGTACCGGTTGGTTTTGGCATTAGCAAATGACTTCAGCAAGTGGGGGTGGAGTCCAGACTTCAGTGAATTGAGAATGAGGAAGTGGAGGCAGCAAGAAAAGGTACTACTTTCAGGAAGGTTGGCCCGGGGAGAGGCAGACACTCCACTGGGCCAGGCACATTAAAGGAAAGATGACAGAGTAGGGTAAACATATGTTTCATCCTCCTCAGCATTCAGGTACGGAATAGTATGAGGCAGAACACAGAGATCATTCCTTACCATTGGGATACAGGATAGGTTGTGGAAAAGGGCATAGGCTGTGGAATCAAGTTGACTTCTATGCAAACATAGACTCCGTAACGTATTAGCTGTGGGATTGTTAACCTGAATCTAAATGTCTTCGTCTTTAAAATAGAGCTAATAATAAATAAATTGGGGGTGGGGGTTGTTAAGATCATGGAAAGCACCTAGATCATGTGGCATCTGCCGCATTAGTAGTAATTATCTTTAAAAAGTAGAGCCCCTTAGGCAAATTTGAGAGCAAGAACCAGGACCTCAGGAGAATTAGCTCTATTTGCTATAGTAAAGGCAGTAGTGACAGTTTGGGGCTTGAGACTTAACTCTTGGGCTGCCATTGTCCCCTGGGCAGTACATAAGGAAAACAAAAAATATCCTCACCACTGGCCTTTATATGTCATTTCCACCCTGGGGCAAGCTTGTGAGCCAGCACTGCAAGGCTTGGTGGTCAGTTATTTTAGCTTTCACTTTCACAGTAAAATTATTTCATGTTTTAAACTCATTAGACAAACTGTATATTCTTTATTGACCTTGGATAATTCTTCCTTCATTCAGAGAAGATATCTGTAGCTATATTACCAAATCAGAGTCATGCTTGCTAGGCTTGTTTTACGCGTTCCTGTAATATGTGTGTTTTCTTGGAGAGGGCAGAGGAAGGACTGGGAAACAAATGGACAATTTAGAAGCCTGTGAAGGCACTCCATTTGTTTTTTACTATTTACCATATAAAAGTGATTATATTAAATTGAAATTAAATGCATTGTTATGCGGCATTTATGACATCTCATTTAAAGAATTGCTGTGAACCCTTTAGAGAGTACTGAGTTGCAACCATCAGCCTGTGTCTTGAATGCAACCTCCAGAACGGTACTTAGCAGCTAATTAAACTAAAAAGACAAATACGAGGCTTTACATTTTTAATTTAAAAGCTTCTAAACATAATTGTTGCTATAGTGCTACCAAAGTATGGTACAACAGTCTGCATTTTAAACCTCTTAATCTCATTGTCATAATTAATTTTATAAATATAAAAGGTCTGTGCTGGGGTTAGGAGATATGCTATGTTTGTTTTCCTTAACTTGAGAATGGTGCTAGTTGTCTTTGCAATTAAATGATATTTTAGTGTGATTTTTCTCTCAGCTGAATTATTAATTTACTTCTGTCAGTAATTTTGTCCAAATATGATTTAGACTTCAAGAAGTTCCATTGGAAACACTCTTGCCAGCTGTAATTTAAAATCCCTTTTTCTTTCTGTCTTATAATTTTTAAAGATGATAAAATTAGAAGTCGAGTGGTCTTGAATCTTACTGCATTATTTGTGGACCCTCTGTTACTCATCCACCTGAATGCAGCATTTCTTTCAGGCCGCTGTTTCATTAGCGGGGAAACGTGAGTTAGACGTTAGCAGTCGTAATGTCTTCAGAGCCTGGCTGCTCCCTCAGATTATATATGAGGATGTCCTTGAGCGAGTCCTTCAGATTTTGAGTTTTGAGAGGGGGATCATGGTTCCATCCCTATTTAATAGAAGTGCTGTGGGTAATACTCAGAGCCAAGGAATGTTGGAGTGAAAAGAAGCAGGATGAACACCTAATCCAGTGCCTTCATCTTATATATGAGTAAACTGGCATCCAGAGGTAATGAATCTCACATGCCTTCACTTAGGGCAGAAAAAAAAGATTTACTGATGTATTTGGGCTCCAAATCCAGTGCAGATGTCACTATAGCAAAGATATCTATGCAACATCTAAGATTATATTGAAATTATGGGAGAGCACCTGTTTGGGAGAAAAGTGGGAGAATAATTTACATCTTCTAGAATTTTTGTCAACTTCTTTGCTTCAACATAGGATGCTTAGAAACACTGAGTTTTTAATTTATTCTTCATTTGGATGCTTGCTGTCACTTAGAATCAGGGCATGGTGTATAAAGGGGCAAATAATGAAGTGTTTAATAAATTAATAGCCTGTGCAATTAAATCAGGATGACGTCTTTATTGGGTTTTTAAAAATCCCATTATCATGATCGAAGTTTTAAATAACCTTCTTAAAACTTAGTTCATTTCTTAATACTAAGACTGCTTTTGAAGAAAATAAAGTGCCCTCAGGCTCCCCACAAAGTATACTGCAAAGATCTTTGAAGGCTAATCAAGAGTTGATGGAGTAACATGTCCCAGATTCCAGGACAACTTTTTTCAGTGACTGAGGTTTGTATAACTTTTCTGAGAAACCCCAAATGTCAGCATGACTGCATTTTCAGCACACATGATGTCTGTGCTATTTAGGAATCATTTATTTTAACACAGTGAATGGGCAACAGCAAGTTAAATATTAAACAATATTTAAATGAGAATATAAGTATAACTATGCATTATTCAGCACTGAGATAAGCCGATATTCAGATCAGACAGAAGGTCACTGCCCCTTGATAATCGTCCTCTCAGACTCACGCAGTAGCAGTTCTTTATATAATGAAGTCGGCTCTTTGCAGAAGCAATTTGCATCCGGATAGGGCAAAGGGACACATCATCTGTTTTCAGCCAAAGCACTTGGTGCTGGTTTGATCCCTTTCAGTGTGCAAAGTGATGATTAACATGTACATATTCAGAGTTGACTTTTTCTGGGAATTCCCCTCACCAAGGAGACCATGAAGGTATCTCCCGCTTGGCTCCAAAATCATGACCCCTCCACTGTGTCAGTGCAAATAGATCACAAATTTGCTTCCTTATATCTGACCTCTCACCCTCGGCTTTGCCCTCACTTGCCGAGGAGTAGGAGCCCTGATCCAAATTAAGAGCCCATCCTGAAGTTAGGCATGTTGACTGGCAGAGGTGGGAACCCAGGAGGTACAATCTTCATGGCTTACTGCTCACACAGTTTCCATCAGTTTCCAAACATACCCCAGGTGTACAATCGTTCCTCCAAGCTCTGATTGATTGAATGCCATGCGTTTGTTTGCGGCTCTCCATGCCCTACTTTCTAACAATGCTAGCTGGAATGATTAAGGCAATTACTGCCAGTGTTTGTGACTTTCCTAGTTAGATTAACTTTAAGACATGGCATTAAGTTATTTAGAACTCAAGGGTGCTTAGATAGATGGGTTTAAAAAATAAATTATAAAATTTTCCTCTATAGCATGCTATCTTCAGTGAATTTGAATATTATAGCCCATGAGTGCCACCCGTAAAAATAGCAGTGGTGGCAGGAATCTCCCAAAGATGTTGATATTGTAGGACTGGTCTCATGTCTTTGGAATTGTTTTCTTCTCTCTCTTCCTTCCTACAGGAGCAATTATGTGAATTGCTTGTCCCCTGGGGGTGATATGAGAGATGAATCACTTCTCTCTCTCCTTCTCCCCCGCAGAGATGATGAAGCATTTTCCAACTGCCAGTCTCTGAATTAAGCCCAGAAACTTTGGGGGACTTGCCGGTCTGACAGTATATGTAGTATCACTTCCTCTTGCTTTGACTATTGACTGAAAAGACCAATAGATCAAGAAGAGCTTACATTTATAGAGCATTTTTTCCTCAGTTTACAAAGGACTTTAAGGTTAACTTTTTTTTAACTCATAATAACCTTGTGGAATATGTTTAAAAAATTAATTTATCAATGAATATTTACTTACTGAACCACTGAGCAAGAAAGTGCTAGGGATATAGTCAATACCCCGATGGCATTTATAGTCTAGTAGGGGAGAATGGTATTAGTCAAAGAATTACACTTAAAGTAGCATTATAAACTGTGATTGGAACTATGAAAGAAAATTGCGTATCATATAGTAAGGGAGATCACATATAACCTGGGCGTGGGGAAATCACATATAACCTGGGGGTGAGGAAATCAGGGAAGAGAGAGAAAAGAGATTAAATGTTAGGTAGAATGTAATCCTTGAACTCCCCTTATTGATTCATAAACAGACTTTCCCAACATGAAAAGAAATCGATAACATGGTATTATGATGGAGTTTCTTTCTTTTATGACAGTATTTTTAATTGGTGCAAAGTAGTGGAAAAAAAAAGGTAATACCAATTCACCAAATAATCTATAATGATGAATTTGCTGTACTGAAGTTGCATCTTTGAGTGATATCCTCGATTCAGAGAGGGACTTTCATTTGAATTGTGATATAAGTGGAATTCTTAAGATACAGTGAGGCATCTTGAAGTATAGTGTATAATGTGCAGTTTTATTTAGTGATAATGCCATTGTAGAACATTTTCTGATAGTACTTTTTGGGTATTTAGACCAGTTCCAAAACGTATACTGCAGAGTACAGTGTACACAACCATTTCATAGAGGATTTGCAAGTACAATTTAAGAATTTAAAATTTTCTTCCAGTAGAAGGCCCATAGACTCTACAGTTCCATGATTTGCTCCCCTGATATTGGAAGCCAAGGGGGGTGTGTGGGTGTGTTTCTGTTGAAATATTTGCTTAGTCTGAAGCAGAAAGAAAAAATCTAATGAGCGAGGGTGTAGGAACTGACAGATTGTATCTAAGTTCTGGTTTCAGTGCTACTGGTTCTGTGAATCTGGACAAGTGTATTTGTCTCTTTGATTCCGCATCTATAAAAATATTAATTATTGGTTATTATAATGATTAAGTGATAGATGAATAACAAAACTTAGTTTTTCGTCTCTGTCAATGATTTAAAGATCAAAGGAGAAGGCATTTCCCCCATAACGTATTAGTTTTATAGAAATTCATTATGAATTTAACATTCATTAATTTATCTCAACTATTTTTCACCAAGTCATTGGCTGACCTACCCTGGGACTAATGAGCTGCACAGAATCATTACCAGGTGTAGCTTGCTTCTGTTTGGCAAGATGTTTTTTTAAATTGAAGTATAGTTGATTTACAATATTGTGCTAGTTACAGACGCACAGCATAGCGATTCAGTTTTTTTTGCAGATTATATTCCATTATAGGTTATAAATCCCTGTGATACACACTAAATCCTTATTGTTTATCTATTTTATATATATTAGTTTTTACTGTTAATCCCATACTCCTAATTTGTCCCTCTTCCCCTCCCTCTCCCCTTTGGTAACAAGAAGTTTGTTTTCTAGGTCTGTGAGTCTGTTTCTGTTTTGTATATAAATTCATTTGTATTACTTTTTAGATTCTACATATAAGTAATATTATATAGTATGTCTTTATCCATCTGACTTATTTCACTAAGCATAATATTTTCTACATTGCTGCAAATGTCAATATTTCATTCTTTTTTATGGCTGAGTAATATTCCATTATATATATATGTATATATACCGTATCTTCCTAAGCTGATTGTCTGTCAGTGAGCATTTGGGTTGCTTCAGTGTCTTAGCTATTTAAATAACGCTGCCATGAACATTGAGGTGCATGTATCTTTTTTGATTAGTGTTTTTGTTTTCTTTGGATATATACCCAGGAGTGAAGTTGCTGGATCATATGGTAGTTCTATTTTTAGCTTTTTAAGGAACCTCCATACTGTTTTCCATATTGGATGCACCAATTTACATTCCCACCAATAGACAAATTTTAAGAATAAAACTGAGTGTAAGAATGGATGAGGAGACAGTTGAGGAGAGTTGGTTGGGGAAGACATGTGGCCTTGATCAAGGTTTTTGCTCCACCTTCAGAAGTCCTCAGGGCATAAGAAAGCAGCTGTGATTGATCCAATCCTTTGCCTGTCTCTTCAAAAGAGAGCAGTAGTCTATAGAAAGAAGATTGAAGACTGTGAAGGGCTAGGTCTTAAGGGTCATCTGTGATTCATGCTATTTTCTGCCACCAGATCTCCTGTTCATCTGAAGTGAGCCCTATCCCTGTGATTGGATCTGCCTCATTCTGTATAAGCTGACTGATTGTACCTTTTACTGAAAGCAAAGTCACATGTCCACGAGCCTTTCCTGTCCAAGGAACTGAATGCTGAGACATTCCTCGTCTTGGATTCTAATCCGTGAGGATTCTAATTTCCTGGTTTTCCCTCATTGCCGACGCTTAGCATGTTGACCTTTCTAGCCACAGAGTTGAAATGTGTTGGGCTTAGAGCCAAGAGACAATTTTGCCAGAATATGGCTATGGGAAAATTATTTTACCTCTCCCAGTCTTGCTTTTTTTTTTTTTTCCAGTTCTTTTGTGGAGATAACATTATGTACCTCCTAAGATTGTCCTGAGGATTAAATAAGTTAGTGCTTGTGCATGTGTGGTAGACACTCTAGAGCATTTAACTAAATCTGAATCTTAAATGACTTCCCAGTGTATAGTCAGATTTTCCAAGGCTGACTACTCTGTATTTTATCATTTTCTGAAATTTTGTGTTATTTATCCTTAAAATGATTATCTGCAAATAATCTTTATTAAATAATATTTTTAAATAACATCAGTAAAAATGTTCTGAAAAGTCAATTTAGAGGTAGTTTTGCTGAAATTCTTCATCATCTTCTTATATCTCTATTTTTTATACCAGTCAAATGTCTTTTTTTAAATAGGAAATTTTCAAGGCAATACATGTTCTCTGCAGAAACAATCCAATTAGTTTTTCCATAACCTTTAATAATAAAGGAGGAACTGGTAGAATTTCCCTCGGTCTATGATGGGAAACACTGAACTGTCAAGATCTGTAGTGGTAGATTGTTTCTATATTAAAAACTGCTTATTTAAAAGCCAGACTATTCAGCATGAATGTGTACATTCACAAAAAAGGTTATCATCAAAAAGTTGCTTTATAAAGTTCTGTCCTTTTTCCAAACTAAATTGGTTTTAGATCTCCTCTGGATTTTGTTCTTCTCAAAAAAAAAAAGTTTTCAACCCACACAAAAAAATCTTACTGCTCTAAGGTCACATGCCAGGTTTATTAAGACAACTGAATAAAATAAATAATATGACTCTGACAAACCATTTATGCCTTCGGTAACCCTTGTTATGAATGATTTTGATTATTCCAAAAATCAAATTCAATTTCAGATGACAGAGTTTTGCCAATATTGACAGAATCCAGAAGAACATGTAAGGGACAATACTAAAACAGACATCCCAAAACTATTTTGAGCAATGCCATCATGAGTGGAGTAAGTGCCTAGTTTCCAAATTGGACTACCCTGAAGTGGACAGCACTCATGGGATTCTATGAATCATGGTATTCTTGCTGTTTTTTGTTTTTTTTTTAAATTAATCACTCTAAAGTTACAGCTCATGTGGATTTCCAATTTCAAGAAAAAATTCAGTCAATCATGTAATTGATCGTCTTATTAGAGAACTGAGTCCAGGTAGTCCTGGGGAAATCCAGCCTTATTCTTGAGAGTGGTCAGAGGTGGGAGAGGGAAACTAGTATTGCGGAGGGCCTGCAGCTCCTTCCCAGTCAGACTGCATGAAAGCAGTTCCACTTTTATCTGTTTTATTTACTGTGTCTCAGTAAGAAAATTTAATTGTAATATAGAGCTTCGTGTTTAAAAATTTTGAAAATGAATATGTTTTATTGCTAGCGCTCTAAAGATGTTTGAATGCCATCGAATGCCTGAATTGAGAATCTTTATGGACATCACTTTAAGTTGTTTTTTTAATCTCTCACATGGAAGCTAAACGAGAATTATTCCATACTCAAAATAAATACAATGTAATAATGACCCAGCTGAATCTCTCCATTTATTACTAATGTCTCAATGGGTTAGAATAGGGTTGTCAGTCCTACCCGACTTTCAGTTTGACTACTAAGCACTGTCAACAGTTTGATTACCCAAGTGGCAAATGACCACTGACTAAATACAAATAGTAATTGTGGCTTTACAGTGGACACACAATAGAAGATCTTTTAGATGAGATTCATTCCCCGTTGTAGATATGACATTGGTGTATCTTCTAGCTTTTCGTACAGTGTCTTGGTGGTTTTTTGTCTTTGTTTTTGGTCATCTTTGCGAGAAAATGGGGAAACATCATCTTCCAGCCATTGCTCATCAACAGTAAAAGCCACGGTTTCTAGGGCCACCATGTGTAAAATGCTGACCCCATCTGACCCTGGTCTTTGCTCAGTCCACTTACGAGAAGACCCATCATGACAGGCATAATGGCAACGTGTCTTTGGTGTCTACAGCAAAGAGAAAGCCAGGATTTGTTTGTTCAGCGTTGGCTTTGTTGCCTCGGAAATTGAAATGCTTAGTTATCATCAGAATCCATCTTACACAAATAGCCACTGGACAGTCTTCTCCCCACGCTCACCCCCACGCGCCCCTTCCTGGGTGAGTGAGTCTCAACTCTAACATGAAAGGTGTGGGGGCAATAAGGCATATGTATTCTTATCCTGTTGGCAGTAGCTTAGACATGATTGTAGCTTAGTGAAAATAATGAAGTATTTGGAGAAAGATCTGGGTTCAAATCCCAACCATCTAGCTTGTAGAGTCAGCGTGAGGATTAAATAAAGTACAGAGGAAAATAAATGACTGTTGATATTACTATTTTGTTAGTAAAAACCCTATAAAACACTCAGGAGGATGACATAATATATATGAACTAGTACATGTGGTAGTATTTGTATGCATCTGCTTTTTTTTCTTTCTTTTTTTTTTTGGGGGGGGGGTATGCATCTGCTTTTAAACAAGCTATTTTAATGTCATTCTGACAAAAGCTGCGATCTCCAGTCATTGTTTTAGGTAGTAGAAACATTTACCTTTTTTTAGCACTATTTTTTCTTTCTTCTTTTAAAGTGTGTCTTTTCCTACTTCTGACTACTACAGAATTTCCTTTCAGAGGAAGGAGGAGGGTAGAATGGATATTATGAAAAGCCAATGCCAGAATAATTTCTGTCTCACAACGAAAAGTTCCTTTTTTGCCTAAACCAATAGATTACTTAAAGTTCTTTTTGAAAACTCAGTTGATGGCCACCTTCTCCCTAGTTTGACAATGTAAAAAGTTTTCTCCTTTTAAATTTACCAACCACTGTAACTTCATCAACAAAAGCAAATAGGTTTGAATGTATGACATCATCTTATTGCAAATATAAATTTATGTAATGCAAATATAAATCCACTTGAAAGTAAATCATATATAAACCTATAACCAATGTTAATCTGGTCTTAAAAAAGATCACTAATATGAGACGTGTTTCTAATATGTTGTGTTTATCTGACGTCCTGAAGGTACAACTTGGTGCTGAAATAGAAAAACATTTCATCACCTTAAGTTGGTGGTTTCTTTTCCCTACTCTGTGATGCTTCAATTTTAAGCCTTATTTTATAAGTTCTATTTGGACACTACATTAACCTTCAGGCCACAGAGTATTGGCAAAGAGTTGATTTCGTTTTTCCCATTGGCATAACTGCCTTCACAGCAGTACTCCCGCCCTTTCTTTTGTTTAAATTGGCTGCAGTGCTTCTTGCTTAAGGGATTTACCAGAATGTGGCCATACCTGGGATTGAGCTAAAATCAGGATAGAGAACTGGGAATGGGAAGGCTATAAACTGACCACTGGGTGGGTAACATCATTCTTTCAACTATTCAGAAAAACGCACACACACCATGAACCCTGACTTTCAGGGTGGAAAATGAACTGAACATATGGTAAAGTTAAAAATTAATATTAATAAATGGAAAAGCTATTTCCCTAACAGACATTTCATTTTAAGATTGTCCTCTACTGGAGTGATTTATTTGACTCACTAATCTACGTGAAATGGGCTACAGGCTGAAAATTGTAAAGAACACTCAAAGCAGAAGCAAGACAGCAATGGCTATTGTATCTAAGAAGTATATAGATTCATATTCTTGTTTGAAGGATATTTACACTAGTTTGCTGAAGAAAACTTTATTTCCTTCTCTTCTGAGTCTCAGATTAAATAACATATAAGAAAAATACTTAGCAACTTGAGGTCTTATTAACATTTATTTATGCCTTTATTTGCACATTAATTACATTGAAATGAAGTTGAGATGGAAAGGGAAGTGAACCTGACCTATGGAAAAACTAGGTAAACCAAGGCAACTCTGCATGTAAAGGAGTTTTATGAGTTTTATGTGTCAAATGTAGCGCTTGTAAACTTAACAAATACTGTAACTAGGCCAATTTAGGCTCTTTTCTCTATCTAGATAACATCTCGTATTGGTATGAACCTGAAAGCAGTGATGGAATTATTAATTTAGTGGCTGTTAAGATAGGTAGTTTCAGCCTTCACTGAATCCATCAAACTTGTCCCTCCCTCCCCTACTTCCCACCTGTCTTCTTTTACATCATTATAAACAAAGATTTCAAACAAGGTAGTTAATTGTCCTTTCATAAAACTTTTTTCCTTGTTGTCCCAAGAGTTTTCGATTTCATAGTCTACTGACTAGTAACCGAAACTGATTGATTGATTGATATGGCAATAAAAGTGCAAAAACAAGCAGGCTCTAATCATTATTCATTAAAGACAGTTGGGTAAATGTAACATTGGTAGTAAATATTGACCATAAATTTAAGCTATCACTCCTTAATTTATTCAACAAACATGTTTGTTTGAACCTAAAGAGCTAGGCTAGCTGTATTCAAATTATGGGCTAGGGACCCCTAGTAGTCCCCAAGATCCTTTTAAGGGATCTTCACGGTCATGACTGTCTTCATAATAATACCAAGAATGATGTTCATTTTTCACTCTCATTCTCCCACAACTATGCAGTGGAATTTTCCAGAGGCTACATAATATCTAATGGCATCATCTTTCTGGTGGTTAATGATATGTGTGCCTGTGGATTCTTGTGTTTAAAATGTTCTGTTTTAATTTGAGTACAATAAATAATTACTCATAAATATAACCAACATACACAAAATCTCTTTGTGGGTCTTCAACAATTTAAAACATGTAAAAGGGTTCTGAAACCAAGTACTTTGAGAACTTCTGTGCTAGGCAACATATTAGTAAAAAAATATTAAAATGGGTAAGATGTAGATTTTTTCAATATAGTAGCTAAGACAGGAAGAAATATTCCTAAATGCATCGATTCCAGTCATCCATTCAATCCATTTCTCATCATTTAGGTTTGACTGCTGTGTTTTTAGAGCTACATTCTATCTGAACTCAGTGCTTTAGAATCAGCAGTTCTGTAGAAACCCAAGTGCTGGCCTTGTGACGGGTAATGCCAAATTTGTATTTCTCAGAAGCTGTGTGTCAAAAGGAAGTCTCCATGTTTGCATTTATGAGAATATGCTACTTGGTAGTGGTGACAGTTGGCCAGTTGGAGGTTGCAAGATAAATACTCTTACTCCTCTAGCAGGTACTCTGATAGAAAACTGGCAAAGAAATCAAGGAAACATATAGATTATCATATATACACACACATATATATATATGATCATTTTATACATTTTGAAAATGAAACTTAAGTCTTTCATTTAAGGGCTTGGTTATATCTTGCTTTCAACAAGCATTTATCAGAGACCTAGAACATACTAGGCATTCTGAATACACAATTAAATAAGATATGGTCCCTCAGAGAGCTCACAGTTTACAACCCCAAATGCAAAGTGATATAGAAACAGAGATGAGTATTTCACTCTGCCCAGCATCACTAAAGAAAGCTTCAGAGAGAATATATAGTAGGTGTGGAAGATGAGAATGGTATTCCAGGTATAGAGAATAACATTTACAAAGACATCAGTGTATTAAAATTTTGGGTATGTGCAGGGATCAGCAAGAGCCCATTGGATTAGATTATATGGGCAGCGAAAGGAAATAGGTTAGAAATTTGGGGTCAGATTGTGAAGAGATTTGTAAGCCATTTAAAGTAGTTTGAATTTTATTTGATCACTCATGAGAATTGCACACCCAAGGGTCTGCACAGGCCAGCCAAATAAAGTGAGAATAGGGTAGGATGCAAGCTCCTTCTTTCTGTTTTGTTTTCTAATTTTGAAACATGCACCTTTCTTTGTATTTATTACAGTAATGCACTGGAGCTGGTATGAGAGTGGATTGTTTGCATCTGCTGTCAACTTCAATTTCATGTTGGTAGCTTAAAATCTGGCGTGGTAGAAGTATCAATATTTATACCATGGAAGTGGGCACATGTGACAAATCAGAGTATTTTTTTCTTCCTTTTATTATTTTTTTGTAGTTTGTTTTTTTGCTGTTTTCCAGCCCAATTCTATTTGCCCACTTGATGAATGTGCAGAAGAATATTTCTCTACCTTTCTAAAATTACACAAGCAGCCCGTAAGTGGCAACTGACAAGTGTGAATTTGGAAAGACCACATGAACTGTGGCGAGCAGCAGTGTGAATGCCCTACCTTGTAGGGGATAGTGGCTACTCACCTCTAGTCTAGGCAGGGATGGGGCCCCCGGATTTCCAGACATCTCAATTTAACAAGAAAAGACAGAAATCCATATATGTATTGAGGTAAAAGTCTCTTGATTTTTCAGTATTAGAAACTAATTCAGTAACAATAGTAATAATTTCCCACAAGCTAAATTATAGTCTGCTTATGCTGGAGGCAGTGAGAAGTCACTGAGGGTTTTTAAGCAGAGTGATGCGATCACGTCTCATTTTAGTAAAAGCAAGTCTGGAAGGTGTGTAGAGGATAGACTGAAAAGAACGGAGGCTAACAACAGGCATATAACAGCCTCAGTCATTAGGTGAAGACTGATTCCACGGCCATCAGTAAGAACCATTTCAAAGGCAAAGTCAAGGATTTCATCCCTACAAAAACCAGTTACGCTGCTGTTTTCCAGCCAGAGCCTGCCCATTTCATCCAGCACGCTCTTCCCCCTGGGCGCACTGGGATTTAGTCAACAGAGTGAGTGAGGACCAGTTTTCTCATCTTCAAGAGAACCCTCAGAGCAGTCAAGCAAATGGTGGTGGGTCAGTAGATTTATCTTTATAAGGACAGCATTAATATTGATTCCATTGCTGAGGTGCCTTTGGAAACAGCAGAGCAGGTGCTAGTGTGAAAGATGTTACCTCGATCAAGTTCACTGATGTATTTATGTTTCAGATTTAATCCTGGATATTGGCAGCTGAGTTTATCTGTGCTGCATACCTGATGGCTGTATTCCAACAGAATGAAAGATTTAAAACAAAACAAAAGTGCTTTTGAGTGCTGGGCAAAGTCAATGCAATTGGGGCCTTGGCAAGGTTTTCCTCAGAAAGCTGCCCAAATTCCCCCTTGTTTCTTCCTTCCTTACTGGTTTGGGTAAATAAAATATTTGTGATTTGGTAATAAAACCTCCCAAATACTAGGCCCTTTCATATGTCCACAAGGTGTGGGAATCTTCAGAAGGACTGAAAATACCAGGACTTAGCCAAGGCCCTTCACTGGACGGTGCCACTCCTGAGTTCTCTCCTGATGTTGTTCTCTGTCTCCAAGAAGCCTAGATTATTATTTGGTAAGAATGATCTAGTCAAGGACATGTGCAGTCTTTTGTTAAATTTTCCTTTTGAGAAAGTATCCAGATGGTGTCCTTGCAAAGAAAGTGTTCATATTGAAAATCATTTGATGTTTTGTCCTCAAATTCATAATGACTGGGTTCTGTTGACTACATGGTCAATTGGATGAGCTATATATATATTTTAATTGTAAAAAAAATATAGCAGCTGCATTTGCCACTGCTATCTTTTTTTTTTTTCTTCCGTT
Source organism: Hippopotamus amphibius kiboko (assembly GCF_030028045.1). Classification (NCBI taxonomy): domain Eukaryota; kingdom Metazoa; phylum Chordata; class Mammalia; order Artiodactyla; family Hippopotamidae; genus Hippopotamus; species Hippopotamus amphibius. The sequence goes on along the minus strand of NC_080190.1, from coordinate 152,102,001 downwards.
CCCTGACCTCGTGCTAACTCTTCCTTGGCTGAACACAAGGGTCATCACACCAACCACAAGACACCTTATGCTCCTCTGGACCCCAGTCTCCTCTAGCCTTTCAGGCTCTCAGGCACTCATTTCCATGCCTCAGTTTTCTCCTATGTAAAGTGGGGACAATGTAGTAGCTACCTGATGCTGCTGTTGTAAGAATTAACAGAGAAAATACATGCAAAATGCTTGGCAGACTGTCTGGAACATAGAAAAGATTCAATTAATATTTGTCATTATTATTATCGTCATTGTTCATAGTTGGATGCTATTTTCACTCTAGACATTCATGTTCAATAGTGAGTGTTAGCTAATTTAAACACACAGTCTCTATCTCTTGCCTCAATCTCTGCCTGGCTCCCTACTATCTAGGTCTCTCGGTGCTTGCAAGTTCTCTGTCCGGTTGAGAGATTGGGGGAATTTGATGGGATGGCCATTCCCTTAGGCTGTACTCTCAGTCTGGAACCTTCAAGCCTAGGAGATTTTACTTCTAGTGTCTCTCATCTGATACTAGAACTACTCATTGCTTGATAACAGCATGGCCTACACCTAAATGTGAGGCTCATTTTTTATTATATCCTACCCCCATTTCCTGATGTTTTACTCAGGGTCGTCTCCTTTGCCTCACTTTTATTTCATCATCATCTGTTGTGGCATATGTAAATCTCTGATAACCTCAGGTCCGGTGTTTCCCCTGCACTCCTGCTAGGCCCTCTCCAGCAAGTTCCTGGTTGCTCTTCCTTTGAGGCCAGCACCAGGTTGGATGTATTCCCACATCCTGGGAGATGGCATTGACTTTCACCTCTGATTTCACCAAGATGGGAGAGAGAGCCTGGCTCTCTGGATGTGTATTACTGTTGTATCTCAAGGAACATGGGCTAAATCTCTAGGTTAGAGATGCTCTGTTTTCACCCTAAGTGGGTGTGCTTCAATACAGTTCTGGCACACACTACCTAGAGTTAGCATCAGATTTCACAGGTATTAGGGCTCAGTTCCTCACAATACTGCCCTCACTTCAGATGCCAGCTGTAAGTCCCAGAGCCCCCTGCACTTCTGATTGAGCAGCTAGACATTTGAGGGTCCTCACAACCCCATCAGGGTTGACATCCTGGGAAGATTCACAGGATTCATTGAAAGCACCATACTCGTGATTGCAGTTTTGTTATAAAGGGTACACGTAGGACAGGGTCTGGAAGGGTCCAGATTCAGAGCTTCCATGCCCAACCCCTGTGGAGTCAGAACTTGTCACCCTCTTAGCACATCAGTGTGTTCACCAACCAGGAAGTTCTTCTGCTTCTGGGCGAAGTTTCTATTGGGCTTCTATTACACAGGCATGATTGATTAAATCGTTCATGTGGTTGAACTCAGTCTCCAGTCCCTCTTACCTCTTCAGAGATCAGGGATCAGGTGGGCCCAAAGTTCCAACCATCTAATCACACGGTTGATTTTTCTGGTGACCAGTCCCTGTGCTGAATCTATTTAGGGGCTCACCATGAGTGAGCAAACAAAGACACTCCTATCACTCAGTAAATCTCAATGGTTTTTGAAGATCTGGGCCAGGGACCAGGGACAAAAACCAGATATATTCTTTATTATATCAGAGAGGACATTTACATTTTACTAATAACTATGATTGCTGCTGAAACCAAGTTTCCCACTATAAAACTCAAGCAGTACCGTCATTCTCTTTTAACTTCATGTTCTCAGCTTCCAAGTATTTATCTTTATCCATCTCCTCTACTGAAGATTATTTGGCTCAGTTTTCCATAAGACTGACCATCAGTCCTTAAAATTCTTGCTCACTGTTTCATCTATGGGGACTATTAGATTTTCTCATGAATAAGAAACTTGGCAGACTGTTTAGGGGGCTCCTGGTTCCCCAGACACATGCAGGCTAGGCTCCCTCTGGGGAGCCTTGCTGTACTGACAGAAATTCTCTTTGTAGCAGGCACTTCAAGTTCCCTTGTGCCAAGCCATTGGGCAGAGCTTCTATATAGGACACTGTTTTTATTTTATTTTATTTTATTTTTTTCAGTTTTTAAAATTTTATTTTATTTTATTGAGATATAATTGAAATACAATAAACTGCATGTATTTAAAGTGTACAATTTGCTATTTTTTTCTTATTAGTAATGGATCTATGGCAATCCCAATCTCCCAATTCATCCCTCCCCAACACCCTCCCCCCTGCCCCTGCTTTCCCCCTTTGGTGTCCATATGTTTGTTCTCTACATCTTCGTCTCTATTTCTGCCTTGCAAACTGGTTGATCTATACCATTTTTCTAGGTTCTACATATATGCATTAATATATGACATTTGCTTTTCTCTTTCTGACTTATTTCACTCAGTGTGACACTCTCTAGGTCCATCCACTTCTCTACAAATGACCCGATTTCATTCCTTTTTATGGCTGAGTAATATTCCATTGTATATATGTATCACATCTTCTTTATCCATTCATCCGTTGATGGACATTTAGGTTGCTTCCATGACCTGTATTGTAAATAGTGCTGCTATGAACATTGGGGTGCATGTGTCTTTTTTTTAAATTAATTAATTTTTTATTGGTTGTGTTGGGTCTTTGTTGCTGCACAGGCTTTCTCTAATTGTGGAGAGTGGGGCTACACTTTGTTGCACTGCGCGAGCTTCTCATTTCGGTGTCTTCTCTTGTTACGGAGCACGGGCTCTAGGTGCGTGGGCTTCAGTAGTTGTGGCATTTGGGCTCAGTAGTTGTGGCTCACAGGCTCTAGAGCACAGGCAGGACACTGTTTTTAGGTGCAGATAGGCCACTAGGCAATGTCATGCTGCCTGCCAGGGAAACCTGACTCCAGCCTCAGAGGCTTAGGTGGAACACTATACACCAAGGTGTTCATCCAGTTACACTATTACAGGATTCACAGACTTTCCTGGATCACCCTTCAAACTGTATGTCATCTTATTTCTCCCTTGTCGCTAGAGAAAATACATCCATTTGCAGTTTCTAATATCAAGTGCTTGTTTCACTAACCAAGGAAAAATTGGTCACATTTTTGGAAAATTAGCATCCAAAAGAAATGTTGATTTCCTTGGAATTTGGGGTCTAGTTACAGGTTTTTAAAATTCATTTGTGTCTCTTCCTACTAGTGACACGTCTAAATTTTCCAGGGACATCAGACGCAATTTGCTAAATAAATGCTATTCTCTAACTCCAGAAGAATCAGTAATCTCATGTGAGCATTTAACTTTGGAAACACTTTATTTACTTTGATCTTCTATAAGATCAGGTTGACATATGGATGCTTAATCAAATATTTAAAGCAAGCGTAAATAACAGAGACTGTACATGTGTAATATCCATACACTCCCAGGCTTGTTTCTCGAGTTTCTTATACTAGAACATCTAATAAAGGTCATTTAGGACATATTTTAAATTTTAACACTTTAGCTTTAGTTCTCAAGATGGTCTTGAAAATCATACAGAAGGCATTGTGTGACTGTGGTGATATAAGCAGATGTTTTATATATTTGCATAATTCTGTTATATACATGTGTAACTCTAGAGTTAAGTGGAATTACCCTGTAAAATTTTAGTAATATTTGTGCAGTTCTTTCTTTGCTTTTATTTTTCCTTCTTGCCTTTTGAAATACAAACAAAATTGAGTGGGGATAAAAAAACTCTGGATTTTCAACTCTGAGGTCATAGTTGTATAACACTGAACACACATGGGGACATAAAAAGTATTAGGAATGAACATTAAAAAAATTTCCTGGGGGTGGGGCGGAGTCAAGATGGTGGTGTGGGAAGACAAGGAGATCGCATCTCCCCACAAATAGATAGGTTGCCAGAGGCCGGCGGGGGACCTGAGGCCCAAGAAGACCACAGGAACCCCGGAGCAACCGGGTAGGACCTAGGGGAAAGTCAGGGGGGCAGGGAAGGGGAAGCCAGCAGGACCAGCACCCCTGGGGGGTGGCTGGGTGAGGGGGGAGGTTCCCGCCTGGAGAGGCCCTTGGGGGCTGAGGAGATCGGGAAAACGCAACTGGGTTTCTCCCGCCCAGGAGGTCAGGAGGCCTGCTGAGCTCCCCAGTGGGGTCTTCCACCCTCCAAGGTCCCCTCTGGGCTGCCTGGGTCCTGGGGGTGTGGGAAGGAGGGAGGAGGGACAAGGAGGTGGAGAGGCGGACAGGTGGGGGTGGGGACTTTGAGATTGGGGACGGGGAGGTGTGAGGGCATTTCGCCTGCCCTCTTGGCCAGGGAGGCCGACGGGACTCCTGGGCCTGGTCCTTCACTCTCTGGGTCCCCCTCCGGCATGAGGGTCTTGGGGGTGTGCAGGGTGGGGGGGAGGGAGAGAGGCAGACAGTGGGGGTGGGAAGGGATCTCTCCAGGTCAGAAGAATAGGGGAGGCACCACTAGGTATTTCTTCTGGGCGGGTCCTCCATCTTCCAAGGCTCCTCCTGGCCATTGGTCCTGGAAGGACAGGAGGGAAGCGGTGGGGGGAAAAGAAGAGAGGTGGAAGTGGGGAGGGACCCTCTGGGATCAGAGGATCGGGGGAGGAGTGGAAGGCATTTCCGCTGCCCACTGGCCCAGGAGGCCTGCTGGGCTCCCGGGCCTGGTCTCCAACTCTCCAGGGTCCCCTCCCGGACACGTTGGTCCCAGGGACGTTGGAGCGTGGCAGGGGAAGAGTAAGAGAGGCAGACTTGTGGTGGAATGTTCCAGGAGCAGAGGACCAGGGGAGGTGCGAAAGACCTTTCCCCTGCCCACTTGGGCCTGGCGGGCCTGCTGGGCTCCTGAGTCTGGTCCCTCGGTCTCTCTGGCTGAGTGGGTCGTACAGGCATGGGAGGGAGGGAGGAGAGGAGGAGAGGAAGAGAGGCAGACAGCGGTGGGGGGGACCTTGCAGGACCAGGTGATCAGGGGAGATGCTGCGGGAAATCTCCCTACCCACTAGGCACTGGGAGGCCTGTTGCACGCCCAGGCCTGGTCTTCAGTCCTCCAGGGGCCCCTCTAGGTCACACTGGTCCTGGGGTGTAGAAGGAAAGCAGGGGAGAAGAGGAGAGGCGGGCAGGGGAGGGGGCCTTCTGGGATTGGAGGATCAAGGGAGGTGGGGGAGGTATTTCTCCTGCCCACTAGCTCTGGGAAGCCTGCTAGGCTCACGGACCTGGTCTTTCACACTCTGGGGCCCCCTCCAGCTGCTTGGGACCTAGGAGAGTGAAGGGGGGCAGGGGAGAGGAGGAGAGGCAGACAGGGACCCTATGAAACTGGGAGATCTTGGGAAGTGCCGCAGGCGTTACCCTAGCCCAGTGGGCCCTGGGAAGCCCGTTGGGCGTCAGAGTCTGGTCTCCTGCCTTCCAGTGCCCCCTGCAGCTGTGAGGGTCCAAGGGGAATAGGAGAGAGAGGGTGAGGAAGAAGAGAATCCAAGGGGGAGCAGCCCTCCGAGATTGGAGGACTGGGGGGGTTGCCTAGCATTTCTCCCACCAACTCGGGCCCAGGGAGCCCCCTGGGTACCTTGACCTGGTCCTTTGCCCCCAGAACCAGAGGCATTCCTGGGCTCCTCTGCCTCACTGGGCCTAAGCCCCACTCCCCACCACCCCCAGGGCCTTTTCTAAGCGTAGGTCCTGCCCATTGCCTAACTTCCCCCACCTCCCACCGCTTCCCCCCCCACAAGCCCTGCCCCCACAGCCAAGGCTTTTTCTGACTTTTATTTCTTTTTCTTTTTCTTTTTTTCCTTCCCACCTCCTCACTTAGGCTGTTGCATTTGTTTTACCTTCCAATTGTTGCTCCATCTTTTTTTTTAATTTTTTTCTAACACATCTGTTAGCTTCTTATTATCAAATTTTTGTATCTTGCTATTGTTCTGCTGTTCGCCTACCTTTTTTTTTTTTTTTTTTCATTTTCCTGCTCCACACGGCTTGTGGGATCTTGATTCACAAGCCCAGGGTCAGGCCTGAGCTCCTGAGGTGGGAGCTCTGAGTTCAAAACTTTGGACTAACAGGGAAACCCAGATACCAGGGAATATTCATCAGAGTGAGGTCTCCCAGAGCTTCTCACCTCAACACCAAGACCCAGCTATACTCAACAGCCTGAAAACTCCAGTGCTTGAAATCTCAGGCCAAACACCCCATGGGACAGGAACACAATCCCACCCATCCAAAGTGGGGGGAAAATGAAATGACAAAAAAATGTCACAGATGAAGGAACAAGGTAAAAATACACAAGACCAAATAAATGAAGAGGAAATAGGAAAATTGCCTGAAAAGGAATTCAGAGTAATGATAGTAAAGATGATCCAAAATCTCAATAACAAAATAGAGAAAATACAAGAAACTCAGAAGAACTAAAGAGGAAACAAACAGTAATAGATAAAAAATTTCCTGGAGTAGCTAAATCACAGAACTATAAAATCTTAAGAGTTGGAAGAGTCTCGTGGGCCCTTGACTAAATACAGAAATTTCTTCTATAACAAGATCAAACCAATCTCAAACTTCTATTTGCTTCTGACAAGAAAGATGCCAAGTGAATAAATAATTGGAATATATATATATAGTTAGAATATATATATAGTTAGAAATTTATTATTAAATTTGTTTTGCCTAGTTGATGAGCCTCTTGTTCAATGGCTAGAATATTTTCCTTAATGCGTTTTTACAATAACTGTTTTTATTTGGAAGAAGAGTGTGTATTTGATTTTTCTTGCATTTAAAGTGGCTGCTCGTATCAACTCTAGCCCTTGTGAGTTTTGAAACTAAAGTTTTAAAGAAAAATGATACCTGTACATCCATCACTTTTATTCCTAGGTAGAAAGAATCAAATTTACACAAAATTTTGAAACCTGACATTTTTAGGACATAACATGAATTCAAAATAAAGGCAATAGATGAATCCTATGTTAAGAATAAAGTAGTGCTTTTTTCAGGACTGCCATTTATATATACTTTTTCAGAAGTACTACAAAATGTCATGTATGTAGGGCAGAAGCTAATCTAATAATAAAACATGAACATAGAAATTTGGAAAACTCTATACAGTGATGTGTATCAGTGTAGCTGAGAACTATAAGAAGGAAAAGTGTCCCCCCATCAGTTTAATTTCACTGTTTCATTTTATATATAATGATTTTATTTTATTATGTGCCCAGCATGTTGTTAGGTACTGTAGAGGTTAAACTATAACTCCAAGGACAGACACTAGCAATTATTGACCGTCTACTAGGAACCAAGCACTGTTAGGTGCATCACATAAATGTCATATTATTTCACCTTAAGCAGTTGAGAGTAAATCATATGATTGGGGAACATGGTTGTGGCAGATATGTTTCTAACCCTGGTCTGTGTGATTTTGAACCCCTATTTGCATATTATTATGTAAGAGACACTGTCCCTGTTCAAGAGACTCAAAGTTCTATTGGTGACAATCACCCATTAAGGAATCAGAGTTGCATTCAGATCAGGTACCAGTTTGAATGGTACTGCTGAGCAGACTAGTTCACTGAAGAGAGGACTCTTAATGAAGACTTCTTATAGTTAACTTCCATTTATGTCTCAAATCTCTTTTAAAAGTCACATGTACATTATAATTTCTTTTTAATTAAAATCCTCAGTAGAATACTTGACACTACAGAACGGCACAGACCCGTTTTGTGGTTATCTTATATTCTTCTGATTTTACTTCCAGATGAGTATGTATATGGAACAATATGGAACGTTTGATCCACTAGAAGTTTTGCAGGAGAAAAGCAATCAAAACAATAGAAAAATTGTGTTTATCAAAGCAGCAAGGAGTTCTAGAGTTACAGGCTCTTCTTAGGGTAACATGGAAAGCTTGGAGGATGCGAGAGGAAATTATGGGAATTACTTCTACCAGAAGGTCAAGCGGCAAGGTTATGATGAGGAGAAGAAGATGAACAGGGAAGAAAGATGGGATAGAGAGTTTAGGGGTTTGGAAAAGACAGAGTTAGGCTCAGCTCTTAACCTTGATTGGAGCGTTCTGGGCAAAGGGAGAAATATCTGAAGAGGAATGTCCGTACCCTTCACTTGGCCATGAGTGTCAACAGATCTGTATTAGTCAGCATTATCCAGAGGAACAGAACCAGTGAGGGTGTGTGTGTGTGTGTGTAAGCAAGTGAGTTATTTTGACATTGGCTCATGCAGTGGTGGGGGCTGACAAGTTCCAAAATCTGCAGGGTAGCCTGGTAGAGTGGAGACTCAGGAAAGAGTTAATGTTGCAGTCTCAAGTCCAAACTCAGTCTCAAGGCAGACTCCTTCCTCTTTAGCAGACTCAGTCTTTTTCTCATAAGGCCTTCAGCTTATTAGAAAAGGCCTGCCCACAAAAATGGAGGGTAATCTGCTTTACTCAAAGTCTATGTATTTAAATATTAATCACATCTGAAAAAATACCTTCACTGCAGCATCTAGACTGATGTTTGACCAAGTATCTGGGTAACGTGACCCAGTCAAATTGACACATAAAGTTAACAAGGACAAGATTTTTCAGATAGTCTCTGAACGAAAGTTTCTTTAGAACTTGATCTATATCAGGTACTGTTCTAGGGGCTGGCAATAAGGAAATGTATAAAAGAGATGAAGCCCTGCTTTTAAGGTGCTTACATTCTCAAAAAATAAGTTAACACAGAAATAAGCCAGATTTCAGATTGTGAGAAGCGCAATGAAGGAAGCAAACAAGGAAGGCAAGGTGATGGAGTTTATGGGCAGGTTTGTAGGGGGCTGTAAACTTATCCCTTATTTGACTGCCACCCACAAGACACGTATTTGATATTCCAATCCAGTAGTACACTGATAGTTCACCGAAGCAAGAGTATCACTGAACTCTCTATTTTTCTCTTCCCTGGTGTTGTGTGTGTGTGTTTAGCTCATTCTGGTTATTACCATTATTGATTTCAGTCCCACACGTGGGTCTTCACATTCAGTGCTTCACCTGGAGTGCTGAGAGTTCTTTCTGAAGAGGTGACATCAAAGGTGAGGTCTAAGCCTAAGGAGACCAGCTGAGCAGGACAGCTGGGGTGGCTGGAGTTCCTGGACAGGGGGAGAAGCCAGCGAGGTAAGCTTGGGGCTTGGCTGGAGCTGGATCACAGAGTTTCACTTTTATAAGTGCAGTAAGAAGCAATGACATGCCATGCTGTTGAAAGGTTTTAAGTGACATCATTTATGTTACTTTTGAAAGTGGTTGTTCTGGAATTGTGTGGAGAAGAGATTATAACAGGACAAGATTGGAAGCTGAGAGGCAGGGTCCAGGTGAGAGGGTTATAGTAGGGGTGATGACGGGAAATGAACACGTGCAAATATTGTAGTAAATGCTGTGGTACCAAATGAGAGACTTTGGGAAGAGGGAAAGAAAACAGAGATTTAAGCTACTGGAATGTGTCTAGTTAATTCAGTTATTTCATTTGCCACAAGTGCCAATCAAAGGAGGTTAAGATATTAATGAGCTACTCTTCAAAAATTTCTTTTCACCCCTCAAACCCGAAGTCCCAAATCATAAAAGACCCAAAGACCTTTCTATAAAAAATAAGCTAAAGCTTTTAAGGGTAACCTAAACTAACAAGTGAGGGGAGATGTTTAGATGTGCAGAGATTTTGAGACCTGTCACTTGCCGAATTGATGCCTCTACAATACTCAATACATACAACGCTGATGTGACTGTTGATGCTCCACTGAGGGAATGGGGAAAAGAAGCTATTTTATGTGAATGATTTTGACCATTTTCTATCTGAGAGGTCTTACTTTTCTCTTTTTCTCTTGAAAAGTCATTATATTGGATCAGTTTCTCAGTATCAATGGAGAAAGACAAAGCCCAGTGTAAAATCATTCTTGAATTGAAACTGTTATCCAGAAAGAAGCATGTTTGCTTACATGATCATTAAGCTAGTGTTTATTATAAATGACCGGATGTGGATGTCTGTGGGCGCACAGACATCATGATGGGAAATGAGAGAGAAATTTTCAGCAAATACTGCAAAATGAGTTTTCTTTTTTGTTTAAAAGGCCAAATGTTTCAATTTTAGAATTGAGGTTTTAGAATTTAGAATTGTTTAGAAAATGTGAAATGTAAGGTTCTCTCTAAATAATTCTTTTCCCCAGCCCACTGTCTTCCATCCATCACTAGATTATTGAAATAGCCTCTTAGCTGGATTCCCCATCTTAGGTGTCTCCGAATTCATTCTTTGCACTGCTGTCCAAAGTTCTGTTCCAAGGAAACAAAACACCTGGTACTTGTCTTCAGGACAAATTCCAAACCTTATAGAAGAAGAAAACCAATGTCTAATCAGCCTGTGGGACAGCTTTAGTCCTAAGTGGTTTATGTATATTGTTGGTTCTTCAAAATGAAGCCTGAACCCCATCTCCCAACACTATCCTACACAGCCTAGCTTCCAGTCTCTATAGGATATAGTCACACTGCATTGACAAGCACGTCTTTCCAGACCCTTGAGCTCTTTAAGTAAAAGGATGATTTTTGCTTGTTTTTTTTTTAATGCTTAGCACAGTGGCTGGGAGACATTAGAAACTCAATAAACAAAAGATGTTTATACTGCATTTTACAGATTCCTTCTCTGGTTTTTAAGAGCGGCCCTTCTGGAAGCTACACAAGTAGTAATTGCTGTTCCCTAGATGTCCGTTCTTCTACTTGCCGGCTGTGTGAATTTGAACAAGTTACCTAAAATCAAGTAACTTGGCCAAGTTTTGTGCCTTAGTTTCTGCATCTGTGAAATGGGTAGCAATCATGAGAAGCTTGTAGTTGTTACAAATATTAAATTAGGTAGTGTGAATAAAGCATCTGGTACAGTGCCTAGCCCACATCAATGTGCTAAATACATTGTAGATAATACTGTGATTTTACTTTTTAAAAAAAAATTATTTATTTATTTATTTATTTATTTTATTGGCTGTGTTGTGTCTTTTTTTGCTGTGTGCGGGCTTTCTTTTTAGTTGTGGCAAGTGGCGGCTACTCTTTGTTGTGGTGTGTGGGCTCCTCATTGACATGGCTTCTCTTATTGCAGAACATGGGCTCTAGGCATGTGGGCTTCAGTAGTTGCAGCACACAGGCTCAATATTTGTGGCTCATGGGCTCTAAAGTGCAGGCTCAATAGTTGTGACACACGGGCTTAGTTGCTCCATGGCATGTGGGATCTTCCTGGAGCAGGGATCGAACCCGTGTCCCCTGCATTGGCAGGCAGATTCTTAACCACCACGCCACCTAGGAAGCCCGCTTGTTACTTTTTTAAAGAACAAATCAATATTCTAGTGTTTTGTAAATTTATTGAGGATCTAGATGATGTCAGCACAAAGACGTTCAAAACTTCCTTTAAAAATATTATAGGATAGTCACAATAAGTATCCATGAATATATTCAAAGTCTGAAAGAAAGTAGGTTGGGCTTTAGAAAAACCAGGATGTTAAAAAAGCAAATAATATTTTAAACTTACTCTGCAAACAGTAGAATCCAGCCATTACTCTTCATGGCTGTTGCACTGGAAAAGTCGGAATACTTTTTTTCCAACTGATAGAGATTTCTCTAAATTTATATGTAAGGTTGCCTCAGAGATCACATTATTTTAATGGTTGTCACTATTCTTATCCACTTAAATACAGAGGAATTTAGTTTGAAGAGAAACTATAACCTTTCTTTATTTTAATTCATATTCTGTACAGGAAAACCATGACTTGCAGGTTCAAAGGAGAAAGCCTTTAAAAGGGCTTGTAAAAGGCCTCATAGGCTTCTTGGACATCAAATAGCTCAGCAAAACAGCATTATGATGATTTAAATGTAAATGAATTAGAAACATATGGATCACATTCCCTTGGAAATACACATGGGTTTGGAAATTAAGGGGAAACTGCCTGACAAAATGCACTGCACTTCGCTTAGCACAAAATGTTTGAATAATGGGTTGAATTTTTTTGCCAAAGCTTGAAGGCCATGCGGTTGTCCTATGGGTATTTTCAGAAATCTGCTGAGCCTTGAGGTTGCTCAGCTTTGAGGATTGTGTGACCTGTCAAGGCCCGCTCCTGCCACCATTGCTCTTGTTCCCCTCTCCTCACCGTGCACACGAGTGTGTAGTTATTAAAGAGAAACCGATCTTGAAAGAATGGAAGAAATTGGGGTGGGGGAGGAGGTGGTTGGATTTTTCTCTCTTCCTCGTTTGCTTTTCTGGTTTTCTCTTTTTGCTCTGGTGCTTTCCCTGTACTCTTTGCATCCTTCACTTCTTCCTTATATTGCTGTCTCTTTTTCCTCCTCCCCACCTTTTTTCTTAATTCTCTAAAAACAGAAGCATGGATTAAAAACAGGATGCTTCTAAGGGAAAGCTTGTAGAAGGGTGAAGGGATGAATTATCTGTGACCTAATTTTTTTCTTCGGAGTTACTCACTGTAAGTTCCATCAGAGAGCATTTGAAAGATTGAAAGTCTTTTTCAGGGGATCACTTAGCTGTTTCCCATGGCATAAGGGGAGATGTTTGGACTTAATAGGCTGCGTTATAACATTTTAGTCTCACGCAAGTAGTGTTGCCCTGATTCGGTTTGTTTTAAAAAGCAAATTATTATTATTATTACTGATTCCAGGGATAATTAATTCATTTCCTTAAAATGAGTTGACACGTGGACTATCAGAGACCTCAGGCTAATTCACGCTGCCTGCTCTGGGGGAAAGCAGGTGTCACAGTAAGAGGATCTGGCTTTTGTGTGTGCATAACAAAATATACTGCCTCGTGATAAGCAGCTACAGAATTGATAGTTAAATCTATCCGCATGGATTTGCTTCCCATATGGAACTAATTGCCTCTGGAATAGCTAAAGCCAAAAGATCTCTACGATTTCAAAAGCTTCTCTTATCTTTCCCCTCATATGGCTGTTGACAGGAGCGAAACGCATCTATCCTCATTTATTATATGGGCCTCATCAAGTGAGGACGTGTTGATGGGAGACTGTTACAGAACCAGATGGTCCAAGTTGGTCTTTTATGTTTCCAGCATTTTCCCTCCTCAGTTTTAAAAGTCCAAACAAAGGCTGTCTGCACTTGGGCTGGTCCCCTAGAATTTCTCCCCTTACAGGACCCAGTCCAGGCTCTCACTGGTACCTGAACAGGTCCATTTGAGGCCCAGAGCATCGGGTTTCTATGTCCTTTACCCGCCTCATCTCAGAACGTCTCATTCCCTTTATCTCTTGTAGTGTGATTGGAGGCTAACCGAGGGATAATGAGCTTCTCTGACTGTCTGGACTGGTCCCTGACAAAAGGTCCTTTCTCTTGCTTGTCATTTTGCTTCCCCTCGTTTCCCAAAATGCATAGGCCAGAGACCTCTAAATTCTAAGTCTTGACAACTAGCGACGATTTTCTCTCTCTCTCTGATTGTGGTTTAGAGGGGCAGGGCTTGCCCTGGTGTTTCTTCTCTAAACCATTGAGTAAAATTGCGTAGAGATAAATAGGTAGCCATCCTCGCCGTCAGTCTCCTTGTCTGGAATGTCATCATCTTAGTTCCCATTTCTGGAATGTGTACCTGAGCCAGGAATAAGCACTGTAGATGTAGAACCTGTTTAATCCTCTCAACCATCTTAGGAAGCAAATATTGTTTTTTTTAAGCATAAATTTATTTTATTATTATTTATTGGGTGTGTTGGGTCTTCATTGCTGCGTGCAGGCTTTTTCTAGTTGCAGCAAGCAGGGGCTACTCTTCATTTTGGTGCATGGGCTTCTCATTGCGGTGGCTTCTCCTGTTGCAGAGCACAGGCTCTAGGCGTGCAGGCTTCAGTAGTTGTAGCATGGGGGCTCGGTAGTTGTGACTCAGGCTCTAGACCGCAGGCTCAGTAGTTGTGGGGCACAGGCTTAGTGGCTCCGTGGCATATGGGATCTTCCCAGACCAGGGCTTGAACCCGTGTCCCCTGCATTGGCAGGCAGATTCTTAACCACTGCGCCACCAAGGAAGTCCCAGGAAGCAACAAGTATTGTTAACTTTCCATACCATAGAGAAGGAAAATGAGGCACAGGAAGATGAACTGTCCTGCAGAATCTTCAAGTCGAGAACAAGTGTACTAACTTTTGTAAAGGTCAGAGGGGCAGGAATTTCACAACACAGCAGGCCCTCACCTGTGCCTACATCCACAGCATCTCTCTTCTCCCAGTTTCCCGAATAGGTAGAAAAACTTTCAGAAAGGGAATTTCAGCCACAGAAGCCTGAAATCATGGATATGGGAAATGCTGCTTGGGGAGTGAAGAATTTCTCTCTGGAACTCCTCTGACTGTGCTGTGCTAGAAAAATGACTTACACTCCCTGTGCTGCTGAGACAATGTTGTAAAGATTAACACATGATTGTTAGACGCATCTGTCACCAAGTCAGCCCTATAAAGATATGCCAGCTATAGTATTATTATCCCACCAAAGAAAGTCCCCAAATGCTAGGCAATGAATTATCCTCACAGAGGGAAGAAACAGTGCAGTGGGTCACTCTAGAACTGTATATTCAGTTACCTAGTGGACATTTTCACCTTGGTAGCCCCCTCATACTCACACCAAAACCAACTATTTTTTTCCATCAAATCTACCAGTTCTTCTGCTTTTCCTATCTTGGTGAGTGGCCCGAGCATATTCCAGCATAGCGGGCAAAGGGAGAAATTTTGGAGTTGGCTTTTATTTGTGTCACCAGACCATATTTCGCTTACCAGGTCAGGGATCCTATCCTCCTGATTCTCCTCCAGAATGTCTTCCAGATGCACCCCTCTTAGTCAGAGGCCACCACCCTGATGGAGATCATTTTAGTAGCCATCAAGCAGTCTTTCCTTGTACGCTTCTCCTCTCCATTCCATTCAAAGTGCCACCAGAGCATGTAAATGTGTATAGAAAACTCCAATAATGTTATTCTCATGAGTGTCTGCCCATTCCTAGAGAGTGAATTTCCAGCCCCTTGATGTATATGATATTTCCATTTGCCTTCTCTGAACACACCACACATGTGTTCCTGTGCCACTGGGCCAACAGCCATACTTAGCCTTTTATCTGAAACACCTTTCTGGGAGGAGACTCAACCACTCTGAGCTTCAGGCCCTCAACCCTCTCAAAGCCCCCACCTGGAAGTAATTGTCCATAGCTCAGAGCAAAGGCTGGTATGAGAAGCTTAAAGTCTAAAGCAGTTAGCGCTGTGTTAGACCTTACAGTGTGACCTTGGGCAATTTATTTAACCTCTCTATGCCTTATTTCCACTATTGTAAAATAAGGATAATATCCACAGCATAGAAATATTATAAGAATTGAATTCACCAATATGCTTAGGACTGTGTTAATTATTCCTGTCTTATTTTTCTTATTATTCCTCCAACAAAGTTACATGATGCCATCAGTGCTGATGTGTGTTTCAGACTGAGAAGGATCTGGGGGTGGGTTTCTTATGGTTTGTAATGTGCATTTGATACATTCTGAAAATAATATTGCATTCAAACAGCATATTTTAAGGCAGAGCCCAAATGTCATCACTTCCTGAAGCTGTTCCCCATGCTCTCTGTTTTCTTGTAGACCAACCTGTTCTTACCTCCTGCTTCCTTAGCAGTTTACCCTCATTTCTATTATAACACTTTGCTGTGTGTGTTTGTGTCTTCTACCAGAATGTGAGCCAAGAGTTTGTGCCTCTTTCACTTTTTATTTCTTTTCAATCCTTGTTTCCTCCCCACCACCCCCAGGTGCCAGCTCTGTGCCTGGCAACCAGGAGGCTCTCAATGAGCATTGACTGAGTGCATTCTGAACTGGGTAACGAGCCATTGTCCCACCTTTGCGGCTGCCTTCACAAATACCTCGGGTTTAATTTGGGTCTGTGGCCACGCTGGATGAGCTTCAGACACCACTGTGTTGTCACAGCAGCGGGGACTCCACACATTTGGCGCCTAGAACATTTTGACAAGAAGCACGACTGCGTTTCAGGATACCTGAGGGCTCCTTCCTGTTTTTCTCAAACACAGTTGGGCTTTCATGTGGTCTTCCACTTGCTTATTGATACCCAGTGTTTTTCTTGTTGGGCCAAATGCGGCAACGTGTTATTTATTTGACACTGTGGTAATCCATTCACTTGGATGGAAAAGAACATATTAGTCAAATGAAACTGATGTCTGGTAGCCATGCACACTCACCCAAATAATCTGCCCCTGGACCCCGTTCACGGACCGGTTCTCCAGCTGCTTGACGCCAAGCCATGTTCTCGCTCAGGGATTTATTTTCCCTGGCCCTGCCGGGATGCTAAAACCAACTTTCCGATTCAGCTTCAGCCTCGGCCTCCGGCCCCCGGACAATAGCAATACTGTGTGATGACTACTGAGGACAGATGAAGAGGGATGACTGTTTTAATAGCACTTTATGACTCCTCAAGCTGGACTGGAAACATCACCACAAGGAGAAAAGGTATTCGCCAAGGAAAGGGGATGTCTCTGTAGTCAGAATCTGAGCCGGAATCAAAACCACAGACAGAAATAGGGCTGAGGTCCTATGGCATAAATTCCAGGAACCGGGGAGGAAGCTTGAGGACATGGCCATCAGGGCTTTGAGAAATGTGCTAATTGTGCAATATTCACAACTAACAAGGGCCAATGATAAAATAACAACAAAAGATGAATGACTAAATCTGTGAACGAATGATTTGGGGAGCAATGTTCAACAACTGTGGAAAGAAAGGAAGGAAGCATTCAGCACCATCAGTCCCATATTGTCTTTCCTCCACTCCATGTTCTCCCTTCTCAGTTGCCTCTCTCTCTCCTTCCTTCTAGAATAGCGAAGCACAAGTCTGCCGAGTGTCTAGGGGAGTCATGCGTGACTTGTAATATGGCTGTCTCTGATTAAAATGCAACAGATTGGCATATACACCTAGAAACTCATTGATCAAATGTAGCTTTTAGATTGGGTGGTCAGAAAGTTTCTGAACTTGCTTCTGGATGACAAGGAGTATCTCAAATTCATTTCAAAAATGGCCAGTGAATGGAGCAGGATCCCGCTAGAGACCAAATTCTCGCTTCTTAAGAGCCAGCAAGAAATATCTAGTCATTAGCCAAGGGTCAGCAAGGGACTTTTTCAACCTGTGTTTGGCAGGATTTTTAATATTTAGGATTTCTTGGTTAGTCAGGTCAAGTCCAAGAGGAAGGCCTAACTAATTTGTGTGTGAAGCTCTGCCATGCCAGAGAAGGCTGCCAAAAGCTGTGTATTCACACACACCCAAAGGGCTTCCTGGCAGAAGCACTGTCATACTTACCATATTTCCCAGAACCTAGACTCTTGAACAATGAGGACAAAGGTCACCTCAAGCCTTGGAATTTATAACCTTATGTGGCAAGAAACTCATTCTGGTATAAAAAAGAAAATATGCCACTGAAGGTAAATGTATTTCATGTCATATCAAAAACCATCAATGGGTTGTGTTAAGGAGGATTCAGAGGCTCTGTGAAAACCCAGTGGGAAAGAGTGCCACAGTCAGTAAGCAGCGCCTGCTATTTCTGGTGTGTGTGGGTTTCATATTGCTTCAGTGGGGGAAAGGAAAAAACTTTAGGGTATGACGCTATGAGGTGGCATTCAATTAGGATCTGCTCAGTCTGGGAAACTCCAGCTTTCGTGACAGAGTGGGTTGAAAGAAACAGGAAATGTGATCATGAGTTAGCATCGTAGCAAAGTAGTATAGCAATATAGTATAGCATATATCATATTGTATATAGTATAGCAATACAGTACAGCATATATTAGTTTAATAATGTATTAGTATACATATATTTATATATATTAATATGTATATTATAGCAATGTAGAGAAACTGAAAGAAGAATGCCTTTTTGGAAGCCTACTAAGAAAGTGTAAGACCAGTGGGGAGAGAGCGCTGCACACTTTTATGAATACACTCTCCGAAGGAATGTAGGCAAGTCCATTCCTGGCTTGAATAGGCAGGAACTGAGCCACAAATTAGAATTAGACATAACAGCAGAGTCAGAAATGTCACCCAAGGATGGAAGATGCCTTTGAGGACTGGGGCGGGGAGGGTGGGGGGGGCTTGGGGGGGGGGAGTCAAGGAAGGGAGGGAAGATGGGGATATGTGTATAAAAACGGATGATTGAACCTGGTGTACCCCCCCAAAAAATAAATAAATAAATAAATAAATAAATAAATTAAAAAAAAAAAAAAAAAAAAGAAATGTCACCCAAGAGTTGGAGCAAAGGCCACCAATGACAGCTTCAACCTTAAAAATAATAAAGTCAACCCAGGGGATTGTCTGAGCTACCCACGTTTGCCTGGTCACCATAGTATTTATCCTGTGTCTAACATATTTCCATTTGTTCCTGACTTCTAGACCTGCACTGTCTAATGAGATGGCTTCTAGCTATATGTGGCTTTTTAAAGTTAAACCTCTTAAAGTTAAATAAAACTAGAACTTCAGTTCCTCAGGCACACGAGCCACATTGCAAGGGCTCAAAAGACACATGTGGCTAATGGCGGCCATGTTGGGCCACAGAGATACAGAATGTTTCCATCATCTCGGAAAGTCCTGTTGGACGGTGCTAATCTAGACCATAGGGGAGAAGGGGAGGCCTGGTTTATGGAACTACGTTTATAGGACCAAGAAGAGAATAGTTTGCCCTGATTATTCAGAGCTGCTGCTCCTTTCTGCTATTGCTTTGTTGCCCATTTCTTGCCCAGTCTCAGTGCTGGACACATGGAATTACACTGAGTTGATATGAACCTGCTGCTGCAGTGTTAGGTGTTTGGTGAAGTAGGTGCCTTAGTACGCCTCGGAAAGCTGATTTAAAGGATTGCCTGTGGTTTTCTTAGAAGTCGGATAGTATTAAATCTGGCAGGAATCTTGTGACCCAGATATGATTCTAGTCGTTAATCTCTCTTATCTCTAATCTCCACAAACCCCCTTCAAGGTGGGCATTTTAATTCATTTTAAACCAATGGACGCATTAAAATGTTAAAAAAAAAAAAAACTTAACAAAGACACATAACTAGGAAGTGGCAAAACAGTGATGTGAACGCAAATATGTCTGACTAATCCTGGACGTTTTCTTTTATACAGCACATTGCCTACTAGGGAGATAAAACATGTATGTATAGAGATCCCTATAATAAAAGATAGAAATAAGTGTCACAAGGACAGATTGATTGCTGAGTGTGCCAGATTTCTTTCCTGGTGATATCTCTATCTGACTTCGTACATGGGACAGATGATCTACTTTCTAGTTTAAAATGTGCCATTTTGCCACCCAGTTGGTAAATAATCTTCCGAAGTGTTCTATGTATTAATGAGCCTTTCTTCCTACATTAATAGTGATATTGGTGGCAAGGAATCTTCTGAATAGGTGGGCTTTGAATTGCATAAAAACTGTTCATGGCAATTGTCATGGAATTTGTGGATTTAAAAAAATCTCCAGTGACCCAGCATCGGCACCAGGACATCGAAAAACCAGTGAACCTACCCAATGTTGTTAAACACGGAGTCAGAAGCCCTTTTTACTGTTCCAAAGAAAGAGTTGGATTTCCTCTGCTTCTTTGAGATTTTCTAGCCTGCTTTATTTCTTCCTTTGCCCAGCAGGACCTTCTGATTTTCCTGAGGCATCACCCAAGCTCCTTAGACAGCAGAGCTGTTTGCTGATCAAGGGAGAATGGGTTATTTGCCACGAGAAGCTCCATCTTCCATCCAGACTTCTGTGTCACTTCCCAGGTGTGTGAGAGCTTGCATGTGAGAACACCAGCA
Organism: Hippopotamus amphibius kiboko; assembly: GCF_030028045.1. NCBI lineage: Eukaryota > Metazoa > Chordata > Mammalia > Artiodactyla > Hippopotamidae > Hippopotamus > Hippopotamus amphibius. The sequence goes on along the minus strand of NC_080190.1, from coordinate 152,082,285 downwards.
GTCTTGGAGAGGAATTCCTTTTGTGCCTGATACATAAAATCCTGAGCAAACTCTGCATTTGCTGTGCTTTTTTCAATGTCACCTTCTCCCAGTTAGCTAGGAGAAGAAGTGTAGAGGAGGGGAGGAAATTCACGCACTTGAATTTACACGGAGACTTACTGAGAATTTCAAAATTGATTCATCAGATTTGAATAACTCATCCAATCCACCTCGGTTTGAGAGTTTCTGTCCCGAAAGCTGCTGAAGTCATATTGTGTTCTATCACTTTGAAAACATTAATGACCCCCAAGGTCATTGTATTGTGAGATTACACACGCCTAGCTTTGAATTTATTGATTTGTTTACTTTGCTTGGTTTTAATTAAAAAAGCCTTCCAAACTGTATTACCATGCTGGCACATGTGCTTGAAAAGCCATCCTTTTCATTCTTCAACATTGTACAAGCAAAACAAGACTCGTTTCATTTTGAAAAACGTGTTTTGCCCTATTTTGTTTACAGTTCTCCCTTTTATTTTCTGCCGTCTTTGGAAATTTGATGTGGTATGAAGGTAATACTTGACTCCTAACAGTGTCACCAGGAACTTTGCATTTACTGTCCAAGAAGCAACAGCAGAGAAAAAGAGTGATTGAGACTACCTGTTATGGGCTAATTGAAATCCAGCCGTGCTTTACCACTCAGGTAATATAAATTATTGCCTCTCCTGTAGTTTTACTCTGAAGGTTTTCATCATTTTCCATCTGTCGACAGAGACAAAACTTCAAGTATTAAAAAATAATAATTGTTGAAATAGTGATAACTTTTCAATTTTAATTTTTCATGTATTTTAATATATCACTAATGAAACTTTTGTTTAAAGTTCCGCAGTTCATCTGCCTGTTTAAAGGAGAGGCTAGGAAGCACTTTTTAGAAACAGCTTTCTTTTTGCAACCCCTTTGTATGTTATCAATCAAATCAAGCATGAGATTTTAAAATTTTAGACTATAATCTCTCCTATATAGCATATTTTCAAGGAAGATTTTATATATATTTTTCTTGATTTGTAGATGTTAAACTGATCCATAAGAGAAAGAATATAAATCTTTTAACTTCAACAATAGATGGGTAATAATATTCATAAGTAACACTTTGAATATTTCCTATTTTGTGCTGTAAATTCTCAAAGTAATTACTTTAACAAAATAACTTATTCTTAGATATTAATGTCCCTGTTAAATGATTCTCTATTTAAAAAAAAAATTCCACATTTACCATGCACTATACTCAGTATTTGGGACATTTTCGAAAACTTCTGTTTTTATTTATAAAACATTTGTTCATAATATCGTAATTAGAAGCACATACACTGGAGCCTTTCTTTTAAAACTCTATCCTTTTTTTTTAATCTTCCAGAACAGAGAAAACTTTCCGTCACCTCTTTCTCTTGAAACTGGACAATTTAAAGGACTTTTTTCAATGTCATCTGTATTAATTATCCCACAGATATGTTTGTAGGTTTCTTTTATTCACCAACTAGATGGAGTGGGCTTTTTCATGCAGTTTTTCACATCTCACAGTCAGTAACCTTGCAAAGAAACACCCAGGCCTGTGCAGCTGTCACTGAGGTAGTTTCGTTTTTAATCTGCAGCACGCCTTTTTCGCAGTGTGTCCCAGTGTTTCCACTTCGATCAAAACAACAATGCATATTATTGTGTAAAAAAAAGAGTCAGTGTGGTCAACAGGTTCTCCAGTTTCACCAAGTTCTAAGGCAAATACAGGCAAAACATTTATGGGTTCCTAAAGGTCATTTCTATATATGCATTTTTATGTCACCTCTAACTTTGTAGATATAAATCCATTTTCCTTCCCAATCTTGCTCTCATCCTAACTTCACAGTTTCTACTGCTAGTGCCAACATTCTCCATGTTCAAGCTATAAATTGTGCCATCAGCTTCAGTTCAGAAGTCTGATTCTTGCCATGTCTGAATAGTCCCTATATACCTTTTGATTGTTTCTGCTTTGCTTTCTAATTCCATACACCCACCGCTATCCAGGCACTTAGCATCAAATATATACCTTGTCGATATCTTCCTATCCGCTTGCTCTGCCTTTAATTCATTTTTCAGCCCCACTCCACTCCAGTCCCCCAATCAAATGCATAAAAAGTTGTCTAATGCATCTTTCGAAAATATCACTGTCCTGCTTCTCCTCTCTTGCTCAATAACCTTTCGTAATAATTTCAACCTCAAAACCATTGGATGGGTCCCTCTTCAGACTTTATTTCATACTCTACTTTCTTGAATAATATTAATATTAACAAGTTTGTCTTAATCCATTTGGGCTGCTACAATGAAGATACCATAAACCAATAGTTTATGAATGACAAACATTTACTTCTGGAGCTGGGAAGTCCAAAATCATGGCAGCAGCCCATTTCGGTTTCTGGTAAGCACCTCCTTCCTTCAATGGCCCTCTTTTTGCTGTAACCTTGCCTGGCAGAAGGGACAAGGGGGCTTGATTGGGCCTTTTTAAAATAAGGACACTAATCCCATTCATGACCTAATCACCTCCCAAAGGCTCCGCATCTTAATATAATCACCTCGGGAGGATAAGATTTCAACATGTGAATTTGGGGGGTACCTAAACAGTCAGGCCGTAGCACTAATATTTATAGAAGACTTGTGAGTCTTTTCTGTCTGCCAGGTACTTTGCTAAATGCTTTCGCTACATAATCTAATTTAATCCTTCCAACAACCAGGAAGTAAATATTATTACTTTCCTTTTTCACACAAGGGAAGAGACACTAAGGTAGATATGAATAACTCACACAGAGTTGTAGAGATAGAATTTATACCCAGGGCTTAACCTAAAGGTGTGTTCTGCATGCAGGATTTTTTTTTTAGGTGGGAACTTCCTGGAGCAGGGATCGAACCCGTGTCCCCTGCAATGGCAGGCAGATTCTCAGCCACTGTGCCACCTAGGAAGCCCCTTAAAGCTGTGTTCTTAACCACCGTTTTGTAATGCCTCCTACACACCTTTGCCCTCAGCCAAACTCTTCTGTTTCCTTAAGTATGCCTTGAAGTTTTTTGCCACGGGCCCCATTTTTTTTCCCTCACACCATTGTACCTGGAATGCCATTCCTTCTGCCTAGTGAAATGTCATCACTTTTCAAATCCCATCCCAAACTTCATTTCTTTTTAAAAATCTAATCTAACCATCTTATTCTAAAGGTGGTTATATCCTATGAAATTCATGGATACACAAAGTAGTAATTTGCTAAATATTTTTTCTACTGCCCCGTGGCAAATTTATTGTTGTCCCATGCAAGTATTAATACTTTTGGTATAAATTTATTTTTTACGTGCTCTTACGTTGTGGTATTTATCCAGCCATATCATCAGTAGCTTGGCCTCCCTACAGTTTCTTGCACATAGGAAGGGATCAATGAATATTCAATAATTTGATTGTTTAAGAAATTCAGTCAGATTGTTTGCCCAAATTGGTTGCTCCGTACTGACCAACTCAGCCACAGTGATGAAGTGAGTTATTTATGCAAACAATGCCATGACCTTGATATATTGTGATTTCAGATGTAATTTAAACGTTCCTCCAACAGAAAAATTACCCTGGGTAATAAAATTTGGGGCACAAACATGAATTCTAAAATTCATAGTTTTAAGGTAATAGCAGGTTCATTACAAGTCAATGGGACTAAAAATATATTTAGAAAAAAGGTTGTAGAAAATCTGTGCAGAGGAAGTCAACAATTATTAAACAATACTTGGTAGATCAAAGAGTAATTTTCTCTGGATTGCTCTCAGACCGCCTTTCATATGTAATGCACACTAAATGTAAATTGCAGGAAGAATGATGATACCCACCCCCACTTCATCCCAACACACTCAGCTATTTGAAACCTCTGTCTCACTCCCAGATTCTGCATAGATTCTGAGTCCAACCTCTTCCCCACTGGAGAGAACGTCTTGCCATGTTGTGATGCTGTCACACTATCATTCAACTTGTATTGAAATGCCTCGGGTAACAGGAAACTCAGTACTTTTGAGTGAGCCCCACCCCTTGTTAGGCATTTATAATGTTCAAACATTTCTTCCTGATAATAAGCCTCAATCTGCCTCTCTGTAGCATTGCCCCATTCTCCCTTATTCTGAACCAGGCTGTTTTATATTATATTAGATAAAATAAACTATCTTGATTTTTTTTCCCCAATGCAGCTTCTCTAATTATTTGAGGAAAGCTGCTCTCTTTCTTATTTTTTATCTCACATCTCCCCTCCCTTCAGGGCAAAAATCTCTAGTTCTTTCAGCCAGTAGTCGTTTGACTTAGTTTCCAGATGTCTCACCATCCTGGCTTTTTTTCTTTAAATAGTCTTCTCCATCCTGAGAATACAGTAAGCCAGATGTGGCCTAACAAGGGCAGAAAGCCCTGAAACTATAATTTTTCTTGCTTTAGAAATGGCGTTTCTGTCATTGCAGCCTAAGTTTGCGTTAGCTTTTGAAACAGTAGCGTTATACTCGTGGCTTTTATTGGACTTGTGGTCTAAAGCCCCAGGCCTTTTATTTTTCCCTAGGAAGTGTAGTCAAGCCATGTATTTCTCATTTCTGTCCTTATATAATTGATTTTTTTTTAACTACATGTAAAGGATTTTCCTTTATGCTTTTTTGTCTTTTATCATGTTGGTCCCCAGAAGTGCATGATGGGACAACTGAGAGAAAACCACAAGATTCTTGGCTGCTCTAGATGCTGATAATCTGGAATGGCTCTATTGAATTACAATAGGAGTTCCACTCGATCAACCCCAAAACCTATGGATATTAAAAACATGAAAACAAGCAAACCCAAAAGACATCCCCCAAAGCCTCTTGTTGGTGGGAGCTGCATTTTACCTTTAGTAATACTCAAATAGGATGATGAGGAGGGAAAATACATTTAAATCCCCAGAAACTGAGGCCTCCTACGAGGACACTGCTTTTCAGTCCCTGAAACTTCCTGCCTTCATGCAGTTAGTAGGGGACCTAGTAGACAGGACATATTTTAAATATTCAGTTTCCTGCGTTTCCCCTTCTCTGAGCCAATTAGCACATGTTCAACAGCTTTCCCTCTCCTCCGTTAGCACATAAATTACCTTTGTCTCCGAAACTCTGGAACTTCAACAACTTCTAACTACTCGCACTATCAAAGCTCTTGTCTCCAAGAAGCAATTCTCTTTCCACTGGAAAATGAGGGGAAGAAAACCACCTCTCTTTTCCAAATGTCCAGATTACTGATAAAAGTAATCTTGCTCCAGCGCTGATGTGAATTTCCACATGTGCAAGCCCATATTCCTTCCCACACATTTCCCCTTCTTCTCTTTATGTTTTTTGACTTGCTTTGCCGGTTCCCCCATCCTCGTCTGGATGCTTGCACTCAGCTGATGAGACCTGTCTAGCACGGAAATGCCAGAAGGGTTGAGACCCTTTCCCCCCAGCTCAGCCATAATCAATTTTATCTGATGGGAGGGGGTTACAGCAGGTGAACATTCAAGCTCCCTTGCAGCGGGGCAAGATAACCTCTGTAGTACAATTCTTGCCCCAGAGCTCCCCATGTCATCAGGTGGCTAGACTTCTCATGTTACCATCCCTGCCTATCCGGCTTTTTCTCCCTTCCTTACGTGTTTCTCCAGAGAGCACGCCTGCTTCGTCATCCGCACAGTAGTTCCCATCTCAGACTCTGCTTCCTGGTCAGAGAAACTGAGGCAGGGAGCTGCTTTAGAGTCATAGCACTTTTTTAAAAAGTAAACACTGGGAAAGCAGATTCCACTTAATTCAACAAACATTTATAGAGGATGATCTAAAAGGCTGCACCTCTTCATTAGACTAGAAGCTTCTGGAGGGCAGAGATGAGGACTAAGTGACTTTTTCCCCCATGGCGAGCATGAGGTCAAGCTCAGCATGTGTTGTGTTATGGAAGCGCTGGGATGAATATAATGCAGCCCCAACAAAAATGAAGTCTACAATTTTAGTGGGGAAAACAAACGTGCCCCAACTCCTTATAAAATAAGTTTGAATGTTTGAATGGAAAAGTGCATATGAAGCTATATGCAAAGTGCTATGGGGGTGTGGAGCATCAAAAGAATCATTTCAGTTGGAGGTAAGGTCCAGATTGGGAAAGAGTCCATGAAGCTGAATAAAGATGCATATGATTTATAGGAGAAGAGAAAATAATATCATTGCTAGTAGCTATTGATTACTATATGCTGTGCCTTGTGCTAAGTCTTTTACCTGCATTATTTTTCTTTAATATTTACAGAATATCTATGCTGTAGACATTATTATTAGATCCGTTTTACCAAGGAGGTTTTGAGACATGAAGTAATGTCTAAGCCATCCCAGCTAAGAAGTAATGGAGCCCAGATTGAAACCCATTCTATTCAGAAAGGATATTGCAAGAAGAGGGAATGTGATAAACACAGATAAAGAATCAGAAAAGAGGTCTACCAACATGTGCTTGAGTAGATACAATAGGAAAAAAGCCTGGAAAGAGTTATTAGGACCAGGTTATAGGATACTTGGAGTACTATGCTAAGAAATTGGAATTTATTCTATAAACCATGGGGAGCACTGGAAGGAGTTTAATAGGAAAGCTGAATGATGAAACTTATACCTAAAGAAAATTACTCCAAATGAAGGAGAGAAGATGAATAAGTGTTTCAGCTTCTTCAGAGGAATGTGGATGCATTACCAAGTTTAAATGTATGTGCTGTGTATATATATTTTTTTCTGGCTCTTTTCTGTCAAGATTTTGCTGGATCTGATCCAGTGCTTCTAACATCTATAAATGATTTTCTTAGGAGACTTGATTTCCCACAACTTTGACATTGTGACACTCTCTACTTTGTCTTTATTATCTGTGCTCCTTTCTCTTTGCCCTCTTCTGAAATTCCATATGGCATCTATTCATTTATTTTGGTAACCAGTATAAAGCTGTTTTGGAAAATGCCAAATGAGTAATACATTGCATAACACCGAGCGAAACATCTTACAGATTCTCTTGCCCTATCTCTGTGGAAGGCTCATTCCAAATAACCTAGCAGTCGTCCCTAGTTTCTGAACTTACTTTGTCAAACTTCCCCCAATAGTCCACAACTCTGGTTCTCTTTCCTCTTCCCCCTCCTTCTGATGTTTTTAACCTAGTGTTTTCTGAGCCAGTAGCTCACCAAGACTTCTAAAGTAGAGAAAGGTAATCTTTCTGGGCTCTTTCTGGTTTGTTTTTGTTTTTGTTTTCTGTTTTTATTTCTCCATGTATTATCTAGAACTTAGGGGAAAATACTGAAATAAGAAAGTGAGGAAGGTTCAAAAACTTATAAACTTTCTATCTATTCTCTCTTTGTCTCTATCTCTGTCTCTCATTTATCTATAGTCATTTTTCAATAAGTATCGCAGTATTTATAACCCATCACTCCCTTTCCATTGAGGGGGCCCTGGCAATTGGAGAGATTTCCATCTGCAGAAGGCACAGTTGCTATTAAACTTCACATGACCAAGTGTTGAATTTTTCTCTTGGTTTTGCCATAGATGCTATCACTTTGGACACCCACATTCTTAAATTGCTTAATTTAGAAATTAAATGTTACTGTTAACTCAAAGGGAACTAAAAACATCCCAAGTAAGACTTCCCACCTGCCATCAATACCTCGAAAGGAAGTATATGCTTCCTTTTTCCAAGTATGGGAATGACTCATACTACATTTCAGTTGGTTGTCAGATTGTCAATAACCATGGTAAGACTTTCTGTTTTCCCAGCTTGGAGGACATAAAAAATTGTGATGGGGCAGCAGCCCCTCCTATTTCTGTGATGAACAGGTGTATGATAAATTTTTATTAATTTTCTATGCCTTGCATTATTTAGTCAGTCACTGATGCGTCTGTCATGTAGTAAATCCAGAAAATTACCATTTGCTGAAATTTTTCACTGCTTCAATTTATTCAGAGATATAAGACAGTTTCCTAAGCCTGGAGTATTTCTGATTACAAGAGAGAGAAGATGGTTAAATTTGATCTCGAGTCCATTTGGTCACATTTCTTATCTGCCAGTTTTTTCCCAATATTTTCACTTAATATATTGACCCAATTTTGTCAGAAAAGTAAGACAATAATGATAATTTACTTCTTATATGGAGAAATGGTATCTGAAGATTCCAAATGGCTTCTTTACGCTACAGAAGGAAGTAGAGACAGATCTTGGAAGATAATGAGAATACTCTTCATGCCTGGAATTGCGTATGCTGTTAATTGTTGCCTCATGACCCTGAATCTTATCATTAATTTGCTTCATGGATTAGAAAAAGCTGTACAGACTGATTTTCCTTACATTTGTTGCTTTAGAACTAAATCAACCTTAAAAATAATTTTGTTGATTCAGACAACTGTCCTTTGCATTAACGTAACTCTAAACTACATGCAGCCCATTTTGTAGCAGACCAAAATAAGCAAAGCTCTATACCTTTGGTATTTTTTTTCTTTGTAGTTCCCAGAATACATTATTAATATTTTTGTTTTATTGTGACCGCACACTGTAGGTTTACTGGTAGGGTTGCCAATAAAATGCAAGATGCCCAGTTGAATTTATATTTCAGATAAACCATGAATAAATTTTAGCCTAAGTATGTACCTAAGATTGCATGGGAGACACTTAGACTAAAAAATGTCATGTTTTATCTGAAATTCAAATTTAACTCAGTGTTCTGTAACTTTATTTGCTAAATATGGTAGTCCTATTTACTGGGAGAGTTATATTTTTCCTATAATTTTGTTCTTTTCAATGAATCCATTTCAATAGATAGATTCATTTTGTTGTTATTTAAGTATTTATACAACTACGTTAACAAATTAGGGAAAATCGTATTTTAGACTCTATATTCTAAATTGTGATTCTGATAATATGGCCAGGATAAAGCTCCTTTTCAAACACATTGCACTTATCTATTTACCTGTCAGTGTCCTCCATTAATCTGTGACAGCAAAAAGGGAGGGAGCACACTTCGCTCATTTTTGAATTACATAATTTTGGCACATAGTAGGAGCTCAATAAATATTTCTCAAGTAGACTGCATAAATACAAAATGGTAGACTGGCCCAGCACCAAAAGTAAATGTGTGTGCGTGTGTGTGTGTGTGTGTGTGTGTGTGTGTGTGTGTGAGAGAGAGAGAGAGAGAGAGAAAGATTTAAAAATGGCTGACAGGTAATGAATTATAACTTGGGCTAGTACTCTGCTAGGAGCACAGTGCTAAAGCTTAGTTCTTACCTTCTTTTTACAGAGGACTCTTTCACTAGAGGGTGGGTCAAAGCCTATCAAAGGCTATATCTAAGAATACATCAATCAATATGTGTGTCACCTAGATACTGCATCCTCTTTTTAGAGGCTCTCTAACAAAAAAAGGATGAATTAGTAAAAAAGTCTTCATACAGTCCATGTTGGTTTCCTCATATTTCTGTTGCAAATATTCATTTTTAAAAGTCAATTCATAATATTGGCCCGGTAACTGCAAGAGTAGCTCTTGTCCCCTACACTTTTTAGAATCTTTTCACTCCTCCATCAAGAAGCCGAATCCAGTTCCCCTCTCCTGGCATCTGTGCAAACCTCGATTAATAGAGTCTGTCTGAGATGATGGTTTGTGATTCTGCGTGAAAATACCATGCACTTCTACCTTGCATTCTTGGAAATCCTGCTCTGAGAACCCAGATTGATTTTACTGGGATAAATTCTCCAGTGGTTTCCCCAAGAAAGTTTACATAGGAGGAAATTTTTTTTGACCTTTTGTACACTTGAAATTGTTTTTATACTCTTGCTTGATGAATTGACCTGCTAGTGCATTTTAGATTGAACTTAATTTCACTAGGAGTTTTTTTATACATTGCTCCATTATATTTTATTTTCTAATATTGCTCTTGGGAAGGCAGATGTCAATCTGATTCCCTAGTTTTTGTAAGTGACCAGGTTTTTTGTCTCTGGAAATGAGTAGGATATTTTTAAAAATTTCTAATACTCTAAGACTTTATGATGATGTGACTTTTCTTCTCATTTATTAGGCTGGATGTTCAATTTTTCAGTTCCAAGAAATGTTCTTACGTGATTGCTTTGAAATTTTCCTGTCTCTCATCACCATCATTTTCCACTCTTACTTGAGCCCCTATTTGTTGGATATTGGATCACCTGGGTAGAGCTTTTAATCAATTAATTTTCTTTTCTATTATCCACTTTCTGTTTTATTGCTCTGAGTTCCTGATTTAATGTTCTATTACATCTTCTATTGAATTACTAATTTCAATGCTCACATTTTTAAGTTTCAGCTATTCTCTACAGTTGCTTCTTATGTATACCATGACATTTTTATTTCCTTGAGGAAGCATTTCCTTTTCTCTCTTTTGAAGATCATTAATTATATATATTTTTGAGGTTTTCTTTGGGTCCCTACATCATCTGTTTCCCTTGACTGCCTAGTTCTTCTGTTTATTTGTTTTGGTGTTTGTGATAAGCTTTCCTCCAATAACTGATCAGCCTTGACTACCCAATCAGATCTAAGATTGGGCACTTAAACCTAATTGATTAGCGCTGTGAGCTTGTAGGGCAATCAGGTAGCCCACAGCTTTTAATTTGTTAGTTTTCTCTGGGGTAGGTGGTTTCATCCATAGGGAATCCCCGTCTTCTGTCTGAAGGGCTGTGAGGCTGCTGCTTTCTTGGGGCTGGAGTCTTTCAATAAATACTTTCACTTTATTCCTTTGTCTTCAGTATTGAATTTCAATGACAACCTGTGCCTGGGCTAAGGAGGCCAGAGCTTCTCTTATTCAGTTACCCTAGAGCCGTGGTTGTTAAGCATACATGAGAATCACCTGGAAGGCTTGTTAAACCACAGATAATTGGGCCTCGCCTCCAGAGCTTCTGATTTAGTAGGACCGGGGTGAGGTTGGGAACTACGCACCCCCAACAGGCTCCCGGATCTGGGGCCCAGGGACCACAGTTTGACAACTACCACTCTGGAGTGTAACCCTTTGGTTTCGCATGGAGGTGAGTGAGAAGACTGTCACTACATGGCAGAACTTGTCATGGTTTTAGAAAGTCCCTCTGCCTCACCATCTCAAACTTGACTCCTGATCTCAGTGATACCTGTGGCCTCTAATTCCTGAGACTTTCTGGGATTTTTTAGAGGTAATTAAGCAAAATTCTGCGTTGGCGCAGCCTCCCCTGCCTCTTCCCACCCTCCCTGCAGGAATGTTGGGTTGACTTGCATGCTCTCCATTTCATATTTTTCCTTTTTATATTCTTAGGATAAGGATTACGAGCGGTCTCATTTTCTTTGATGGCAGAGTCGGAGTCTTTTTTCTTTCTCTTCTTGTTATTTAGGGTGTTATTTTGAGGAGAATAAGCAGAAAAAACTTCTTACATCATTCTGATGGAGTGTTATTTCCAGTAGAGTCGTGAGAAGAAGCCTTCTTGTTCCCATTATTTTGAAACAGATGAGAAAATCCATGATATTGTGATTCTTGCTAGTTTTACTCTCAGAGGGTATGTTTCTGAGAACTGTATTTTATTGGGGTAGCATCATTTGAAAACTGGAAACCTATGATATCTAGTATCTTCCAGTTGATCAAAGAACTGTAGACAATTGACCAGAACAAAATATTTACAGTTGCCTGAGGAATAGTTTGTACTTAAGAAGCACTTACATTTTGCACTGAAAATGATAGCTGAAATGATTTTGCCCCTCTGTTTCCTTATATCAGTTTTTTTTTCTTTTGCCAGAATGTTGGTTTGGTTAATTCTCATTAATCCCAAATTTCGAAATGTGAAATGTGCTCATCAATATCTAGAGCAACGCTATTTAATGCAGTTGCAACTAACAATATATGACTAGTTAAATTTAAATGAATTTAAGGTTCAGTTCTTCAGTCCCATTAGACATCTTTGTGAGTCGCCCATGGCTAGTGGCTACTGTAATGAAGAGCTCAGATATGCAACATTTCAGTCATTGTAGAAAGTTGTGCTGGACGGTACAAATGTAAACATCTTTATTTACAGAAGGAAAAGAAAAAAGAGGAAAAGGCTTTGAATGAAAACACTCTTCTGTCAGTCTTACATATTTGACTCAGGAACTTTTGTTTGAAAATACCAGTATCTTCAATATATGTCCACAACGTCAAATACCACATTTTTGGCTTGATAGTGGTAATGTGGGAGATGGAAGTGATTTACTCCAAAGTGCTGGGTGGATTTGTGTGAAATCACTCCCATGCTGTTAAGGTGGAGATATGCTCACGGAACTGGAGGCTCCCCTCCCACCCCAGTCCACCCCACCCATTTCCCTACCTGGTTAGTGTCAGGAGGAGATGTGTTGAAAGGCTGAGCCACTGCAGGTGTGCTTTGTCAACTGGGATTTTTGGCTCAGACTTTCTCAGATCAACACAGTGTGTGACTTATGTGCAAAGGGCCTGCTTTCAGCTGGGAAGTGTGCACATCAAGGCTAGATGGCTGGTTCCAAGGCGGAGCAACACACTCATGGATTCTTGCCTGTAAGTTTCTTGACCTTTGGATCCCAATTTAATTGTTTATTGATCAAATAAACATTAGAGGCTATTTATTGGGTCCCAATGGAGAGCTGTTATCCCAGCCAAAGGATGATAAGTATATTTGTATGCCTGTGCCTAACCTCTAAAATGTTAAAAAAAAAAAAAAAGTGTACTTGAACTTGCCAATGAAAATGAAACAGTTAATAATCATTTGCCTAATAAAAATGTGTACATGGACTCAAAACTCCTTTATTCCAATATCACAAAAAATATTCTTTGGAAAGCAGTGGGGAGAAAACATGTAAATGAGACTACATAGATAGATAATAGAAGTGTTGATTTAGGTATCAGATATGTAATTAATTATAGTAATTTAATTTTATTAATTACATTAATTAATGACATTTAGGTGTCAGATACTTAAATTTTCTCTTTTCAGTCACTTGGAAAGATGACCTGAGAGCATTCTCCCTAAAATTGCTGCAAGCTTTTTTATTTTAACCTGTAGAAAACAGCCTGGCTGCTCAAATTGTGTTCCATTCTGTTGGATTTGTTGCACAACCAGTGATCTCTCCCTGAATTTGTGAAAACTTGTCTTAACCCTAGGGTAAGGTTAGTTGTTCCTGTGATGAGTCTTTGCTTGGAATGGGTAGAAACGACTTTCCGGCTGAAGGTCTCTAAGGAGATGTACCCTCCTCCCAACCCCCATTTGCTGGTAGACACTCTTTTCAGTGAATGGGATGATCAGAACACTTAGGTTTAGGGAAAAACAAACAAACTAATAAGACTCATTCAAAATCAATCGGCATGTTATAATTGTAGGTGCAAATAAGCTACAAATCAGTGAGGTCAATATCATGGCAGAATTACCTCTGTATCTTAGGATTTATGTCTTTTGTTTCTCAGGCCTATAGTAGTGGGCAAATACCAACAACATAACTAGTATAATAGCAGTAATGACCATTATTGAATACTTGATATATACTAGGTACAATGTATGTAAAACTTCCAATAATTCTATGGGATAAAGATTATTATTCCGGACTTCTCTGGTGGCGCAGTGGTTAAGAATCCACCTGCCAATGCAGGGGACACGGGTTTGAGCCCTGGTCGGGGAAGATCTCAAATGCCATGGAGCAACTGAACCCATGTGCCACAACTACTAAGCCCTTGTGCCACAACTACTGAAGCCTGTGAGCCCTAGAGCCCATGCTCTGCAGCAAGAGAAGCCACTGCACTGAGAAGCTCGCTCATCGCAGCAAAGAGTAGCCCCGCTCGCTGCAACTAGAAAAAACTTGAGCGCAGCAAGGAAGACCCAGCACAGCCTAAATAAATAAATAAAATAATACTAATAAATAAAATAAAATAGTTAAAAATAAATACTTCTTTAGAAAAGATTATTATTCCCATTTTACAGAAAGTAAAATTAAAACTCATCTTTAGCACCCTGCCCAATGTCCCAGCTAGTAGGTGATGTGTCCAAAGCCCAAATTTGTCTGACTCTACGACCCATTTTCTTAATCACTGTGTCAAGCATTCAGTGTGAGTGGTACAGAATTTAGGGTGTCAGGATTACAGAATTTGAAATACTGTGTATGTTAGGAGTTAAGTTTAAAGGAGAACATTTTAAAAATTCTCAAGAAAAATAAAATACACTGAATCTCTGATGTATCCCAATCACCTAGAATAATGTTTAACACATAATGAGTGTTCAATACGTACTTATCGCATTAATAAATTAAATGATTTAGGGTTACTGTGTAACTGTTATAGCCTGGGGTATACTGGGAGGTCTATAAACTGATGGATGCATGTTTTTACTTGCATGAGACACATAGCCTGGTCTATGTAATTACTGTATAATTTAGAATCTCTTTATATATATATATAATCCTCCCCCATTATATTAGCCATAAATTGGTGACTTTAGCAGCTCTCTGAAATACAATGTGTACTGAATTAAAAGATGTTCCTATCTCTAACTAGTAGGGACAACTAAATTTAGGGACTGATATTGTTCAATGAAAGCAAGTTTACTGATATGAACCTGCAGTAGATGTTTCAGATGTTCTCATTGCCTCAGGGTGGTATTTCACTTTGCCTCAGTCTCCTAAAATTCTTGAAGAAGTGAAATACTCTCTAGCATAAGGTGAATTTCTTTCCAAGAGAGACAATAAACCTATTGAAATTAACCTCCCTTTGCTTAAACTATACCTCCAGAGTCTTTTGGGATCAAGCTCGTGTACCTTTGTGATTAGTTAAGTCTTAAACCATTGGAATATTTAACATATTAGCTTGGATAATATATTAATTTCCTATTGCCGCTTTAACAGATTACCACAAATTTAGCAGCTTAAAAGAACATAAATTTATTATTTTATAGTTCTGGAGATCAGAAGTCCAAAATGAGTCTCACTGGGCTGAAATTAAGGTGTGGCAGGGCTGTGTGGATTTCTGGAGGCTCCAAGGAAAATCCGTTTTCTTGCTTTTTCCAGCTTGTAGGGGTTGCCTGCATTCCTTGTCCCATGACCCCCTCCCATCTTCAAAGCCAGCAATGGCCAGTGGAGTCTTTCTCAGAATGCATCGCTTTGACACTGACTCTTCTGTTTCCCTCTTCCACTATTTAGGACCTTTGTGATTAGATTGGGCCTACCTGGAGAATCCAGAATAATCTCCCCAGTTTAAGGTCAGCTGATTAGCAAACAATTTCATTTGCTACCTTAATTGCCCTTTGCCATATAACGTATTTACCTGTTCTGGGCATCAGGGCATGGGCATTTTGAGGGGATCCGATATTCTGCCTCCCATAGGTAGAAGCAAGAATATGGAGGTATTATGTAATAGACTGGCATTTAGTTTCCAATTCTATGTTACCTATTTGATCTTGGCCAAGTTACTTAATTTCCATCAGTTGCTTGGATGGCAAAACTGAGTTGATAATCACTACTACTGAGGGTTGTCATGAAGATGTTATTAGCATCAGAGAATTCAGAAGTCTTTAATCTGTGAAAGAGAAATCTCTTATTTAATTTGTCATCCTATTAGATCTGAAAAAAACTTCTGAAAATCATATTGTAGTTTATAGCATTTTTAGATATCCTTTATTCTTTTTAAGTGAAGGAGGTAAAATTCATTCATTTAATACCTTCTTTATAGCTCATTATCTAGTTCTGTTTAAAAAATGGCCATTGATTAAGGACTTCTTATCTGTCTTTTATATTCATCTGCTCACTGTGAGGATACCACGCTATGGCACAGTTCTTGAAGAGGCAATATTAATGAACTTTCAACAATTAGAGAAAAATTGATGGATAAATTGTGCTGACCAGGAATACAATTAAAGTTCAAGGAAGAAATAGATCTATTAAGGATGATCTAATTGCTGGGAGCCTTAATGCAACATTGAAAGCATTGAAATGGACTTTCAAATAAAAGGAATAGAATTAGCAAAATGAAAAAGATTGAAGGAGAGACAGAACATGGTATGTGAGGGAAGGCATGCAGGGGAAAAGAAGAGAGCTATCTGACAGAATAGAAGCCATGTCTGTTAGAGCCGTAGTCCTGTTTTACATGGAATGTGGAACTGTATCATAAAGGGACTTGAAAGCATCTTCCTTCCTTAGAGGAAAAAGAAAACAGTGAAGGTTCTTAATTAGGAGGTAATGAAGATGAGTTTGGAAAGAGATAAGTTTGTAGAAATTGGGGGCAAGTATGGAGTTGAGTCATAACCCCTTTCCATTCAAATATAAACAAAAATTGATATTGATCAATGCATGAATTATCAGAGCTAAATCTCTCCCTCTCCCTCAAGCATTTCTGCTTATATTAGAACTTTTAGGAAAAGAAAATGTGACCCATTGACAGAGTAAGAGGTGTCCTGAGAGATATTAACTTTTACAAAGTCATTATGAGGGAGTGTGGGGAGGACAGAGGGAGACATTTATTAAACAAAACAAAGCAAAACTCTACACTTCAGATAAATTTGTCTTTTGCCATCTTATGGGGTCTATATTTGTTTCAATTCGATGATCATTTCTGGAAAGAGTATGTGTTTTCAGAATTCTGCTTTACTAACTGGCGACCTTTATAAAAATAGTAAGTTTTGAAGAACTCCAAATTTATTCATCTTTAATATTGGACCCATACGCCTTACCTAATAGAGGTTTTGTGAGGATTAATATAGATAACCCACCTTCATCAACAGGCATAGTTTCTAAACAATTTCTGGACAGCAAGAAGGGGGTTTATTGGAAAGATATGTGGCAATTCGCATGATTAAAAGGAGGATGCATGAGGACCAATCCAGAGATCTAGGGAGAAAGAACCAAAGGGTTGTGTCTTCAAGGTGCTGTCATTAGGTTGTTTCATTTCTACATGATTTATGTCCTTGTATTACTCTATTCAGGATCCAAATTTCCAGGGGAAACAAAGTATCTGATGAGTCCAGCTTCAGAGTAAAAATTGCACAGTGCAAAACTAAACAGAAGAGGAAGACTTTATTGGAGGCTGTTGCAAGAGGGGAGAAGGGAGAGAACTTTGAACTCAACTCTGCTGAAACAAAGGGGAATAGGGTTTTTAAGAGATGGGGTGAGAAGTAGATTGTAGGCTATCTGTGCATACTAATGGGCTTTACACAAAAGGAAAGTGAACTTTCTCGTAGCTTCATGACAGGAGATAATTTCACAATTTGAGGCAACGCTCCCACCAAAGTTAGGGTCCCATCCTCCCACAGAGACTGGAAGATGAGGGTTCTATCTTTCTTGATGATTGCATTTCAAAGGGATGGTTCCCAGATCCTTGAGAAAGACAGTCTTGGGTCGTAAAACTGGCAAGAGGCTTTAAGAAAGATTTCCCTCTCAAAGCTGTATAAGCTTTATAAGGAAAATGCTCTAAGGGAAAGGAAATGCTAAGGCCACCTTGGTCACCAGGGCAGGCCACGAGCTCGCCTTGGCTGTGATGGTGGGAAGAAACAGATGTGGCAAAGCATCTTGATTTATATTCCCACCAAAGCAGCACTGAGTGCAGAAAAGAGTCATTCTCAAAAGTGAGATAGACTCACTGGAAAAAAAAAATGGGGAAAGAATGGTGGGCAGGACGTTATGGAAAACTAACATGTGCTTGGCACTGTGTTAGAAGTTAGAAAAGAAGTATAACACTTGAATGATTTAAATTTGTTTCGAACAAATAAACAGAGCTACTCAAAGTAATTAACAAACAATTCAAAGGCAATGTTGAAGCAAGGACAAATCCCATAAAACCGTGCCACCCCACGAGCAATCCTCAGTACAGTGTTGCCATCAGAGGAAATAAAATCCTACCATTGCAAAGAAGGAAAATTTTTACTGTGGCCCCTTAAACTCACCAGATGGGAGGATTATAATGTGTGATGCACAGCAACATATCTTAAAAATTTATTTATCAGTCTCCCTCAGGGTGCCATGCTCTCCCAAAGTGTCCCCAAACTGCTTTTGTTAATCAGTCAAATCAGTCAAGCCCCTCTCCCCCGCAACTGCCTGCCCTCTTTTCCAGTCTATTTGTTTCTCTTTAAAATGCTCTGTGCTGTTTCACATGCAGTGTTAGGCAGGTATTTCAGGCTGTCCTTCTTTTTCCAGTTCTGTTTTTCTACCCTTTATTCAAATGAACTAGCAATGCTGCTTTTTCCTTAGAAGTCAGAGCAGGGACATTGAGGCTCTTTGAATCCCAGTGTAAATCTGTCATTAGAGCTCAAAGATTTCAGCCATTGGTGCTGGGATAAGAACACACAAAAGCTTGTAACAACTACCGGGAAACTGAACTAGTATCTCCTAACCACTGGGTACCCACTGGGGTGGGCACTCATCCCTTTCATGATTCCATCCTGCAAATCTGTGAGCCCGTCATACAGATGGTATATATGTTTGCTGAGGAACATCAAGATGAGGAGGTATATCCGGTTCATCATATTTCTTCAGCACCCACTTAACACAGGATGTGGCTCTGAATTAGTATTTATTGGTTTTATTTTATTTTTACTAGTTTGACTTTTTAAATTGAATTGTTGAGAAACAGAATTTCAAGCTTTGGAAGAATCAGTGATTCTTCAGCAGGTGCTAACAGAGGAACTGTTCTATGAATGCGCTGGGCAGCGGTGAAGCAGGGCTAGGGCTTTGCAGAAAGCTCTCCATGCTAGTGATGGAGAATGATAGCAATTACTTGAGTACCTTTAGCAGTACCCTTACTATCAAGTTTCCCAGACTAAATGGAATATTCAAGAATCTGGCAGGAGAGGGGAAGAGAAAAAAATGAAAGGGAAGGGAAGGAGAAGGCCGGGGGTGTGAATATGGCCGCCACCATTCCAAGGTTTCCTCTTGTCTCAGGCACTAGACCAGGTCATTGGGTAAAACCAGATGTATGGTAGCATGTGCTAATGTGGCCTCTTTACCTTTGTGTGTGTATCTATAAAAATACTATTATAACAACAATATCATCTTGTTTCAAAAGAGTATGGAGTGGTTTAGCTAATGAAGTTTATATGGCAATCTAATTATAGTGTTTCTTTTCAATAAAACTCTATTAATGTGTATTACAAGAGACCAAATACTAAAACCCTTTTAACAGTTTCAAAGAAAATTCCTATGATGGGAAACAGAAAAACACTTAAAGTGAACATAAAATGTAAAAGCTTTGTAAAAGAAAAAAAAAATTTGTCTTAAACAACAAAAAAATCTATTTTGTTATAGTTTTGGTATTTGAGAAGTCCAATTCAAGGTGCTGACCAATTCAGTTCCTAGTGAGAAAACTCTTCCGGACTTACAGATGGCTGCCTTCTTGCTGTGTCCTCACTCGGTGGACAGAGAGAGAGAGGGAGAGAGAGAAAGAGAGAGAGAGCATGCCTTCTCATCTGTGTTCTTTTTTTGTGATTTGATATTTTCACAGAGTATACTTCATCTAAAGTTATTGAAGAAAAAATTCTAAACAACTCCTTAAGCTATGTGTGCTAAATAAATATAGAAGATTGCCCTCAGAGTACATGCATATAATATAAAATTCTGATAGCTAAGAGTTGGGGTGTAAGATGTTCTTTCTGGAACACTCCAAATACCCCTCAGAGCGTAAGAACCGAAAGATCAATATGGAACACATTACCGTGGCAGAGACGCAAGAGAGCTATGGCTGGGAGCCACCGTTTCACTTTTCCAGTAGTTGTTAGAAGCTTTTGTGTGTTCTCATCCCTGCATCAAAAACCTGAAACCTATGAGGTCTGATGATAGATTTACACTGGGATTCAAAAGGACAGCCAAAATGCAACGATGTTCTCACGTTGCTAATCACAGTCGCTCATTTAATACAATGAGAGCCAAGATCAAGATAAGTGTTTAAGGCCCTTAGCTAGAAGCATAGGACTAGTTAAATACAGTTGCAATTTTGTTCACATTCAGGCTCAGGAAATTACATCTCATCCATTTGGAAACATACCTTGGAAACATTAAATAAAGGGCAAGAAACCACATACCAGCTGAAGAAAAGAACCAGTTCCTAGGCAAGGTCTGTGGAAGGTGATGTCTGACTCCGGTCTGCAAATTCACTCACCGTAGGAGGAGTTGGAGAACTTGCAAACTAATGTCAGAAACTCCAAAGGCTTACAAAGGGACTCAGTTTCCAGCCTGGGCTATGAGTTGGTATGATTCTACTTTTGCATAAATTAATCACAGAACTATAATAATTTCCTGCAAGGGTTCCAAATTTAGAACCCGGTTCCGCCTTCCAGTCTGTACTACAGATCTTTCTAATGCAAGTCAAGTATTTGAAGGAGCTGACAGCACTAACCTCAACCCAAAATGTTTGATCTGCTTCTTGTCTCTCATCTTAAAAGCATTGCTCTCCAATTTTTCTCTCTCTTGCCTGCTTAGTGGTAGATCTCCTAAAAGATGTGTAGTTTGGGTGGCTTTGGCAAAATGCTTTTATGCTTTCCCTCTTACAATAATAGCCTGAAATTGTTAGATCTGGATTTAGTTTAAAGGGCACAAACTACAAAAAAAAAAAAAAAAAAAGCCAGAAGGAATGATTTTGATTCTCTCAAACGTTGTCATATATATCAACAGACATCTAAGGAAGAAGAGTCTACTTTCTTGATCATTTTTCTAAATAAATGTTTTTAAATGCAAAAATCTGTCTTACACGAGGAACTTGCAAATTGCTAGCTATTTCTGAAGGCATTGAGCTGAAATTTCAACAATTTTTTATAATGCTTCATATTTCTTTATGACAGGATCAGGGCCCATCAATTCATCCTCTCAAATACCTCTCAAGTTGTTCTCCACATCCCTGCTGTTACAGTTCTAGTTTAGGGTTTTATTATTTCTTGCTGGGGCTATGGCAACAACTTCCTTATGAATCATCTTACTTCTGGTTAGATTCTGATGGTAGCATCTTCCATGCTACCTGTAGAGTGAATTTGTTAATGCAGGAATCTAATCACGTCATACCCCGCGGGAACCCTTCCAGTAAATCCCTATCATCTTCAGGATGCATTCCAAATACTTGACATGGCACAAATAGTTTTCTATGTGCTTTCCTTGCCAATTTTCCAGCCTCATCTCTACAACTGCCTACAAACATGGCTACTATCATGTAGCCATGCTCTCCTGCCATGCCATGTCCTCTTGTGCCTGAAACACCTCTGACTGAAAGGCCATTTTGCCACATTTCTGCAAACTCTTACATATCTCTCAAGATCTATCTCAGCATATCACCTGCTCACAGTGAAAAAAGTATGGTGCAGATTCGTGGGTAAATATTTAGCTCAGTGAAAATTAGTATTAACATTAGCCTGTTTCCAGTATTGAGATGTACTTTAATTCTTCTTTTATGCTTAGCTTCCTGTAAAAGCCTAATTTTTGTGTCATTCTGGACAGATAAATGGGGTGAAGTGTCACAGAACCATGACAGAAATTGCAGCCACCAAGACAAAGGCCAAACCATAAAAAGAGTAAATGAAAAGGAAGACTACTATCTCTGAAGAATTTTCAGAGAGGTAGTGTAACCTTGGCATGTTTTACAGTATGTGTCATGGGAATGGACTGCTTGCTATTTGAAGAGTAAAGGAAAAGAGTGACCCCTAAACGTAGAGGACTCGGGATTCACCGTGGCAGACATTTGGCTGACAAACCGATGTGTCTAACAGCTCATCTGCCCCCTCTCCTTTATTTGATATTTGATAGAAAGGCACTGGTGGAGATTTTAGTTTTTCTCCTGCGAGTTAGTAGGAGTTGTTGAAAAGAGGACTTGTCCTCAGTGCTGAGGCCATTGTCTTTGGTGATGTCTAAACTCTCTGTGTTGACCCCATGAAGTCTTCCCACTTCAGTTCAAACAGAGACCATGGATTCTCTCCTCGTCCTAGACTCTACCCCGTTATGTTCCCCATTCCCCCAGCTTCAGGGAATACCCCCTCTGAAATTTCCTTCTTAGTTAGCCAGAAGCAGGCCAACCTAAAAAGTTTCCTGTGTGATTTTCTTCTAAGTGAAAGTACTGGCTTAAGATAATGCTTATTTTGTTGTTTAATTTTTAATACTATTAACCAGTGTTAGCAAAGGGATAGGAAAAGAGACACCCCTAAACACCACTGCTGGGAGGGTAAATTGGTACAAACTTTTTGGAAGAAAATTACAATATGCCAGAGCCCTTTCATCATTCTGTTGAATTTATCTTAATTAGTCATCAAGAATATCCACAACAGTTATCTCATCAAGTTGTTCATTGCATGTTAATTTTAATAGAGAAAACTGCAGAAAACCTAAATGTTAAAATAGGGGATTAGTGCAATAAATGTTGACACCTCTATACAATGGAAAATTTGCAACTATTTCTAAATGAAGTTAAATGACAGAAAAACAGACATGGTTAAAGGACTAATATATATGTGAAGGTTTTGAACTACAATGAATAAAACAATAACTCTATTCTTTCTGAAATTATAACTACAATCACACATTAGCTTCTTAAAACAAAAACAACCTGTTTTAATCAATAACATGTTCTAAAAATGCTATCTTTTAAGCAGATTACTATTTACACCTTTAACTCTGACATTCATTATTGAAGAATGTTTTCCCAATGACCATGGAAGTATCAATAATATTTTGAAAATAATGCTGAAAAAAATTGAAATAATACATGTCCAAAAAGAATATGAAATTATTTATTGCTTGTTGATGAAGTTCCTATTCTATTTATTTATTTACATATGTGTATTTTTTAATTTTTTCAAAAATGAATCCATATTTGTTATCTAAAAATATCTTTAAAATTTGCCTGAGCAGTCTAGAGGAAGTAAAATTCATGGTGGCGCTGTGGAAGTTGGAGCCAGGTAGAAGTAGACCTCAGAACAGGAAGAAGGGCTGGGTTTGATTTCCCTGTTAACTTTTTCAGCTACATTCATATTCACAAGACATGACACCATCAGGCCAGATTTATACATCACAATGTGAAGTGGAAGGTAAGCAAGTAACTAATTAATCTGTTCTATAAAGACAGGGAAGAGAGGAAGTGGTTTACCCCAAGCCTCTTATGTGCTGATAACAGTGTCCATGAGCAGAGTGCTAATCTCTGATTTAGCCTTGGCTCAGTTTTATGGTCCTTGTATACGAGTTGTGGTGTTGTTGTTGTTTTTTTTTTATAGTTACCAAATTGAGGATTTGCAATCTTCTGCCTATACTGGCTTGTGGAATTTTGTTCTGTCACAGTGTATTAAAGACGTATACCAAACATCTTGTCCAAATGTTGCATTGGTGTGAGCAGACAAATGGTACTTCAGTTGTAGGGGTTTTAGGAAGTTTTGTTAAGGTTGAGTTTAAGCATTACACTGAAATATGTGAAATTGATACATTGCAAACTAAACATTTGACCATCCTATGCAACATTACTGTCTACTCTCAAGTAAAAATGCCTAAGAGGCTATTACAAAAATAATGCCCTAAAAGAATAGACTTCAGACATCCCATTGGATGAACCTGAGAGATAATATGGAATAGATAGTAGTGGCAAAAAGTGTGAAGGAAACATAGCTGAAGCTACTATTGGAATTATTTTTTTAGCAACTATTAGAAGCTTTTGTGTCCTAGAAGTCACTTCATTAAAAAATCGTGATGTTTTGAATCTTAATGATAGCTTTTGTCAAAGATTTAAAATTGAAACATTCTTTTAAAGTGGCTAATCGCTGACAGTGGCTTGCGTTGTTTAGTGTTTATGAGTGAGTCTTGGTTTTGAAATTTGGTATATCAGATGAAATTCCCTGGCTAATGGCAAGTACTCCATTCCACTTCAAATTACATAAGCTTGATCCTCAGAAAACTAGCACATGAAACTATATATAGAAAAGAATACACATGCGTGCACACACACACACACACAAGCTCCACGTGCGATATTTTGACAGAGTACAATTATAGCATGCTTCAGTGTCAAGTCTGCACTTAACCTCAGTTTATTTATATAAGCAAATATGGTAAAAGAGCCAAGTATCTAATGTCTTGGCAAAACTTAGAAGGGGATATCTGGGTCAAAACCTCATAAACATATTTCATCTGATTTCACACGCATGAAACACTGGTTCAGAAACCGCCCACAATTACCAGAGATCAGCTATGCCTTTGAGATGAGTTTTCAGCAGTGGCTAATAAAGGAACCTGTGACCCCTGGCTTGCCACACGTTTACTGGAAAAACTTTCAGAGCACAAAGAGAAAGGCTGGAAATACTTTCTGTATTGTCCACTTCCGTTTCTTTAGAGCTCTGGGTACATTTCACTGTCTCATTGTGTGTGTGTGTGTGTGTGTGTGTGTGTGTGTGTGTGTATCATTCTTGGAGATTTACAAAAAAAGTTTTCTTACTGCTACAGCCTTGTGTTTATTACCTTGGGTGACAGAGAGAGAGGGAGGGGGGAGAAAGGGAGAGAAAGAGAAAGAGAGAAAAAGAGAGAGAATGAAAGGAAATGAAAGGCCCATTAAAAAAAAATTTCTTCTTTTGGGAGTGACTTGCCTTGAACTTTTACCATCAACTTGGGATCAGTGATAAAGTGGTCAAGTAAACAGATAAAGTCAAAGATACCTTGCTATTCAAGAAGGGTTTTTTGTTTTTTTACTTTACACTATTACATAATTTTGAAATGAGCACAAAATCCTGCAAAATATAAAATAATGTTAATAATTCTAATAGTGCATTTGGATAAGCATTCATGACTACTAAGGTCTTTGCAGTAAATAGTTACCCAAGAATCTTACACTAAAAAGAAGGCCAGGCCCATGTAAATGGTGCCGTCTTAAACCTGTCAAAACGTTGTCAGATACTCATTTAATATAAAATGTTTGAGTATTTCTCAACATTCCAGTGATTGGTAGAATATTTTTCTCAGTTTTACAAAATAATAGCAATTGCTGATGGCAAACCTATCCAAATTGTGGTTTTGCCTTTCTGTGTTCCTGTTCAACATCCTGACTCCCTTCCTTTTCTATCACAAATCAGGCAAACTGACGTTTAGACCAGAGAAGGGACTACTTCTTTTCCTTTCCCACACTCGGAAAAAGCGACGCATTTGTTGTTTCTGCCCACTCCCTCCCCCTTAATTTTGTTATATGAGATTTTTTGGGGGGGTACTGGATGAGGGTGTGTGTGTATTAAGTCAGGGGAATCTGTTAAAAGTGAGGCATCTGGTTACTCTAAGATCAAAACCAAATCTTTTGGTCTCACGTGAAGAACTGTGCAGTTTGGGACTCACTGTTCTTAATTCAATTACAGTCCCCTTTTTATTTATTTATTTTTCTTAAATCGAAGGCAGAGTACAACATAAGACAGACAGAGGAAAAAAAAATAACAAAGGGAAGATCATACTCTGCAGGCTTTCAAGACATTTTTCCCTAGGCTTCAAATCAAGACCCACTCCAGCTACATGCAGACAGCTGAAGTCAATTTCACCCTGTTACTGGGAATGGGATTCTTTGTTACCAGGGACCACATCCCAACTACTAAATTTGATGCTTACTGGCTTGCTTCACCTACTTTAAATTTTCAAATACCCCCACAGCTCCCCAAACTAATTGTTCCTAGACACCAGAGAGGCAGAATCTAAACCCTTGTTTACTTCCATTGTTTGATTTTTTTCCCCTAAGTGCCTAATCCTTTGTTTGCTCTCAACCACCTGACTCCATTTAGATTGATAATAGGTACCTCTGTCAGTAGCCTGCCTTGGAAAACCTTTCTAACGCCTTCCACAGAACATGCTTAACTTGTACTTGTTGAATAGTTTGCATTTTATTTTTAAAGACAAAGCTATAAAATCCTAATTGTCCATACTAAACTCTTGGTATGTTTCCTGTCCTTCTTCTGGAATGGGGAACAGAACCCATTTGAAGGTATTTATACACAGACACAAGGAATTTTATTCAAAAAGATTGATTAGATACTCTTCTCTGGGCCTTGGGTCTCCAAACTTTTATGATTGCCTATTCAATAAGTAAAAACATTTTGGCATCCTATAATGTATATTCCTTATTTTTTATGTTATATACATGTACATCTATATAAAATACTGTAAAATATTTATTGAAATAGAAACTGGAAACTGACTTAAATATATATGTGTGTGTGTATATGTGTGTATATATATATACATTTACAAATTCTAGTCTTTGTTTTGTTGGTACATATCCCTCAGGTAAAAACATGCCACTTTGGAAACTAGTGCTTTAGTCCAACAGTTGTTTTTTTTTGTTTGTTTTTGTTTGTTTGTTTGTTTAGCTCTTTATTAGAATATAATTGCTTTACACTGTTGTGCCAGTTTTTGCTGCACAACAAAGTGAATCAACTGTATTTGTACATACATCCCCATATCCCCTCCCTCCCGCGACTCCTTCCCCTCCTCCCTATCCCAGTCCTCTAAGTCATCACCCATCATCGAGTTGATCTCCCTGTGTTATGCAGCAGCTTCCCACTAACTATCTATTTTACATTTGGTAGTGTATATATGTCAATGCTACTATCTCACTTCGTCCCGGCTTCCCCTTCGCGCCCCACCCCATGTCCTCAAGTCCATTCTCTACATCAGCATCTTTATTCTTGCCCTGTCACTGGGTTTTTAAACTCCAGCTCTTAGGAGACTGTTCAAAGACAGATTCGTAAGCCTATCACAGAGTTTCTATGTCAGGAGATCTGAAGTAATACCCCTGAATTTCTATAAACCTTCCCATTGCTGGCCACACCACCACCAATACAATTCTCATGTATAGAGCAGTTTCTTGGTTGGACCATTTCAGGTCCAGGTTCATTTTAAATGTAACGCTTTACAGAAACCCAAACTGTGGGGCCTGAATCCGAGCCAGACTGTATTTGTCAGCCCACCACAATTGTTCTCTTCCCTTTGCTTTGAGAGTTTTTCTCACATACCTAAATAAATATGTATTAAAACTTCCCTAACTCAGACCAACTGAAGAAAAGACCATCTGAATTCGGTGAAAGGTGCTTCTTGAAATGCAGCTTTACTGCTCCTGACCCCATAAAATGACTAGAGGCAACTGCTGTGGAAGGGTTATCTGGAAATAACCTACAGATTTATGAATTAAAGTGTAATGAATAGCGTAGTATTTAAATTCAATTTGATGCCTTCCAGGTAAGTTGAAAAGATTTTGACCTTGGTAACATTCTCTGAAATATTGTTTACATTTCCTGGAAACTTGCTCATACAATCAATTTGCTTAGTAAACTTTTAGGTCAAGGACAATGCGAAGGAAAATGAAAGCCTCGTAGGTGTGCCGAGATTCCACATATGTCCTGGGCTAGTGTAACTTGACACTACTTTTGAGAAAGTGAACATGTGCAAATTTTATATGTCTTACAACATGGTAGAAGAGCATTTCTGTGCTAAAAGTAGTCTACTTGATTCTCCATCCATTCAGTTATTGAACAAAGTGTGGCATAATGCACCCGTAATGTGCCAGATACTGTGCTATGCAGTTATGATAGAGCTGTAACTAAGGCACTCTACAAATACATGTGCAATTATATCTATTAAATGAGCTGAAAGGCGAAGTATGTGATGCTATGAAAGTGCCAAAAGGGGAAATGATTTAATTGTCCTGGGGAAAATGTCACAGTTTCTTTCTAAGCTAGTGGTTTATTTTAAAGTGATTTCCTTGATAGGTATTTTAAAGGACCTGTATTTAATACAGGACCAAAGAACAGACCATCAGATTCAACAGACTTTCAATGGTTATCCACAGCCATTGGATACATTGGTTCCTAAATGATTTCAGGAGGTCGGCAGGGGTAAATAATATGGCAATGGGATAGGCTAAGAAATCTAACTATGGGATAGGCTGGAAATTTTGGGCAGCAATTGACTGATTGTATTTAGTTTAATTATTAAATAAAACAGGTCAAGAATGGCATTGAATAACTTCCTTGCTGGGCCAATCCTGAGTCTCATGGCTGTTACTGCTGGATCTGCCCAACTTTGTCTCTGAGTGACTGCATCTTGCCAATTTCTCAAATAAACAAACTGTCCTCACCATTTTGAAAGGTTCACTGTTCTTAGCATCCCTTTCGTAGTCCTCATACTGATGAAGTCCTCATATTACACGCAAAACACCTCTTAAGGATTCTTCAGGTTTTAGCCTAATACGTGGACAGAAGGCATTATTACTCTTTAATAACAGAGTAACATTTTCATACTAATCAAAGACTTGCTGGTTTTAATTACTACACATTATTCCATAGGAAGGAAAAAAAACACTCAAACTTTAAATAAGATGTTAGCAGGAGTGTGAAAAGTATTTCATTCTTTGGTCTGCTAGTAAAACAGGTTTGTTCTGGGTATCTTGACAATATTTTTGTTTATATTTTGAATCAGAACTCAGTGCGGGACTTTTCCTGTTGCAATAGATATTTGTTGAAATGGATTCTCTTTTTCCATCTTCTTGCAAGAAGAAAAACATATTAGTGTTGCTTTTCTGAAGGAAACTGCCTTGAAAATAATTATTTGCAGAGTGTGGTTTATCCTTTAAACCCTGTCTCTTTCTGATTCCTAAGCCGAGGTCACTTTGTTTTGATGACTCACCAGGTTTGGTACCATCCATTAGGATAGGGATCAGCAAGTTTACTCAAAACAAAGGAAATATAATAAAGCCTGATTAATGAATGAGCAGAATTTGGTTTCCCCAGGTATCCCTCCTTTCTCTCAGTCTAGTGTGGGAAAATGAAAGGTAACATCTTCTTTCTGGAAGGCTTACTAGAAAAAAAAAGTCTTAACTTTGAGGTGTATCTGCTAGGTGGTTCCAGACAAATACCGTTCTGGTACCATATCACTTACCTATTTTTTTCTGACTTCATTCATTCTAAAAAGAGTGAAACTTTCTAGTTAGTGGTTTTTCCCTAACTAATAATAGATTCTTAAGTTATTACAATCGTATTAAAATTTTGGGTAGAAATCTATGTTCCTACAGATTTTCATCAGTGGAGCTATCCTTTACTTCCCAAACCACATGGCAACTAGTATTGTGGTTCCAGAATCCAGAACTGGGTTAATGTGGGTGATGTCGCTCTGCGGTACTTAAACATGAGGCGTGTATGCTAATAATCACTGTGAGGTTGTAAAGAAAGAAGGGAAAATGGCCATGCCTTCTGCTCATTTGTTTATCTCTTATCTTTGGACAAATGAGATACCATGGTGGATGACTGTCCTATTGAAATATTATAATTCCACGCCTCACGATTTACTTCATTTTCTTTAAAACTTGGAAATTCAACTTAAAAAAAATAACAAGGACTTACTTTTTCTTAGAACTGAGCTGAAGTACAGAAAAGGAAAAAAATAAAAACCAATGAAACAAACCATAAACCCACCCAGAAAAGAGTGTTAAAACCATCAGTAATTCGAAGAGCAAATATCAAGCGACCCCCAAGATATGAATAATAACCATGATTAAAATTCATCTAATGTTTGGGGTACCATGAAAAATGGGGGTGGGGGGGTGGGATGAACTGGGAGATTGGGATTGCCGTATATACATTACTAATAAGAAAAAGAATATCAAATTGCACACTTTAAATACGTGCAATTTATTGTATGCCCATTATATCTCAATAAAAGTTTTTAAAAAAAAATAGGTCATTAGCCTGGCTTTGCAGCTTTGTAGAGCCTGCGTTAGATTTCATGTTTCCTTTGGACGTGAGGATGATCTTGAGAGGGTGTCTGTCAACCTGTTGATTGCCAGGGTCAATTTGTCTGACCACAGTGACTAGGTAGGTGCCCCCTCCTCTTCTTATGTTCTAGGCCTGTTCCTCCAGAAACGGATTTTTATGACAATCTTATCTGAGAAAAGAAAATTATTTTTCAGTCACGGGAAAAAGCAAATAAGTGTATTCTCCTAATAGGGCATATAATTCTACATTTTTTACTGAGACGTACTCCTGGAAAAATTTGGATTTAAAATTTAAATGGGCTTCTTTTTCCTTTATTGCTGGATTCCTTAAATAGAAAATAAGGCCACAGCTGAGGCCAAATAAAATAGTGATTTCAGATAGGTTATCCCTCCAGATAATGGGAGATATTTCCTACCCCGTTACTATTTCAAAACTTAGAGTCGGACCAAACCCACTTGTCTTACCAGCTCAGTGTACAGTGATGCAGACTTTTCCTTCTGTGTGCTGAGTAGTGGGATCAAGACTGCAATTATAGCATGCACGATGGCATGAAAGCTCCTAATGTACTGGAACAGACAGGAAAGGGAGTGGGGAGACAGACAAATAAACTAGGAGCTGCATGAGGGGGGCCATTGGTAATCTAAGCGTATTTATGAAAATATACATCCTTCAACAGTAAATAATAACTACATGGCTGTTTACTCTAGAGCTAGATTGGACTTTGATTTCTTCCCAAAGTAGCCCTCAGTTTATGTCTCCGTGACAGTAACACTAACCATCCAGATGATTGACTTGATTGTTTTAGTTTCCATCCGGTTTTGGCATCTCCTAGATATAAATTATGTTAACATATGCTACAGAAGAGCAATTATAGAACCATTTAGTGAAAGATAATTTCTGGTCAGAACTTCTCCACCAGTACTAATGAGAGCCCCAAGGTGAGGAGGCATTTGAGTCTCTGTCCATTAAGGAAACAAATTCTTGGCAGTAGCCTCACCTGGAAGATTTTGTGAATATGATTTCATAAGCACATTTTGCCAAATGTATAGAAACAGACACAATCTAGGTCTCCTAATTTTATCCATGTATACAGAACACAGTCTCATCTGCTAATTTACAGCTGTTGATCATTTCACACTTGACCATGAGCTTGGGCAAAGCAACTTCTTATTCTCAATTTAAAAGTTCACTTACTCCTCTCTCTCTGTCTGGTCAATCTTACTTTCTGAAGTGTGCCCATAACACTTAAGATTTGGGAGCTATTTTAGCTTTAGATTTAATTGTAAAATTCATTATATCATAGATGAAATATTTCATTTTTCCCTTTGGTGATTATGATTTTAGTTCTGTGTAAACAATAAGCTGATATATTGAGATGCAAAGTAGACCTCAACTCTTCCAAAAGTGTAGCAGGATTGCAGTTTAGGTTTGTGGCCTCAAAAATCAATCTCAATATTCATGATGAATTTGATTGATTTTAGTTTAAATAAAAGATTCCATTTGAAAATGATCAAAAAAGCCAACTTTTATGGAACTAAATTATTCCTTATGGAGAACTCAAGTATAATTATTGCAAATGAATATCTTTTAAAAATTACTTTCATAGAGTTTAGTTCAGAGATTCACACATGAATAGAAGTCACCAACTCTAAATTTTCCAGCTGACTCCTAGAATACGCTTTGTGAAAACATCTTACCAGAAAAAGAATTATTTGTATAACTCACATTGCTAGCCCCATAATGGTCTGAGGAGACTCCCATTTGATATATACCAAAATGGTCTGAGCTCTAGCTCTTAACTCCTAATTTAAATAATATCAAATTTAGGTTATTATAATTTAATTTTAAGGGCCACACATATTTTACTACAAAATGACAGTGAAGTGAGTAGCATTTATTCAAGCATCTACTCGCTGGAGAGTAAATATGAAATGGTTTCATCTCTCTCCTGTATCCTTCTGGATAGTGAGCTCTTAGGAAACGTTAGCCCAATTTAAACTCGTCTCAGTCATTTTGGTTACAAGACAATCTCATCAGATATTTAATACTAAGTTATCTTTATTTTAAAACATTTCATTTTTCCAAGAAAACCCTCAAGCTTCCTTCCATGCTCCTCTCCATAGTGTGGCTACCTGAAAGAGAGGAGGAAATGTGGTCTTACCCCTCATTTTTCTCCCTCTGAGAGGAGGCACTAGCTTTTCCAGTACTGGTGGCAGTAAGAAAGGATAGCGCTGGCAAAGGTCTTTGTGTGGGAATGTCTTCATTTGGATGGTGGGGAAATGTCCTTTCTTCTGTTACTGGTGGTCTCTGATGTTGAGGTTGTCTATATAGAGTCTTCCTGTGGGTATTGCTTGTGGCTTTCTTGTTTCGCTCAACCCAGCCCCCTCCAACTTCTGCCCCTTCAGGGGGACAGCCATGTGTGCCCTTAGCTGTTCCAGAGGTGTATAACCCAACGTTTTCTTTATGTTGGGCATCAGAATAAGCACTGAGCCTAGATAGCCCCACAGATCCTTCCCTTTCAAGTATCTTTTTCAAGTATTTCCACTGAAATCAGCATGGTACTTTCTGGTTCACTCTGATGGCCGCAGAGTGCAGAGATGGCATGCAATTTGCTTTATTTTTCTCTTAGGCTACACTGGAGTCCTTTCAAACTTAGCTGGAAGGGGCTGGTCAATAGGCCTAGGCAAGAAGTAGTAGGAGTTTTTTTATTCAAGTGCACCTCCCAGCTTTAGGGGACATGGGAAGTACCCACCTATTTTCCTACTGTGGGGTGGAAAGTTCTGAGAACAATGATGTGCTGTACTCCTGATTTCTCATGCTCTTCCAAGAACTGTCTCTCCAGTCTCCACTCTGGGGCTCCAGGGAACAAGCGATGCTATTCAGCCAGGGAATAGCATGCCGGTCCCCACCTTACAGGAACTGCTCCCCTTTCAGAGGGACTCTTTTGGGGCCTTTCTCACTTGATTTCCATAAAGCTCACCCCTCTCCAGTTCTCCCAGTATTTATGTTATATCAAGTTGGGTTGGATAAAAAGGGTATGTCCTCAGAAGTCAGTGGTCCTAACTAGCTATCTGACCTTAGAATGTGGAGCCTTTCCCTTAGCTTCGGTATTTAACTAAAATTCCTGCACAGTATGAAAAGTCCCAGTCAACATTCAGTTATACAAGTTTCTGTAAGTCAAGTATTAAAAGAAAAACTGATGACTTATTTTCTGAAAATAAAAGCAACTGTAGTGTACACAGACATAAATTGATCAATTCTTAAAGTTGTAGTGGGTTCTTTTTGCTGTTTTTATTTTTTTTGTCCTCTGAAATGAATTTTTGCTTACCTCCACTGTTAGAGATATGCTTTCCTATGTATTTTAGCTTTTATGTTAGTTCTCTCATTCATTTCAAATAGAGAGAAGCTGAGAACTTTTTTTTTTTTTTTTTTTTTTTGTAGCTATGCAGTTGTTCCAACACCAACACCATTTGTTGAAAAGTTTGTTCTTTCTACATCAAATTACCTTGGTGCCTTTGTTAAATACCAATTGATCGTATAAGTGTGAATCTATTTCTAAATTTTCTGTTCTATTTTATTAATTTATTTGTCTCTCCTTATGCCACTGTGTTGAATACTGTAGATTTATGGTAAATCTTAAAATCAGACCTTGTATCTGCAAACTTTCTGAATTTGTTATTAGTTCTACTGATTCTTTAGGATTTTCTACATGAGCAACCATGTTTTCTACAAATTAAAGAAATACTTCTCTCTTTTAAATCTGGACGCCTTTTTCTTTTCTTTGCCCTATTGCACCGATTAGACCTTCCTGAACAATGCTGACTGTAAGTGCAAAGGACCGTCATCTTTGCTTTATTCGCAGTCTTAGGAAGAACACATTCAGTTTTTCACCATGAATATAATGTTAACTCTAGTTTTTTTAAAATGCTCAAAATTGAGGATGTTCCCTTCTGTGCTTAATTACTGTTTTATCATGAATGGTTGGTGAATTTTGTCCTTCGGTGGATTGCTTAGCTTAATTCCACAAATGCTGATATGTTTTCATTGTTATTCAGCTCAAATTTCCTTTGAGACTTCTTTGAGTGAGGGTCAGTTAGTTGTATATTGCTTATTATAAGCATGTGTGGATATTTTATTATTATTACCTTTTAATTTCTTTTTCTATTTTGGTCAAAGAATATACTCTATAATATCCCGATCCTTTAAGATTTATTAAGACTTGTTTTATGCCCTAAGATATATTTTCCCTTGCTAGCTAAACCATGTATACATGTATATTCTGCTAGTTATCAATTAGGTCAAATTGGTTGATAGCTTGTTAAAATCTCCTATATCTTTTCTATATCTTTTGTCTACTTCTATCATTTACTGAAAAGGGGGTGTTAAAATCTTCAGTTCTGGTTGTGGATTTGTATAGCTTTCCGTTTTGTTATGTCAGTTTGTGCTTCATGTATTTCACAGCTCACCCAGCAGATGTCTACATACCTAGGATTGCCCCATCTTTTTGATAAATTGATTATTATTATGAAATCATCTTTTTTATCGCTGATAATTTTTGCTTCAGATTCGTCCTTTTGTAACATTAATATAGCCACACATGTTTTTATGGTCACTATTTGCGTAGCATACTCTTTTCTACCTCTACTATGCACCCGTTTATGTCTTTAAAGTATACCTTTCCCAAATCTCATGCACTTGGTTCTGGTGTGTTTGAGCTGATGTGACAATCTTTACCTTTTAATTGGAACCATTACCCATTTGACATAGATATTGATATGATTTTTGTCTATCATCTTGAAATTTTTTTGTAACATAAGTTAATCTTTTTCGATTGTTTCTCATTTCCATCTCATTTTGGATTAACCTGCTATATTTTAGTATTTCATTCTATCTCTTCTATTGAATTTTACCTGTATTTTTGTACTATGTTTAATGGTGCTGTTCTGAATAATTTATGCATTTTTGCTTACCACAATCTACCTTATGTCAATACTGTATTACTTTTTTATAATATAAGAAATTACAACTGTAATTTTATTCACACCCCCTACCACACTTTGAGCTACTGTTTCTATATATTTTACTTCTAAATGTTATAATCTCTCATTTAAATTTTCACTTTAAATAGTAAGTTGACATTAAAATAATTTAAGAAATAAAAGAAAAATAATCTATGTTTAACCACACATTTACCACTTATAGTGTTTTCTTTCTCTTCCTTTATCTAGATTTCCATCAGGTTTTATTTCTTTTATCCTAAAGAACTTCCTTTATTATTTATAATAATGCAGACATGCTAGCAACAGTATTCCAGCTATGGTTTTTCTCAAAATATCTTTGTTTCAACTTAAGTTTTAAAAGACATTTTTGTTGGTTATGGCATTCTTGTTCGACAGAATTTATTTTTATTTTTATTTTTTTATTGGCATATAATTGCATTACACTCTTGTACCAGTTTTTGAGGTACATCAAGTTCAATCATCTGTATTTATACACATATCCCCATATTCCCTCCCTCCCTCGACTCCACCCCACCTTCCCCGTCCCAGTCCTCTAAGGCATCATCCATCCTCAAATTGATCTCCCTTTATTATACAGCAACTTCCCACTGGCTATCTATTTTACAGTTGGTAGTATATATATGTCTATGCTACTCTCTCACTTCGTCTCAGCTTCCCCTTCACCCCCCGCCCCCCCAGACCTCGAGTTCTCCAGTCCATTCTCTGCATCTGCATCCTTGTTCTTGTCTTCTCACTGAGTTCATCAGTACCATTTTTAGATTCCATGTATGTGAGTTAGCATACAATATTTGTCTTTCTCTTTCTGACTTACTTCACTCTGTTTGCTATCCCATTATATTCTGCCTTCCATTGTGTCTGATGAGAAATTATCTGTCTTTCTTATTGTTCCTCCTTTATAATGTGAGGTCCCCAACTTCAACACTTTGGATGCTTTTTAAGGTTTGTTCTTTATCTTTCCCTTCAGGGGAATCATTGTGCAAATGTGGATATATTTTACTATGTTTCTCTGCTTTTAAGGGTCAGACCTCTCCCAGTTTCTGTCTGCTTATGGTGACTCTTCAGTATAATCAAACAGTTTTTTTTTTATTATTTCCAGAGTTAATAATAGTTATCTG
Organism: Hippopotamus amphibius kiboko; assembly: GCF_030028045.1. Lineage (NCBI taxonomy): Eukaryota > Metazoa > Chordata > Mammalia > Artiodactyla > Hippopotamidae > Hippopotamus > Hippopotamus amphibius. The sequence goes on along the minus strand of NC_080190.1, from coordinate 152,046,446 downwards.
TGAGGTTAGTCTAATAGAAGCTACTAAAGCATTACCTAAAGGCTTCTATGTTGTTCATATAGTATTAAGATTTTTTCGTAATATTATTTTAATGAACTTGATTTCTCAAAGCAGCTTTAGGTTCATGGCAAAATTGAGTGGATGCTTCAGAGAGTTCCCATATGCCCTCTGCCCCCACACATGCGTATCTGTCATTAAACTTCTGCATCTGATACGTTTATTACAATTGATGAACCTACCTTGACACATCATAATCACCCAAAGTCCATAGTTTACATTAGGGTTCACTCTTGGCATTGTACATTCCAGGGGTTTGGACAAATTTACCATTTTATGTATCCACAATTAAAGTATCCTGTAGGGTAGTTTCACTGCCCTAAAATTCCTCTGTGCCCTGCCTATTCATCCCTTCCTCTCCACTAAACCCTGGCAACCACTGATCTTTTTACTGTTCCATAGTTTTGCCTTTTACAGGATATCATATAGTTGGAATCATACCATATGCAGCTTTTTCAGACTGGCTTCTCTCACTTAATAATATGCCTTAGTAAATTTCCTCCATGTCTTTTCATGGCCTAATAGTTCATTTCTTTTGAGTGATGAATTATATTCCGTTGTCTGGATGTACCACAGTTTATCCATTTATTTATTTAATTCCATGACATTTTCATATACAGTTCTTATTTTCTAGAATTTATTTTCAATTTATTTTTTATATTTTATAGTACATAAAACTCACATTTGAAAGACAAAGTGACCTTCTCAAATCCAATGAATAAGTGTTGAAGAAGTCAGGAATCAAACTTTTAAAAATGGAAATATGACCAAGTTATCCTGTCCCAGGTACGTTGCTCAAGCAGTCCTCTTTGCCTTGGATGCTGTTATGCTTATTCTTTATCAATTTAATTCTGATCATCTTTCAGGACTCACTTTAAATGTTATTCCCTAATTTAAATTATGTTTAGATTTATTATTCTTTTTCTTGGTACTTCCCCCCATTTATATTCTCGTTATAATAATAAATTAGATATTTTCTGCATATATATTGGTTTAATATGCATCTCTTTTAAGTAGTAAGAGGACACCAATATCTGTTTTATCCGTCCTATGCCTAGACCGGTGACTGACGTAAATTATTCACTCAATAAATATTTATTGACTGAAGGAACAGTTTAGTAGTCTTTCTGATTTATCACACAATTTCTGTGTCAAATCTAGGAACTGGGGCCAAATTCTTAGCACGCTTATATAATTAGTTGAAGATAAAAGTCAGGGTTTATGAATTTATTTTGCAAGCTATTTTAAGACCTCAATACTTTAATTTTTATATCTAGAATATTTTTAAATGTTTCCTTTCTTTTTATCTTTTGGAGAGATATAAAAAACTGAATTAGTCCCATGAAAAGCAAAAGAAATCTATTTATTTTGTAGATTTGTAAATTTGTCACTTATACACTTGTAGGACATAATAAAATTTAAGAATTACTTATACACAAAAGCTAGCATTGAGTAGCAATTTTTCAAAAGTTAGAGCTTAAACTCAATGCAGTAACTAAAACTTTGATAAAGAACTCTATGTTAAAGAACTCCTTTTGATATGGAACTCCAAGAGACTGAAATGATTAAAAATTTTAAGTGCTATGAAAAAAAATCTAATGTAAAGTTTTGCTGTGACAAAAATAACACAGGGCTCTGGAAAGAGAATGACTTTGCCACATTGGTATATGTGTGGATGACTGGGGAGGACTCCTCCAGATCAGGTGGTCAGGAAAGAATCATTTGAGGAGATTAATATTTGAGTCAAATCCTGAATGATGAAAGGAACCAGCCTTGTGTGGCTCTTTAGGAAGCTTTTCCAAGTAGAAGGAAAGGCTTAAAGATCTCTGCTGGTGAAAAAGCTTGGAGTATTCAAGAGACAGAGGGAAGGTCGACATGCCTAGACCCTGGGTCTAGAAACAGTGGTATCTGATGAACACCAGGAAGTAGGCAGAGTCTGGATCATTCAAGATCTTAAAGCTTTGTCCAGTATCAGGAGCTAAAAGCAGTGGCAGTAGAACGTAGCTACATCTTTATTTCTAATCCAAAATAAAGGGGGGTGGACGCACTGCAGTTAAAAAACTGGCTTTTGCATGCACACAGTGGATAAACACCTTTTGGATTTTGTTGGTATCATTTGCGGCTCCTGAGTTAAACATTTTCATGATTTAAATTAAAACACTACCTACCAGTTACTTACGGGTTTATAATTCATGGAGCACATTTCTAGGTACACTTTCATTGACTCCTCAATTCTGATGGATCAATATTAATATTATCACCAGTGTATAACTAAGGGAAGCAAGAGAGAAGTTTGGTGGCTTAGCTTGAATTCACTAATTACTCAACATGTAGTTACTGAACAACCACTGTGTGATATTGGGACAATTGTAAACAAATTAATCAAATTCCTCTCCTATTGGAGCTTACATTCTCATAGGGAAGAGAGACAATAAAGAAACACATACATAATGAAACACCATAAATTAAGTACATGCTCACCAGAAGAATAAAGCAGGCCAAAGGGAGAGAGAGGTGGAGGATAGGCTATTTCAGACAGAATGGTCTGGCAAAGCCTCTTTGAGGAGATCCTTGAATGAAGTAAGGTTGGAGGAGAGGAGGAAATTAATTATACAGATATCCAGAACCTGAAACCAAGTCTTTAAAATCTAAATCCCACACTTCTGGCAAAACTCACCTACTGATTATCCAGATCAAAAATCCCACCAAGAGGTTTGTTGAAGCTTTAAAAATTATAGTTACAGCGTTAGTAGGTGAAAAGATAACATCTTGCTCATGTGCCTCTAATTCTAATTTGGGATAATTTAATCACTTCTGGTTTCATTCTGTCACTTTAATGTTAACCCAGTCTTTTCGGGGCAAGTAGCTTTGCAGAGTTTTGCTCTCCTGCTTCTTCTCCCTCCCCTGGTTCCAGATTGCATTGGTTCTGGTTCTGGCAAGGCTAACATACAGCATGGTACTGGGGGTCTGCAGTCTCCTCCAGTCCTCCCTCTTCTCCGCTGACTTGGTCTTTGAGAGTCTGCCTTTGTCCTTGCTCTGCTCGCTGCTGATGACACAAGTCTGTGCTCTTGGCACGAGTAGTGCAAGGAAATTGCTCCCTGTAGGCTGGCCACTCTTCCTGCTGACTGCACTGGCCCAGCAGATAGTATGAAGTCGATTTATGACTCTGTTCCATCTCTGAAGTTTTCCACTCTGCAGCCCTCTGCTCCAGAGTGACTTGGCCTCCAGTGCCCTGGGGAGCTCCCAGTTGGCATTCCCAGCTCAATGTCAATTCCCCACATGGCCATGAAGCCCCTTCGGGGTCTCTCCCATGCCACACTGTAGCTAAGGGAGACTGCAGCCTGGAAAAGGGCTGGGCTGGGAGTCGTTTTCTTAATCCCCAGCCCTCTTCCTTCCAACTGTACGAACCTGTCTCTTTTTAAGTGAGAAATTGTTAATATCACATGAGGCTATCCTGATTTTTGTTTTGTTTCATTTTTAAATGCTCAGAAGAGACAAAATAAGGGTTGCTCATTTACGAGGGCTGCACTTAAGAGACAGTGTAGCTTTAACTCCCACAAAGATTTGGCTTGGAAGATGAATGGCCGAAACCTGGAGGATGCAGGTCATTGAATGAACCGTAGAGAAAGGTGCTGCCGACGTGTTAAACAGGAATCTCTCTCAGAGAGCAGAGTGCCACTTGAGAGTCTCAAGGAAGAGATGTGTGAGTGGCAAGTTTTCTTGAAAGAGGAGGCCATTCATCTTGGGCACCCAACCCTCTTGATGGATGAGGGAACTAGAACATTATAAATTAGTGTAGATAGAAGGATTAAACAGTGGTGTAGAAATTCCATAAGTAGATAACATGGGTTTTTTTTTTATTTGTTGTTGTTGTTTTTTTTAATACAACATGGTAGACACACCTGTTTACATTGGCTCTCAATAAATCTGGCCTTTGTTTTCTGGAGCAGATTTAGGGAGGCTGCTGATCATGACGGTAATAAGTAAAGTATTAGGAAGAAGACAGTTTAACTAAAGGGTTCAGGTATTTCTTTAGATTTTAATGAATGAAATACACCTCCTGTTTTTTTAGGTGAGGCTGACATTTCATAAAACATAAGTGATACAATGATGAATATTAGTGGAGACAGTACCAAACTTCCTGACTTTGTCAACAACTATCTTCTTGAAGTGTGCCAGCTTACTTTTAACCCTTTGGTTACACAGTCACTAACAGACTGTTGATAATTAAAAACTTACTCCCCCAAAAGTATCAAGTTATACAAGTGATGTTAGCAGCCTGGTCCTTCCTATTTGATGACTGGTTTCTCAATCAGAAACCCCCGTGTAAAATCTTGAATTTCAAAGCACTTAGATATATATTTGATAAATAAACACTTAAATATTTTCCTTATAGAAAATGAACTCCAGAGTAGTAACATGATATGTTAGGAAAAAAAATATGAATATAAAGATTATATGTGTGTATATGTGTGTGTGTGTGTGCGTGCGTGTGCACGCACGCGTGTGTGTGTGTGTAAAGATTACAATTGTTCCCTTCCCTTTGGTTGAAAAGAGGGTGGGTTGAAAGAGAGAGAAATTGGGAGAGGGGGGCGAGAGAGAGGGAAAAGAAAATCAGAACTGGTTCTCAGAAAGGATCTGATAAATTCACACTGAGCTGTTAATAGCTAAGTGTATTCAGTGATCAGCACTTAACTAGGAGCAGTAGCTTAAGCCAAAGCATAGCTTCTCCAGTGGAGCTTCAGCTGTTTTAATTCTCAGGGAGGCACCCCTTGAACCCCCAAATAATACCTCACAGAGAACCAATGACTTTTTCTTGCTTTAAGTCCAATTCTTTTCTGTCTTTTATGAAAACTCAATCTATATTTTCAATACCTTTTATTTTGAAATGGTTAAAGTTTTACAGGAAGTTCCCAAAAAATGTACAGAGAGGTTCTATGCATACCCTTCCTTCAGGTTTTCCCCAATGGTAAAATGATGCACGATTATACTATGATTAAAAAACCAGGCAGTTGACATTGGTGGACTCCACAGAACTTGGTCTGATTTCATCAGTTTCTCATGCATCTGTGTGTGTGTATAGTTCTGTGTGATTGTATCACATGTGTAGAACTAACACAACTATCAAGATGCAGAACTGTAGCCACCCTCATCACTATCACTCCCCTCACCCCTAAATCTTGGCAATCATTAATTTATTACTGTGTTATTTCAAACATGTTATATAAATCATGCAGTATGCAATCTTTTGAGGTCAAATTCTCTCACCCAGCATAATTCCCTGGTGATCTATCCAAGTTGTTGCATGTGTCACTAATTTTTTCCTGTATTCCATGAGTAACATCCCATGGTATGAATGTACCACAGTTTAACTACTTACCCACTGAAGGGCATTTGTGTTGTTTCTTTTCCATATCAGTGTGTTTTGATCCTAGCGTAGGATCCTTCCGCTCTTCCCCCTGTTAGTGAGGATAATGCTGGGTGTTGTAACAAATAAACACTCAAATCTCAATAATTTAACATAATACAATTTATTTCTCAATATAATATTCCAAAGTGGGTAGTCTTGGTGGGGCAACTTTCCTTTAAGCAGTGATTCAGAAACCTTGGATGTGTTTCTTCTTGTTCTGCCATTTGAAACAGAACTCTTTACCCGGCCCCAGGATTGTCTCCATGTCAGACAGCTAGAAGAAGAGAGCATGGAGAGAGTGCTAGGTCTCACTTGTCCCCATATTTCATTAAATCTACTAGTCCCATGTGCACAGAAAACTGTAGAGAAGTCAGGGCCATGTGATACAGGTGTATGTTCAAGAAGAAGAAAAGGTGGACTTGATGAACAAATGTCCAGGCTCTACAACAGTCAAAGATCTTGAAGCTGCCATGTACCAAGCTCTGACACATCTGTTCACTAATGGTCTTTGTTCCATTATTGGTATAGTAGTTAGCACAAAACAGAGAGAGAGACGGCATGAGATTGGGTGCATACATTGTGGAAAATTCAGTAATCCCCTTTTTTACTCCATATAGTAAATCTGTTTGTTATTTGCACTCAGTAAACAACAAGAGTTAATCACTCTGTTGAAGTTCCACATTGTTTTAGGCCAACAGAATTCTGAGAGCACAGTTTCCCACATTCTGCATTTGTAAAATCTACTAGATCTACTCTGGAAGAAATTAGGAGCACACATTTAAGGTAATCTCAATGGTAAGAGGTTATGGAAAAACTGCATGCCAGAAAAATAGCTTATGATAGTTTGGGAATTTTGAAAATAGGGTAATTATGTAATGCTTGATAAAAATTTACCATGGTTTTTCTTATGGATTAGCTAAGAAGTAAGGATAAATACATAGCATCTTATCCAACTTACAATTTATAAAAATAATCGACGTGAAGTGAAACTAACAGTAGTTAAAACTGCTCACTGTAAAGTTTGCTATTGATGAAAAGTTGACTGACAAATCAACTCTTGTTGGCAAAATATGGATTTGCAAAATTTGGCTTGGAAAACAACTGACTTCATAAAAACAATGGCCACAAAACAAATTTCAAATTAGCTAAATGTATGACCATAAAAATTTGAATTAGATAAAGTAAAAAATTTTAATTGACAAATTGAAACTCCTTTACTAATGTAGCATAGTAAATTGTATTAATCTCAGTGATGTTAATGTTAAATCAACAGTAAAAGACTTAAGTGTAATGTATAAAAATATTCATCAGGAAATTAAAGTAGTATAATACAGTCTGCTGCAGAAAATCTTTTCTTGATAAAAACTCATCCATGTAGTTATAATTTTGATTTTAAAGTTTGTATTAATAAATGTGGAGTCAGACTATCATGGTGTCAAAATAATGGGGTCAAAATCTCCTGGACTTTTCTTATTTGCACAAGAAGGATAATGTAATTGTGTTTTTATCGCAGAGGTTTTATGAAGTGGTTCTCAAACTTTAATGTACATCACAGTCACCCGGAGGGCTTGTAATTGGGGTGGGGGGGGGCGGTGGGCAGAGAATTTCCATCTCCAACCAATTTCCAGGGGATGCTGTTCCTGCTGGTCTGGGGACCCCACTTTGGGTACTGCTTCCCTATGCGGTGTTTGTGAACATGGTTTTTGCTAACAGCCAGTAACTGCATCTCTTTGTAGGAAAACCGGCCTCGGGTTTCAGCAACCTGCTTTCACAGACAGCTAGGGATACCTAGGAATTTATACTTCCACGCCCTTCCCTAGCCAGCCCATAACCACTGCTGCAGGTGCCAGAGTATAAATACTACAGATCCCTGAGCAAGATCACACTGAATGTGCCTGCACTGTCTCCAGGTGTGCCCAGGGGGGTAGAATGAAAGTTATTTTTACCAGACACTTGGCAAGAGAAGTTTGAGGGTGTTGGGGACAAAAGCTTGTGTGGAGTTTGACAGAAATTGGAGAGTAAGAAAATGCAAAGCAGTTTGAACAACTCACACAAGATATTTGTCTATAAAAGAGAGCAGAAAAATCAAGCAGTGCTTGGGAAGGAAAGGAGTCAAAACTTTTTTCTTTTTTTTTTTTTCAAAGATGAGAGCTATTGTACCATGTTTTATGTTGACAGGAATGATTCAATAAACAGAGATAAAGTAAAGAGAGGATGGATACTCAGAGCAAGAAAGTCCTCGAATATGAGAGAGAAATGGATTTGCTACATAGGTGGAGAGGCAGCTTTACCATACAGGATCAACGTTTCCTCCATTAATTATGGAATTCCTCAAGAGAAACCAAGACTCTTTCTTCTCTCATCTCTCACATCTTATTAGCTCCTAAGTTCTGCCAATTCTTTCCTTCTGATGTTTCCCCAAACTGTCTGCCCTTTCTCTCCATCCCCACTGTCACAGCCCTAGTTGGGGCACACAGAATCTGTCACCTTGCTTCTTGCATTTGTTGCCCATGTGCTTTCCAATTCATTCTCTCACGCTACCATCAGGCATCTTTGTCAGATGCACAGCTGAGCATCTCACTCTTCTGCACAAAATCCTTCATTCACACTTCTACTGGATGAAATTTTGAACTCATTAGCTCAATACACAAGGCCTCTGTCCCCTGCCTGTGTATTCAGCTTCTTCTCCTGACACTCATCCTGCAACCCTTGGCAATCACATAGCAACCAGCTTCCTGTAGCTCCTCTAAACGTCTCCCACACTCATACAGCTCTGTCTTTATATTTTTTGTTCCTGTTTCTCTAAACACTTCTCTTCCATTTGCCTATCTGGCCAACTCCTGTTTCCCCTTCATATCTCAGTTCAAGCCTTATTCTTCCTTTTAGTTAAATGCATACCATTATGATTGAATGCATAATAGGTGTTAATTGTAGCAGCCCGTCCAAATGTGCAATTTTCTGTGGTCAAACCACATTTTCTAATTTTGGGTTTGAGAAATTTGTCCCAGAGGACGATCGGTGATTACTTCATGCCAAGGTGTGAATCAGATGCAGTTTACAAGAGATCACTTACATCTGCTCAAAGGAGTTTGAAAAGGAAGCACAAAAGTGTATTGAGGAGGGCTCACCCTTCTTAACTTTCTGCCAAAAGGTATAATCCATGGGCTCAGCAAGTCTTGGAAAGACTTCCATTACATTGCAAGTCTGCTCATCTCCCGGTCCTTAGGGGAAGAGAGAGTGATCACCAGCGAGAATGGGGATGGTGTAAGGTCCCAAAATACTGGGGAGGAAAGGCGAAGATTTTGCTACAATTTCTATTAGTGAGTTATTTTGGCAAGCGCTGAACAGGGAAAGTTCTACCTGTTCATACCAGTGCCCTAGCAATTGTGTAAAGTGAGATGCCATGACAAAAAGGAAGTACTGTGTAGCTTAAAGAGCAAGTCCGAGTGACTCTTGAGATCCCTTTAGTTGAAGTGATGCTCAGTTCAAGACTAGATTAAGGGTCGTGGGGGGTAAGGGGAGCACCTAAGACTCTTGTCCTGCAGGTGGAATAATAATGGAGCGGCATAAAGGGAAAACTGGAGTGTAAATCTGGGGGTAACTGAGGATCTGAGAGCATGCAAAGGGTGAATAAAGCAAAACAGAAGAAGAGGCATGCTGAGGAAGCACCTAGACCACTACAAAAGTTGCCAGCTGCCACCAAAAGTGACAAATATAATATGTGAAGTCTTAAATGTTACAGGGGGAAGCAGTTATGATTTATTAGAAAAACTTCACAGTAGTGCATTTTGCCAAACAGTACCATTTTTATAAAAAGGTTATGAAGCAACCTCTGTTAATGATTGTAGAGTCCTGAATTTTTTCTCTATTGTTTGTTTTTGTTTTTTTCGTTTGTTTTTTTTTTTAGTTTTCGAGGCTTTGGTTTTTCAGCTTCTTTGCCTTTTAATGGTTTCCTGTGACTGCCGCTTTAAGAAATGTTTTTGCTGTTCCTGGTCCATTTTAATCTTTCACTTTGTATTAACAAAATCAAAACCAGCACAATTAGATACCTCCTGATTCTGATTTGTTTTAATACTAAGAGAATGTTTGAAATGGCACAGGCAGTGGGGGAAATACTTCAAGCCGTGGTGGCTGCAACACTGGAGTTCTAGAGGCAAACATCAAAAGATGGCTTGAAAGAAAGACCAAAACCATCTCAACCAATAATTCTTTACATTTGTGTTTTTATTTTATTGTAGTCTTCACAATAAAAGCAAGAGGATTGGGTAGAGAGAAAAAGATGTTTGTAAGCTCATTTGAGTCCTGCAATGTCAAATGAAATCCAAAGGACTTTCTCCTCTGCTTTTCAAACAAACAAGCATTGTATCTGTAACTCAAAAAAAAAAAAAACATTAGTGACTAGAATACATGCAAGAGTCGGTACCCAACTGTCTCATTTGGTTAGAATAAATGAAAAAGAAAATGGGCAAGACTCAGAAAGCAGGATGATAACGAAACTACGTTGATCCAAACACCCCCCTCTTCTGTTTATATGTTGGACATCCTGAACCAGATAGAAACGCTACAAACAAAAGCAAGGAGAGATCTGCAAGTGATAGGAATTTGGCCACCAAGGGAGATACGTGAATAAATGAGCCTTTGAAACATCACGGTGAGCAGGATTAGCAAGAGGTGGTTGCCGTTGTGCACATGTGGACTGCAGTATAGAGTTAGCTAATGACTTGATTATTCATTCCTTTTATTAGTACTGTGGTTATTTTTAAGTCTCCTAGCAATAACACTTCAGAGTTTGGAACTCTTACCTTTGTTCTTATTCCATTTTAAGTCTGGCTGTTAAGTAGAGATTCTACCGTGTTACACAGCCAGAGTGCCTTCAAGGGGGGATTTTTTTTTTTTTTTTTTTTTTTTTACGTGAAATTGGGTGGCTATCGTATATGCGCGTTTCCTCTCACCATTCATTTAGGTAGATTTTCAGTTCATGGAAACACAGTAAATGTTTGGTTTCCTGTAAAAGGCTCTTATGTTTCTTCTCTTAAAGGAAAAAGAGAATATCCCTGAACATGATGAGAAATTTTTGAATTCAGCTCTCTGGGTGATAAGATAGTGAACTGAAATGATGCATTGAACATTAGAACCCTATTCTCCTTGTCGCCACTAAATCTCAGTTTATCAGTCTGTGTCCTCTGCTCCTCATCCTCAGGAATATGAGGGATGGGGAGACAGAGAGGGGAGAGAAAGAGACGGAGAGAGGAATTAAAAGAACAAAATCCATTAGGAGACAGGTTGCCTTAGAATCACCGAATTTCAAAATGGCGCTGGAAATTGTGTTCTATATGGAAGGACACTTTCATTTATACTGTATATACTGTAGACGGATCCAAGAATTGCCCTGCAAGCATTCTCTCCTGTTATTCTGTTGAGGTATCAGAGTCAAAAAAAGGCACCTGAACTTCCAGAGATCTAACAGAACGAATCCCTACCTTTCCCCCCTCTTTCCTCACCCGCAGCCCCCGCCATCTGACCACTGTCTGAACAAAGCAGCTAAAAATTTCTGGGTGAAGGGAATAATTTTTCTGTTTCATATTATTAAATCCAGAATCTTTTCGTTTGAGCTTTATTAAAAGACTGGAGTGAGCATTTCCTTTAAAAGGTTCCAGAATGGACCAGTTTGAATGTCAAAGCCTTTCTCTGCTTATCAAGAATTTAACCATGATAAAGAAAGGATCAGCTTTTAAGTCCCTGGGCTGGCATACCTCCCTGACATGCAGGAACTTCAAATAGCAGGAAAACAATCTTCTAGTTCTACGGAAACAGAGTTTCCAAAAGAGAGGATGGGATTAAAACCTACTGATAGCAGCTCTGGGTGAGCCTGAGAGAGAGAATAACTAACAATAGAAGCATAGGATGATTAAGAAGGCTAGTTGTTTCTACAGGAGAAACGACTAGCCAGAAAGCATTTTGGCTCAGTACTTGCAAAAGTTAAATTACTGTGGCGCCTTTTCTCTCCTGCAGCTTTGTGAATTTTGATATATTGTTCAAGAGATTTTCAATCATTAATCCTAGCCTGACCATATGGTTGAAGGGCGGGGCGGTGTCTAGTTAGAAACACAGGGGGAGTTAAATCAATCATGCTTTTAAAGTGATTCCCTAAAAATACCCAGGTATTACCTTTCATACAGTGTGTTTGTAAAAACGATTATTGTCAAGGAAAGCATTTGATTTCTAACCAAGCAAAGCAAGATGTATAAAACTGAGCATCTACTAAAATTAGATAGTGCTGGAGTTTCGCAGGCTTGGAAATTTAAATACTGTGAAACATCATATGGCTTTTTTCCTAAAATGTCATGTCTTCTCAACTGTAGAGTGAAATATAGTGAAAGCCTTAAAACTCAGCATTAAATCATAATCCTGTGATGTACTTTTGTTTCAATGTTGAATACTCTCATTTACAAGGGCGAGAATAACAAAATCTGCAATCACTTACTGGTACTTCCTATGTGCCAGGCACTGTGCTTCGTAATTTATATGTCTTAGTAAACAATTCCATGAGGTAGCTATTATTATACCCATTTTACAGATAAGAAACTGAGATTTGTGAAGTTGGAGCCATTTACTCAGCCTAAATGATTGAGTCCCAACTCTGCTCCATCTCTGCTATTCTACCAGAACTGAACTTCTTACAAGAGAGTTTCACTCACATTATAACAAAGAGATTAGCCTCCATGAATCCTTGAGAAAACTTTGTTTTTCCCCCCATTCATCTTGATTTGCCTAGCCTTGAAGAAGTCAAACAGGAACGCCAAGAAAACAGTGTCTAGGTCATTTATTGGCAGCAGTGGTTTTTGGTTTTCTCCTTCCTGCTACTCACCCTTCAGCTTCTCCAAAGACAGCCAGTGGGTTCTGGCACTCTCTTTTCTTTCCCAGTTGCTCTGATGCTCTGTGATTGAAACTAGCAGCTCCATGGTGACCAGGAAAAACAAACGAGCCCATACCAGCCCTGTAAGCACTTACCAAACAGATTTTGAAAAGGAATGAACTCAGTATAGCTCCAGAATTCCATCTGAAAATGAGCACTGATAGAAATCTTAGGCGAGTGTCCTGCCTGCCTTTCACCCAAGGACCCTGCAGCACCAGGCACTGTGCAGTCACTCTGGACTTCTCTCAGGAACATGTGAGCACTTTGATATTATGATGCTTATTTTACTCGTGGAAACTCCCATGCTCACACAGAGAGATTTACAGGCACAAATTCTCATGTTAGGATCAGTCGACTACAGAGTAGAATTAGAAGGGCATTTCTGCTTTAAAAAGCTGTCCAGTTAAAGAGAGTTTTTTTATGGTTTCGAGAATATTTGGCTTAAGAGAATTTTAAGGCATCACCTGGAAGAACAAGGAAATGTGAAAGCCTGTTTAGAATATTATATTAATTTGGATCCTTATTCAACTGAGAAAAGTGATGCCTCAGAATGAAAATACCAGTGTGTCTTATTTTTATTGAACAATATCATTCCCACTAGCGTGAGGGCACATGGACATAAAACACAGAGCCTGCAAAGCCTCTGAGCTTTCTTAAAGAGAGATAAATAATTAAATTATTCTGGAAGTACTGGGTTGGCCAGCAAGTTCGGTCTATAAGATCTTATGGAAAAACCAGAACAAACTTTTTGGTCAACCCAATATAATTAAAGGAAATAAGATAGGACCCTTTCTATAGATATAGATAGAGATCACTCACTCAATCCGTCAATCTTTTGTTAGAGATATATCTCTAAGAATAAACAAAGGGTTTTGAAATATTAAAGGACTCACCAATCTACTGTCCTGATACACTTTTATCAAGATAACTTATTTGTCAGTGCTGTTTCCTTAATTTTCTAGAAATAAATCCAGACTTTGAGATCGCAAATTCTCCTGGGCTCTGGAACGCTTCCCAGTGGGCTGGCATAAGATGAGCAGAAGGATTAAATGATCTTATGGTACCTTTGGAATCTAGACTTAAAGGACTAAGTTCTAGAAGATGGTGGGGGTGTAACTAAATGTTATGCTGTTAGGGTGTTTACTGTGTTTAATAATGAATTGAGTGAAATCAGATAACATATTAATGATTTCTTTTATCTGGGAATAAAATATCCATATTTAAAAATTTTACCAGCTTCAACTAAAATTGTTTTCCTCTTCCTGCCATTAAGTTAAAAATTCTGGAACTGTAAGAGACTCATGCAGTTAGTGGAGTGGTTTCCAAACATTTTTCATTAAGTGCTGCATCCTAAAAAATTTTCAAGTACACACCCCAACATTTGAATATTTATTTAGAAATAAAGTGCAGTCAGAACAATAGAAAAATTAAAGGAAGAGATGACAAACATTCTACTTATTAATG